>NC_141546.1:66240000-66573750 GCF_021556685.1 Rattus norvegicus | reverse complement strand
GTAGCCAGGCAGTGAGTGCTGGAGACCTGTGGAGGCAACTTAGTCGGTGTATGCAAATCAGCGGCTGGGACTCAGGGAGTACGCCAATACTCAAGTTGTTTGTCCTTGGTAGGCAGTACAGGTAGGTTTATCTTGGTACCTGTTTTCACATACTTTTCCCCATGTCTAGTAAAAATGCTATGAGATAAAGACTTGTCACTATAAACATATAAAGCTAGCTGATTTTACATGCCCTGGCCAGTGGTTTTTAGGAAGTAAGTTTGCCCGACTGCAGAGCGGTCAGCACGCTCTAACTTTTAAACACTCGTATTGCATTATTAAGGATGATTGCTTGTGGTCAGTGTCCCGTCCCCACCTGTGCTCGTACATCTCCGGGTTCTGTTTCTCTGCTATAAGAAAGGATACAGATCTTCACATGGCCCAGTGGGGACTGCTGGGCCACTGTAGAAGCAGCTGTAGCCACCACACACTGCAGCTAGCGTAAGTGAAGCCTGCGCCCACGGTGCACCCTCAGAAACCCGCCGCCATGCGTAATAAGTTTTTAATTGTTTTTTTTTTTTAATTACTAACGCAGAGTATGTTTCGCCTTGTGTGCTCTGGCTTGTATTTTGTTTCGAACGAGTTCCCCCCCACCCCCCTGTGCTTTACCTCTCTTTAGGGTCCTCTTACCTGTGTCCTCATTTAAAAAGGAAGTATGAATTTTTCTTGGTTTTCAGAGATTTCATATTAAATTCTTTGGCTGTTTTTGCCAAAGTGAAGTTTTCCCTTTTCTAATGTGTAAGTATAAATATGTGCAGATACAAAGGTGTATGTCTGTCTGTCTCTGTCTGCCTGTCTGTCTGTGTGCACCCATGCACACACCAAAGACAAACCTGGGTATCATCCTCAGGAGTGCCTCTCCTTCCTTTAAAGCAAAGTCTCTGACTGACCTGGAGCTCACTAGTTAGGGTGCATTGCCTGGCCAGCGAATCCTCCTGTCTCCACCATGCCCAGCTGTGTGTGTGCTTGGGGGCGGGGTGCACTGTACGTGTGTGTGCTTGTGCATGTATGTGCTTGTGTGCATGTGTGCTTGTGCATGTGGAGACTTAAAGTTGACCTCAGTGATTTCCTCAGATGTTTTCTACTTTATTGAAAAAGGCTCTCTCTGAGTCTGGAGCTTGCCCAGTTGGCTAATCTGGCTGCCGAGCCTGCTTCAGACATCCAGTACCTGCTCCTGACTGCTGAGATCACAGGGGGCCACTACCCCTCCCCAGCTTTGTAAATAGTTCTGGAGTTCCAAACTCTGCTCCTCACACTCAACCCCAACACCAGCTTTTACGTGGATCATGGAAACTGAGTCCATGTCCTCCTGGTTGCAAAGCAGAAGCTAGTGTCTCTATGTGATGCTGATTTTGTATTTGTGTGGGTTTTGTTTGTTTTTCATATGTTCCAATGCACACACAGGTGTTCTGTTTCTTTGAGGCTATTTAACTGCTTAGTTAACATCTCCTCAGATTAATGCAAGTTCAATGTTATGTTCTGGTACATTAGGACACTCTCAGATACTTAATTTCCATGCAGCTTAATCTGTATTCCTGGGACATGACATTCAATATCTGAGGCATGGGGTTCTGGACATTTGCTTGTTTTGGATGTGTCTTTAAAGAGGAGGAGGAGGAGGAGGAAGAGGAGGAGGAAGAGGAGGAGGAGGAGAAAAAAAGAGGAAGAGAAAGAAAAGGAGGAGAAAGGATTCAGAATCAAAGGAGTGTTGAGATAGAAGCAGGTTAGTCTCAGGAAATGGAGCCAAGGTTGCCTTCAGTCTGCAGAGGCATCCACTGAATCCAGAGGCCTTCTCTGGGGCTACACAATGCAGGCTTTAGCTTCTCTGTTCTAAAGGATTTGTCATTTTGTGTTTGTTTGTTTTCAGTGCATGGGGCAGCACATGCTAGGTAAACACTTTCTCACTAAGCCGTACCCTCCTTTTTTGTTGTTTCTTTGTTTGTTTGGGTACAGGGTTTTGATAAGTTGCCAGAGCTAACCTTCAATGTGGAAGCCTCTTACTTACCTCAGCCTCTCAAGTAGCTAAATATTAGTCTGTGCCACCGGAGCCAGCTTTTCCTGTAATTCGAATCTACACCAAAGGGGCCCCATGGCTCTTTCAAATAATCTTCCTAGTCATCATCATTCAAAGTTTCCATTCTCGCAGTGTGCTGGGGTCTCCAGGAAAACTTCTGATGGGTCCTTCGCACAAGGCGGGGATCCTGACTGACAGTTCCCAGCTCTGGTTGTATCTCGGGGTCTTTACAGAGGCTTTAGTTTTGGGTACCTTTATGGAGGTTGGAGGGACATAGTTAAGAGACCTACTGTGCACCACTCAGCCTGCTCACTTCCTGACTCCTGACAGCTGAACATTTGATGATGCTGTTTTTCAGCAGCTCTTTAACTATTTAAAAGAGACATGAATTTCTCTTAGCAAAGGTTCCCTGGCTAGCCCAGGACTTTATATAAATGGGGGTTCCCATGGGTTATGGAGCCTGGATTCCCTCAGCAGTTCTCTGGGTCACTTAGGACTGGATGTCATGTGGTACCTCTTAACCACAATATGTTCTGATTTCAGAAGTCTTTGCTACCAAAATCTTTGATCCTCTGAGCTGTGGTCAGGTGATAAGAGAAGCGAAACCGACTGGAATTTGAATTTTCTTATCAAGTCATTACAGTCTCACAGAAAAGGCAAGGATTAGTGCAGGGTTCTTGGGCTTCTCTGAGATTTACTCACAAGCCACAAGGCTCCACTCCTACCCTGCAGGGCTGACATAAATAATAAATGAAATGCTGTCTGCAGAGAAACTCGTGGCGCTTGTCCCCTAGCAATTGCAGAAGTTTAGGGGAACACATTCTCGGGAAACGAAGGTTTCAGGATCTTGGTTTGACAGAGGTTTGTTCAGCCTCATCCCTCAAGAGGGTCTTCGTGTGTTAGCGTTAAACTTGGAGGATCTGAAACGGCCCTTAGGTTATTTGATCGTTTTGGTTTTTTGTAATGTGTGTTCATCTAGTTAAGAGTGTGTGTGTGTTTGTGTGTGTGTGTGTATGTGTATGTGTATGTGTTAGTATGTGTATGTGTGTTTTCATCACATGCTCTAGGAGACCAGAAAGATGTCAGAACTCCTAGATCTGAAGTTACAGACAGTTGTGAGCTGCCATGTGGACACTGGGAATTGAACCCAGGTCCTCTACAAGAGTAACAGTGCTGTTAACCACTGAGCCATCTCTTTAGCTCTGGGTCCTTTAGTAGTTTTATAATCTTGTAGCTCTTTTGTATGGTTAAAAACACTTGTGTTATCAATAAGTACAAAAGGTTTCATATACATGCATGTGCATGTGTGCGTGTATGTGCACATATGTGTATGTGTGTGCACATGAATGAGTGATCGCTGCCAAGTTCTTCCTCATGATGGAGGAGGGGCCCTCTCAACCTCATGTGAACTACCTGAACCTTTGCTTAGATGTGAGGCCTTATTTTGACATAAGATGGAGAGGAACTTTAGTTTTTACCATAGAACTTGTGTTTGTGTACAACAGTTGGGGTCAGATCTGCCTAAGACACACTGCCAAGGAGGAAGCGAAGTTCTCTGCCCCCTGTCAGATCACACCTTATGGCCACAGCCCTCACTCACAAGGGTTTTTCACCCTTGCCGGGAGCCTGAACAAACAACCCACTGTTTATCCTAACAGTGAGAGCAGAAGTGGCAACAGCTAACTGTATTGATTACCTGACAGAATGATATATTTTCCCACACATAACCCTGATCACAGCCCTATTGGATAGAGATCATGACTGTGCCCAAGAAACCAAAGCCTGTCATTTTACCCAGCATCCGTCAGCGAAGCCACTCTGAGCCTCCTCAGTTTAAACCACGTGGAGAGCATCCCTTGATGTTTGCAACCCTGTGCTGCCAGATATGTATGTAGCCTGTATCCCACGCTGGAGAAAAATCCCCAGTGGTCGAACCCTTTACAGCTCTGTAACAGGTGACTGAGAGAACAGCCCCTGCCTGGTTTGGGCCAAAGTGAGGGACGGTGTCAGCCTGAGCCATGTCACCAGGAAGGCTGTCGTGGGGCGACTGCTACCTACATCCTCTTCCTGGGAGCATCCGTTTTCTCTGTCCAATAGAGGTTTTATGCTGCAAGTGAATGAAACCTCAAGTTGACTCTGGACTTACAGGTCCTGCAAGGCATGGTGGGAGGGCAAGGAGTAGGTTATCATTCCCGCTTCCGTGAGTCCCAGGGCTTCATTGTAAGGCAGTGTGTGTTTTGTTTTGCTTTGTTTCTGCATATGAAACAACTCGTGTCCACACGCTATGAACAGATGATGTACCAGTCACTATTTCGGCACTATTAATACTAACTTTCAACAGCCATGTCGAGTAAATGTCATCGTTTTTATTTCATCAGTGAGAAAACTGAGACTAAAAGAGGTAACTTGAACAGAGCAGTAAGAAACACAGTCGGGATCAGCAGCCAGACGTGGGGCTAAAAGTTCATTAGCATGACACTTAGGAAGTATGAAATATTCCCAATGTGCAGATGCATAGCAAACCTTTGCACATGTTTATGTGTGTGATGAATAAGTCACATTTTAAGAAATTTAAGTACCTGTGTGTTTAAGAATGGATTCCAATTGTTTAGACAATTCTGGGCTTGTTTGAAAAAAAAAAATTGCTGAATATGCTAGAAGGAGCCATGGGCTGAGGGTTAGAAAAATACCTCTGGTAACCAAAATTTGTAGGGTCTTTGTTTTTGTTATAATAAAATATGACTTATATTATTCCGAATTGAGCCTGAGCTCAAAGGAGTGGATTCACGGCAAACAAAGAATTGTTTGCCACCAATGCCTCAGGCACATCAACTACAGAAAGGAAGTGGAATAAAGAAAACTAAAAGAAACACAAAGAAAGGCTGCACTGGAGCTGCCTGAAATAAATGTGTTATAAAAGAGTTGGTGAGGAAACAGCCTGGGATGGCGGCTTGCTTATCTAAGGCAAACTACTGAAGTGAATACTGCCATACACAAGCTCTAGTTATATGGCTTGAGGTTCTTATTTTTATATGTTACTGAGCCTAAAGACCTGTTCTTAGGGGAGCATGTGCCCCCAGATTTAGAGCATCTGGCTTGTACTTGAAAAGAGAAATCAGAAACCAAATAAGCCAACGTGACCGTTCACAGAAGCCTGTTCTGTGGCACTGTGATGAGACAGAAACTTTTGCCTTGTGCTGTCTGTGGAGACTTGCCCTAAAGAAGTTTGATCAGGACAGCTGAGCTGGGCCAGATAAGGATCCTTGATCCTGGTCGTCACAGTGGAGAGGACGCTCAAAAGCAGCCCTTCCCTGCCGTCCTTAAGCCACCAAGGACCTGCTTGCTGGCAGGCTCATCAAAGCTCCTGTCCTCGTAGTCATTCATGAGGACCAGGCACAGCCGCAGATCTGTCGCACGTGATCATAAAATCCTTATTTGCTGTTCATCATCTAAGCCATTTTAGTGTGAATTAAAAACTTAGGCATCCCCCTGGATCACTCACCCTCCTCCTTGGATTTTAAAATCCAAGCATGGGGAGGGAGCTGCAGATTGTGAGCCGCTGAGGGTGACAGTCGAGCCTTCCGGCTGAGAGACAACTCCTGACCGCATCAGCACTTTGACTTTCTGGTATAAGCTGTACCTCATACACGCCTGTAATGTAAGTTGAGATAAATTCTTACTGGCACTTTTTTAAAAAGCTGATTATGGGCTTGGGTCCATGATGCCTTGAAATAAATAGAGCTTAAAAACCAGCCCATGTGTGCGCATGCACCATGCACGCGTGCGTGCTCCTCGTGTGCACTCCTGTGTGTGCTGCATCCGTCTGAACCCGATGGTCACTGATGAATACTTGATTCTGTTACAAAGCAAACCTAAATCGGAAGGAAACGGGTCAGCCGTAACTATTCCAGTCGCTGGTTTAACTTGTTTATTCCTGTAACCTTTGCTCTTTTTTTTTTTCTTCCCAGGGTCGGGATTACTGTTCTGAAGAAGAGGACATCACATAGCATCAATTCTCCCAGTCAGACCAGGAACTACTACTGTGTAAATAGGTTACACCCCAGTTGAAACCTTTGCAAAGGTCGGTTCTCTTCACTGAACAGCACTATAGCAAACGAAGACTGTTCCATACCCTATGCCCCATTAAATTACAGTGTTTCTTAATGAACCTGCAAAGGAATATTGCTAAACACAAACACACACACACACACACACACACACACACACACACACACACAGAGAAAAAGAAAAAACAAAAAACAAAACTGTTCTGGAACTTTCTTTGTTGCTGCTAGTTAAAACTTGTTACAACTTTTCACTTCTCTCGTGTCCAAGTATGCAGCAAAATTCTGCAGTTCACCTTAAAGATCCTGTTGGTTTCACGATGCTCTCTAGCCTGATTTCTCTACGGTGGGGTAGAGGTGAACTCTGATACAGACGTCAGTTCTAGCCTGGTTCTGCTTTGATGTCAAGCATCCCTCCCCTCTTTTCTCCTTCTCCGTCTCTTTCGAGTGGTCTAGAGATGGCCTGAGCCTTGCTTCTCACTGGTAATGTGGGGCTATGGACACTGGATGGTGACCATGGTGAGCCTAGTTTCTCTGCTCAAAAGCAGAAGAGCCACAATTGTTGTGACCTGACTCCCGGAAGTGACAAAGGAACGTGCGAGCGAGGGAGCAGTAGGTCGTTCCACTGACTAGGACTCTTAGTGCAGGACTAAGCGTGTAGCTTTGGCTTTTGCTCAGACGCAAGTGGAGGTGTGAGCACGTGACCACAATCATTTTCAACCCCTCCTTCCTCGCCTTTTTTTTTTTCTAAGAAAATAAACATTTTGCTGTTTTTATGTATCCTTGTCTTCTCCCATTCATCCAGTTCAGTATTTTAAGATGACCCTAGGTGTGGAAGCTAAGTCCTCCTTTCACAGTGACACTGATGATTGGCCTAGATGGCTCCCCACCCTTCTGGTGACATCGACCATGGTTTGGAAGGGCTGTGAGTGGTCAGAGGAGATGAGGACAACCCGGTGACTCCTTAGGAGGGCTGGAAACCACCGTTAACCTTCCACTTTGTTAGCTATTAAAACGCCACGCTGTTTTCTAATCCCCAATTCGGTATGTTACTTGAGCTTTGCTCATTCGTTTACGTCTCCAGCTCTGGTGGTGTGGGTAAAAGAAAGAACTGTCTGCCTACTGGAAAACATAGGACATTCAGACTGGTGATGTTATTTGGAGGATGTGAAAGCCAAAAGCCCCTGGTGGTGGGGAGTGTCGATTGTGTGTTCAGTAGAGTTTATTTTTCCATACTATATGAAGAGAATGGTCTCTTCTCAAAGACAGAAGTAATATTTTTAACAAATATTGTCACAAGTATATAGCAATCAAAAGGAGAAAAATAATTTTGTATTTTTTTAAATCGTGTTTGATAGCTTTGATGAGGGTTCTCTTTGTTACTTTCAGGGGAGGGCACCCTATTAAATGCCATGCCAGCAGTCCAGGGGTGGGCTTGTCCTACACACACACACACACACACACACACACACACACAGACACACACACAGAGGAATGCTGTGTCTTTCTAAGGGTTGTGAATTTCAAGGGTCTTGCTATCGGCCACACTGCCTGCCACCTTGGAAGACAGTTAAGCTGTTCCCAATTGTCAGAAAATTGTCTGCCACAGACTAGAACAGGAAGCTAAGTTCGCTCTTGCTAAAATGAGCCTTGACTTTCAAAGCTGTCCACAAAATGGCAAGATTCTTCATCTCCTGTCAGACCCAAGGCAGCAAAAGCGAGGGTGGGGGAAATGCAGTCGAGCGCTGTAGAAAATGGACTCGGGTGTTAGCAACAAAATCCCATAATTCTTGCAGCCGGCAGCTGCTATTTTGGGGAGCAGCTGTGGTTGTTACGTAAATAGAGTTTCAGCCAAAAGCTAAGGTTTTTTATCCAGCTTCAAGCAGAAAAAGGCAGGGAGAGCCGAGCAGTCTAGGGTTTTAAGTTCTCTCCCCTTGTGTGTTTTTTTGGCCAAAGGACGAAAATAGTTTTCCTCAACTGTAAATGAACCGCTAAACCCCACCTCAACCCTGTTCACTGGAGACTTTGTTCCCTGTTCTCTGGATGGCCTTTTCCGGGATCTCATGTTCTTATCAAACAAGAAGGAAGTGAACGTTACCATCTTCCATTTGACTCCTCTATTTGGTGTCTAAGACAGTGTCTTCCCAGAAGACCAACTCCCTGTACCCGGAGACAAGACACCCATGTCCTTTTCCTCAGTCACAGTTATCATTTCGGATGTCACTCGGGTCTCTCGGGAACCTCATTTTTGAGTGTTAATGAACCCCTTAAGGGCTGTTTAGGAAACAGCAGTTTTCACGGTTCTCCTCTCCCGTGTTTCACTCGGATACTTTGCTGGACAAAAGTGGTTCTATCTTCAGACGTGACTCTGGTTACCTCTAGAAATAGGTCCAAGAAATGGGATGGTTGACCGGCTTGGCCTGAAATGCTTGACTGTGTTAGCAACGCTCAAAACTGTCTGTTTCCCATTTGTTGGTTTGAATCATAAAACTGTCAAGTGATTCGTGTTTGTACTTTTATTTTTCTATACATTCTGGAAGGATCTAAATTAAAACTACAAGCCCCACACCCCATATCAGAACACTAAGCAGATTGTCTCAGGTAGAATGAAAAGAATAATACAGTATGAACGGTGGAACATCTAGTTGTCCTGTCTGGGTGACTCAGGAGTTGGGAGGAGGGAGGGAAGGACGAAAATGGCCTAGTGAAGCCAGGAAATAAATGTTTAAAAAAGAAATGGACAGAGGCTATTTGGAGAGCTCTTAGAGTGGCTGTGTGCTACGGCAGTTGGTCTAGTGGCCAGTGGGTGGAGTGGGCCTGCTGGCAAGATGTGTAGCTGGGTTGCACACAGCTCCTGTCCTCCACGTTGTAGAGAGTTGTAAAGGTTCAGCAGTGTGTGCACAGCTCTCTTTTGCTTGGCAGAGATTCAGGACCGCGCTCGGAGCACTGCTCTCATAACTGAATACGTGTTGCATACTGGCAGGGAAACTCAAAAGAGCCTTTTACCTCCACGAGGCCTCCCAGCCCCAGGCTTAAGCATAGGGACATAGAGTGACATTGTGGTCTCTTTAGGAACAAAGAAGGTACAAAGTCCAGTGATGAGAAAACTAGGTCAGCCCCCAGAAACAGCCACATAGTGGCTGGGCTCTCCCTGTCTGCTGTGCCTAGCATCTGAAGCTGGCCTTTGATGACTCAAGCAAGAAACGCATGCCCCAGGAATAGCCTTGGCTCGCAGCTCCCAGGCGAGTTCCTCCACTATAGAGACACTCTGTGCCTTGGGCGTACCCAGGTATTGAAGTGGCCGTACCAGAGAGACAGCAGCCCACGTGTGGTAAGCTTCACACTTGACCAGGTCAATGGCCGCCAACCTTAAGTTATAACTTCGTCCTCCACCCAACCTCATCACACTTCTTCCTCTACAGCAGAAGTCCTATAACCCTGCCGAAACACATGACACCTCCCCTGAGTTTTACCTCAGTCAACTACAGTGCAGTTGGGCATAGCCGATAAGTCCTGTTTAGATGCTGGATGAGAATTTAAAAGTTGCCCCATCTCTACTGGTCCTAAGAAAAGAGACTTCATTAAACATATCTGTTTTGTAGTAAAAGAAAAGATCACCTTCTTAATGAAGGAAAATATGAAGAATGGGGGCAGTGTCACACTGTACTCTGACTTTATGTAAACTCTGCCTCCCTGGCTTTTTCCACCAGAAAGCTATCTCTGAGCTGTATTTCTTTATACGGCTTTAGAAATTGATCTTTTTGTTAAGTTGCTTATAACTCAAGGCATGGTTGGTGGGAAGGGACAATGTATTTAGAAGGCATAATGAAATGGTAGCTAGAAGCAGGGGCTTCAAGATGTCATGGGTGGGTTGACAGACCCCAGGGTGCCCCTGCAAAGCTGTGTGAGCCCCTCTACAGATGCTCTGGGATAAACTGTTGGAATCCCTTGAATGAGGTCTGTGGATCTCCTTTTGCAGACAAATGGATGGTTCTTCTAATGGGGAAGACACCTTGATTTCCACAGTCACCTTTTCTATTGTTAGATCTCCAGGAAAGAAAAAAAAACCTCTCACAAGTCTGTGGGAGGATTAGAGGCCCCTCGTGACAAAACCTGGGAGCCATTAATGAAGCTGAGCTTTTCAGGTTTGTCTATCTGAGATCTGATTTCGTCTTGGATGGGAAGAGGAAAAGGAGCTCTAATGGTTGTTACTTGTGTTCAGTCTGTGCCAGATGTTGCCGATGACATTCTGTCCTTTTCTCGTGTGTTCCTCAAAATACTCCCTTCACCCCCATGTTCTGAGCAGTGTGTCTTACAGTTGAATCCATCTGTCCAGTGAAAACACACGTGTTGAAAGAGGAAATGTCATTAGAGTATATTACTGTTAATACTACTATTACTACACACCTTGTAACACTGTGAAAAAAGTCTTTAGGGGGCATCCACCTTCTACAGTCTTTCTCTGGCTGGGTTACCAGCTTACTCTCCTCATGGGGAGTCTTAGCTGGCCTCCCCTAAACCTATAAACTGCACAAGAACCTGAAGAAGTCACTGGTGACAGAGGACTTTGGGGTTCAGAGGGAAAAGGCTTGGAGAGGAGGCTTGGTCACATCCTTTCAGCACTAAGAGGCAACGTACCCCACCTTTTGGATGCTATGGGTTTGGTTTTCCCCCTCTTGGTCCCCGAAGCTTGTTTCTTCAGGGGCTTCTCTTTGGTAGGTTAAAAGCCTCACCTTTGTAGAGACCTGAAGGACTGAGGAGATGCTGCCTGGACCACTCACTTGGACAGAGATCCTCTCTGGTGGGCCACAGTTGAGTATTTCTTTTTGACTGCTGAGCTGGGAGTCTGGCTTTCCAAGCTAGTTTAAGTACCAGACCTAGATCTTAACTCTCAAGATCTTAACGTTTTCAGTCATGTGATGACCTAGAGAGAGTCACTCTAGTCTAAGGTTAGGCCAGCAGCTCAGGAACTCCACAGACTTCATTGCCTTGCTTCAAAACGCATGGGGCAAAAAGATAACTCATCCTTACAGCAGCTATAAAGGTGCCACGTGGAGGGGACCCATGGACACCCTCATCCACGAAATTCCCTGCCTGGGTTCCTTGTGACAGGATCCTTGAGATCCTGATTGTTTCTAACCTAGCAACTTGCACATTCCTTCAGGATGATATGAGGATGGCTCTTATCTCTTAGAAGCCAGAGGAATTCCTTCAAGTCAGGAAGGCCCCACCACCCCGAAGTCTCCTAGAAGACATTGTCTCTTTGCCTTGGCCCATTCTTCTCCCCTTCCTGAGGGTTATTTTTAGACCAAGTCTTTGACTTTGACTGAATAAGAGTTAAAGGAAAAGGAACAACATAAACGTAGCAAGAACTGCCTTTGGTTCTCTGGAGTTGAAAGTTAGATCGTAGGGTTTCCTTGGCTCAGACCCCAGCAGTCAGAAAGAAAGGGGGGGGGGGAAGAAAGGAAAAGAAAAGGCATTTCAGTCCAGACCTTTCACAGACAAGTGAGCAAAGAAAGTTTGGCAGGAGACTCCAAGCCAGATTTTTCTTCATCCAAAGAAGTAAATTCATAAAAGTTACCATTTTCCTGGATCAGATCCAGGCAGTTGCCTTATTAGGACTTTAAATTTGATCTATTCTTTTAGCACATACACAAAGATAGGTGGATAAAGAAAACATAAATACCCAATCATAGACAGGATGAGGGTAGGGGGAAGCTGGCTTTTACCATTCTGTAACCGCTGCAGTAATGTCTAGGGGGCTATCCATGTAACTGTAAGGACACTTATTCAGCAAAACCCGTGGCTGTTTTTGCATACATCTTAGTCAAATCTAGTGGGAGCATGGAGGTCTGTGAGTGGGCTCTCACTTTGTACCCTTCTGTGCCTGTGTCTGCATGTGTCTCTGCCTCTGGGTCTCTGGGTAGGCATTGTGAGTCATGCTCTTTCCCAGCTCACAGTGTGGTCAAGGACACGTGCCATGGCATGGCTCATCAACCCCACGCATCCGTGTGACCTTGACTGTGACATTGTAGCTGCTCTGCTGGGGCGCTCTGTCATCAACCTGGAGAGTTAAGATACCTTTCCTCCGGTTGTCCTAGGTGTAGCTATTCCTGGTAGGCTCCAGGCCCTGAGCCAATGGGCAAGCAATATAAAGGCGAACCACAGTTTCTCTCTTCCAGGAGCCTATCACAAGGGGGAAACAATCCCGGAAGGGCCACCTTAGAGAAATCACAGCAGACTATGGGATCAGATTGCTGTGGTAGCCAGCCAGCTTCAGGCATAGAAGCTTCCAGAAAACTACGAGAACAAAATTCATCCTTGTCCGGGCACAGAGGGAAAGCTATCAGAGGAGTCATCCAGGCTGAGAGGACAGCATAAGACGTACCATAGGTGGAGATGGCTATGCGGCCTTCACACCATTGGGCCTTCACGGGAAAAGGGGTGGAGCTTAGAGTTGCAGAGAGAAGCGAGTAGCATGAGAACAGGGTAGCAAACCAGGCTCTAGGGCTTCCCTGTGGACTCTCAGAGTATGAAGGAGAGTTTCTGACACACCTTTGCACTCACTCCACCCCACGTTGGTCCTAGAGCTGGATGTGACCATTCTCGGGGTAAGGAACGCCTTCCTCTGGGATTACACAGCTACTGGCTGAAAAGAGTGATGCCCATCCATCCTTTCTCCCCGCCTCTAAAAACGTCTTTGAGTTCAAGGGCTTTCCCCTGGGCTAGATCTAGTTTGGAGATTCGTGGGAAAGAGGACTGGGTCAGCCTGACCTGTCTTTAGAGAAATGACTAAAATACCTCTTGGTTGGTTGAGATGAGAGTGTACCCTAAAATAAACATTCAGGAAGCAGCGAGGGTTTCCCTATTTAGTGTGTGATTCGAACCAAATTCATAACCTTTACATAGCCCTCCCTCTCCCCGGGTTAGGTCACTGACCAGGGAGACAGCCAGGCCTCTGCTAGGTCACAAAGGCATACCTGAGCCTTGCCAAGGAGAGGAGCTGGGCAGCTTGTGGGGGGTTGGGGGGTGGGTTTGTTCTGTTTTGTTTTTATCCTAAAGTACAAGGTTGTGAGCAAATGCAGACTATGCACAGTGGCTGAGGACCTTGTGGGACTGTCAGTGCAGGGAGTGAGGCAGGGAAGACCAGGACAGCAGAATCTGGCTGTGAAACAATTCACAGTACCTTTTAGGTTTTCTACAAAAACTTATTCAGTTCACAGCACTGGGGGTCGAGTTCTCTCTCTCTCTCTCTCTCTCTCTCTCTCTCTCTCTCTCTCTCTCTCTCTCTCTCTCTCTTCAAAAAGAAAGAAAAGTTGTAGGCAGAAGAAGCAGAACTAGACCCATCAGAATCCTAGCAATAAGTCAGCTTGTCCAGAAAGCTAAGCAGAGACTCACATGGGGCAAAGTTTGCCTGAGAGGCCGGAGGCTGAAGACAGCTTTTCTAGCCACATGGCCCTGCTCCTCTGCTTGGGGATCCCAGGCAGCGCTCCCTTCCTGCAGCTTCAGGTTGCTTGCCCCTGCCCTCCTGTGCGCAGCCAGACATACCGGAGATCCACACCCCCTTCTAGGAAGAAAGATAGATGTGGAGGCTCAAAGTGCCCACTCTTTTCCCAGCTGGACCTCCAGCTCCTCACCCAAGGATTTCTGGTTCTGTGTCTTGTGGTTCCCTCTGTCACATGCCTAACTCTGGTCTGTTTTGATGCGGATGCCGGAAGCCAGTGGAACATGTAGCCTCTCGCATATCAACTTCGTGTCATTTTCCGCCCCTCCCCCAGCCTTGTTCATTTCCCCTCATCTCCATCTTGATGCCAAGACACGGTCCAAGCCAGGCATCAAAGGCTGCATAATGTCTCCTCCCACAGGTATTGGTGGTTACTTAGGACCATTGCCTACTAGTGAAACAATCAACCTCAACCCAGCTTTGCCCTTCTGAGCCCCTGAAAGATCAGCTCGAATGGGGCTGGGAACATGGAGGGGCGTGCTGCCTGCACATGGACCTGTGAAGTAGTCAGGGCTTCTGTCCCACGTGGCTGCCCCAAAACCTTTGTGAGGTACTGCCCTCTGTACAGTAAGCCATCATAGTGTACATCCGTTTACTTTTATAGTAAGAGACAGAAGAAGAGGGCACAGTTTTAAAACAATGATATGTAAAACAGTGCGAAGGTATGATTTCCTCTCTGAACTAAGTGTGACCGTGGGTAACTCTTGGTGTGTTGGACACCCACTTGAACAGCCACTACCCTGGCCCAGATCAGAATACGGCAATGGCATCCCGAACCACTGTATGGCACTCAGCCTGCGGAAGGGGAAAGTCACAGAGCAATCCCCAAGAGCTTTGAGTCTGAGAAGTCTGAGGCAAACAAACTCACACAGGATCAATTTAAGTAACAGAGAACACTGACAGGGGAGCTGTTCCTAGACAGCAGTGGCTACCGGTGCTAAGAACAGACACACTGTACAAAGCCAGGCTTTGTTCACCTTCCCTCCCTGGGTCCCCCAGAAAGGACATTGTCAGTACCCCATCACTCTCCTGAATGGAAGTCTTTGAACCCTCAAAGTGATTAGGCTATACCAATCCCATGGCACCAGTGGACTGTGGCTTGAATATTTTTGATCTGACTTATCAAAATGTTCTGATGATTCTGTTCCATTTTGAAAAGGGTCTGAGAAAGTATACGAGTCTAATTATATCTACATATTTATACATGTGTATTTTTGTTTATTGTTACATTTTGACATTGGACTTTCTATTAAATAATTTTTAACAGTTGTCCTGGCTCTGTTCTTTTCTGACTACCTGGATCCTGGATGAAGTGGATAGAAATGTCTGTGTGAGACTTTGTGGATAAATCCTTGCCTGCCCTTTCTCTCCTCTTAACTCCCCTTCTGTGAGGTTGTCTTCTTTCCTTTCTGTTTCCATGGGGCACACGCTCGATCAGATACCCAGTTGGGAGCCCCCAAGCATCTCGCCTTCTCCAGAGTTGCCCATCAGCTTCAGAGCACTCACGAATCCATACACCTGATAAAAATGCACACCTTGGAGTAATACAAAATAATGTCTTGTGGAACTTTATCTCTGCGTGCTCCCCACAAGACACACAGGTGCACACACATGTGCACACATGCACATGAACACACATGTGCACATATGCAAGTACAAACACACTACTGTGAGACCTTGGGAAAATTGCTTAACCTTTTTTGCACTTAATAAAAAAACAATAGTTTCCTCATAAGTTTGGCTAGAAGCAGTCCTTAGAAACCACCTAACAAAAGGCCATCTGTCTCCCAAAGATGTATTTATTTGTTCTAGTCATTCTGCCAGCTCACACACATTACTTGTTCACTGTAAGCTAAGCTCTGGACTCCCTCAAGTAGAGGGTCTGGGATTTGAGGACATACAGATGCTGCCATTCTAGAGGCAAACCAGGCCGGAGGGGCAGCATGAACGGGGAGCCTGTGCATTACATGCCCAGCTCAACCCTTCCACTACCTGGCTGGCTTTGAAGTCTCCATGGCACCCAGGGTCCATCCACCTCTGACAAGCACTGGTCTGATCTGTTGGCCCAGCAGCCTCTTCATACAGTGAATCCTACCAGAAACTGACAAGAAGAATCACCAAGGGGTCTTTAAAACATGCGCAGGTGTTCGGCAGAGCCCTAGATGTTAGACAGACGGATATGTATATCGGCCATCCCGTCTAACTCCTCAGAAACTCTGATCTACAGGTTTCAGAATGGTGAGTGATGGCCTGAGTGTGAGAACCAGAGTGAGAAGGCGAGAAGACACGGAAGCCCGAGGTTTAGCATGTGGAGAACAGAGAGAACAGCAGTCTATGGAGGCAGGAATTCCAAACAACTTAGTTACCGAGCGCTTCCAAACACCACAGGAGAAATGCCTGCTGGTAGTAACTCTCATTCCAAACATGTGTGACCCCAGGTTTTCATGGTTCAGACAAGGGCTACCAGTAGGCAGGGAGCGAGAATCTGTCACCTCAAACACATTAAATAAATTAATAAGCAGCTATGGTGTCACTTTGGCAGGACTTACTCAGTCCGTGAACAGATAGGTCTTCGCCATGCCTGTATGTTAGGCTAAGTGGGGACCTCTCCCTAATACGGATGTCCAGACCTCAGGTTAAGTCAGTCCACATTCCCTGAAGCATAGAGCTGTACTGGGGATTTTCATGTATCTTCCTGGACAGTTGTGAGGTAAGGGGCTGGAGGGGATTCATGCGTGGCCTTCAGCAATTTGACTAGACACTAGCAAACAGCTCAGCAGAAGGGCCCATCCTTAGGGAGCCTGGGGAGAGGAGGAGAACGGGCTACTAAGCTTGCTCCGGGGGAAACTACACCCTCCAGGAGCAATCTCTTAGGGACAGAGCAAAGCTGAATAGGCCTGGGATAGAGACCACCCAGTGCCAATTACAGAAGCAGACAGGGAACGTATCCTAATGATAAGCGATTCCCATGTGACCAAGATCTTGGTATACGGCTAGACCTCCAGGTTCTCTGGTTCCTAGGCATGATTTTGTTCCTGCCATTGCAAAGGAGGAGGCTTTTGTGACTGTTTCTTCTCCTGGCAACTGTTTCACAGGACAGCACTCTACTAGCTGACTTCATGCAATATATTCTAGGCCTGTTCTATCCCTGCATCAACCCAGCTAACCCTGCTATGACCAGCCTAACTGTGGGAGGCTAGAACTCAACCCAGACAGCAAGACTCTTTACAGTCTGCTGTCAGGAAATCAAGGCAAATCCCCACTCCCAGAAAAGTCTCCATGTGAAGAAGGACTTGGGGGCAGGGAGAGACACCTCAGACTCCCTACCTGGTCTCTCCGGCAGACTGAACAGAAAAGCAGGGCTTAAGCACCCAGTGCCTTTGGGGAAAGGAGCTGACGTTACTAGTACTGCAGTGGTTGAGTTCCTGGCAAAGGAAGACCATCTTGGTAAGTGTGGGAATTGTTTGACCCAAAACAGGGCAGCCAGACTCGTGGCTAGAATGTCAAGCACTCACTCCAGTTGTTTGCAGAGCTCGGGCATGCCCATCTGTGGGCCATGAGTCTGATGCTGGATTCTGTAACTTCCTGTCAGATTGAGGGCTGAGAGCCTTGTTTGCAACAGCATGGAGTCTCCAATAACCAGCAGCTGTAAAGACTCCAGCTTTCTCCTCCTGGCGTGAGGGTCAACTGGAAACTGGGGATGCGGGGTGGTGGGTGTTTATGTCAGTTGAAGCCTCCAAGGGATACTTATCCATCACAAACCCAGGCCAGTGCCCACAGAGATGCCAGTGCTCCAAGATCAGACTGGAAGTTTTAGATTTAAAGGCGAGGTTGGGTAGTGTGTGAGGAACAGGGCACATGAAAGGGAATCTTTTTCCCAAGCGCCATCATGCTAGGAGTGAAACCGAGGTCACTAACAAGACCTGGTCTGATTTTATTCCCACCCTCTACTCAGGGGCTTTGACCCAAGAAACAAAGAAACTTGGCATCACCTCTTCCCAACACCTCCTTTCTCCTTGAAACGGTGGGTCTGGTGACTGACTCTGCTGACACAATGGTGTTCTGGTGTCTCAGAGGACACTGCAGAGGGCTCCAGGGGTCACCTCAAATATCTCTCCCCACCTCCCAACCACAACTGGAAGGGAAGAGCTTGGAGGAGCCTCCAAAATGTAAATATTCAAATAAGGATTGGGAAGAAGTCTGAAGCATTCTCATTCGGTAGCATGGTCTCCCGGAACACTGGCAGAGTCCACACGGGCGGCAGAGCCATCCTCTGACCCATCCTTGTGAGCTCAGATAATTCACCTAATAACTCCTAGTGACTGGGATGCAAAGTGGATGAGTAAAAAAGTAATAATAATAAAATTAATTAATAAATAAAATACTAAGTGCGCGCCAAAAGAAAAAGAAAAAAGAAAGAAGAAATGGCTACTGACCCTTTGTTTTATAGTTAAAGAAACTAAGCCTCAAAGAAATTAATTTGCCTGAGGTCACACAGAAGTAAGTGGTAGAAATACATTACCAGCTCAGGTTGGTTCTATTCAGAGGCCTGTTTATCACCATTCGGCTCTAGTACCCTTCCTGATGTCGTTGGCATCACTGTGGCTTTGCCGAGACACTCTGCCCATCCTTCAACAGAAACTGGTGTCTAAGTGTGTCCCTCCTGTCCTGAATCCGGCCCGCAGTCCTTTGCGGGTAGATCCACACTGCCTGGAGGCACGGTATGGAGACACCGAGTTCTACCCGCTGGCCAGTTTGACCCTCAAGCAGCCCTTCACACAGAGGCTGCCACCTACTAAGTCCTGGCTCTCCCCCCTTCCCTTTTTTCTCCCTTGCTGCTTTCCGGAGCTGATGGCTCTCTTCTCAGCCTTTTAAGCTCATGAGTTAAATGAGTGAGGAACAGTAACGATCTGCGAGCATCATCTAGTATCTCAGGCATTGTAACAGGGTTCTCCCCAAACCATCCCTGGGAACTCTATCGCCAGCCATCACAAAGCCCCTGTCATCCCCTGGACCCTATCTGCCCAAAGTCTCCGGTAGACAGCACACAACCCCTTCTAAACGAAAGCGTGTGGTTTTGGATTCCCCAGAAGCCTTATTGTACTAAGGAGCACTGAAGAACGGCACCCATTACCCACAGAACCATCTCTGCCAGACTCCTCGACAGTGCGCCATTCTTACTGCTTGATTGGTTGGGACGGGCAGCTTCTGAGAACACGTGACAACTAGTAGCCAATCACTGCTCCCCACACCTAGCAAACTGGTGTATTTGTTAAGGCCCAGAGTGGGAGGCCGATTGAGAAGAAGATAGTATCTATGGATCAATGGCAGTAGGCCCCCCAGCATTTCAGAGCAAGAGGCCTCTGTGTCCTGTGTACTCTGTGGTTTCCAGGCTGGTGGGTGGTTGTTTTCTCTCCAAAGCCCTTCCTCTTACCAGAGGGCTGTGGTCTGGGGAATGTTTTGACTGGAAACATTCAGGTCCTTGGTGGTATTTGGAGTTGTGAGACCCTTCTGTGCTAAAAGTGGAAGAAAATGAATGGTCTATTTCGAGCCTGCTAACAATTCCCAGCCGAAGAACAGGCAGCAGCTCTGTAGCTGAAATGCTGGTTTTCCAAGAGAAGCCCCAGGGGAGCTGGCCACGCGGCAATCAGGGCCTCAGCTCTGGTTAGTCCTGCTGGAGGACCCTACCCTAACTGCAAAGCTTCCAGAATATTATGCCGTTGTTCTGGCTTTCTCTCCACCCTCCTCATCTTCTTCCTAGAAAACTCTGGTCCTGGAGCTTGTGGCGTTCTTTCGATGGTAGTTAGAATCTTCGCACAGGGACTGAGTACCTGTTCGAGAAAGCCTCAGCCCGTTTTGTTTGGGTGTGAGATGTTCGGTTTGACTTCCCCATCCCAGATGTATGCTCACCTGTGGGAAAAACATTAGCTTACTCCTCAGAACAAAACCGGAGCCCCTGCAGCCTGGCATGGCGTGCCTGCCTGGAGTTTCCATCACAAGAAAATGGTGTTTGCTTTGAATCCTAAGATCCAAAGAGACCGACAGCCAGGGGGTTCTAAATGTTCAGTCTATTTAAAACCTGACCAGTGGACTGAAATAACAAAGCTTGTTTCTAAGATTACCATAATTAGGAGTAAGAGTCCAGAAACAGACCCACCCATTCATGATCAATTGCTTCCAAACAAAGGTGTCACAGGAATTCATTCCGGGAAAGCATTGCCTTTTGTTTTTTGTTTGTTTCGAGACAAAGTAATCATTGTTTCTGAGTGATCAGGAAACTCACTAATAGCTTGAGTGGGCTGCCCTCTAACTCATCGCCTGCCTTAGCCTCTGGCATGCCAAGATCACAAGTGAACGCCACCACTCCTGGCGTACTTGTCCTTTAGATAGATGGAGCTGAAACTGGATGGTCCGATGGCTCCACACCTGTAATCCTAGCACAGAGGTAAAGCCAGAAAGGCAACCTCAGCTTCCTAAAATCCTGTCTCCAAGAAACAAAATCATGGCTGGAGAGACGGTTCCGTGGGTAAGATCATTTGCTGAGCAATCAGTCCTAAGGTCATGAGTCTGAACCCCAGCACCCACATTATAAAGTCTGGGCGTGGTCACAAGTGTCTATAACCCCAGAATTGAGGGCATCCACTTGACATGCTTTCCAAAATTCCCACACTCAACTACTTATTCAAGAGAAAGAACCCCACCCACCCAAGACTTGCGTAGTAATATCCATGGCAACCACTCATGAGAGTCAAAAGATAAACACTACTCAAATGTCCATCGACTGAAAAATGGCTTAACAGTTATGGTAGATCCATATAATATAAGGAAAATGATAAGGGGGCAGCTACTCACAGATACAATAAGAAAAAACACCCACAGCTTTTGGTAAAGTGAAGGGGGCCAATCTCCAATTCCTCTTCTAAGACATAATGGAAAATTACGACAGATTTGGATCTGTATTGTGGAGGATTTGGACGGAGGAAACTGCAAAGAGATCCGGAGCTATTCCCTAGAGACGGGGTATATCAAATACTATTCAAAGGTATATTTTGTGTTATTTAATTATCCCTTAATAAATCTAACTGAGAAATGAATCTTCAATACCAGCATGGCTCATAGAAACTCCTAAACGTGGATCCTTTTATTTATAACTAGTGACAATTTTTACCTACAAGGGACAGACAAGATTTACATCTCATACCTATGACCCCAGCACTCCAGTGGGATACTGAACTAGGAGGATTTCTGCAAATTCAGTGTCAGCATAGATAACAGAGTTCCAAACCAGTATAGACTACAAAATGAGATTGTCTACACACACACACACACACACACACACACACACACACACACACACACACACCAAGGTTCTGTAGAAACCCCTTACCCTGTGGTATCTTGTTATGGTACTGCTACGGATCAATAGATCCTCCCAGTAACTTGGCTGTTGCCACTTTTCTATAATGAAATTCTGGAGAAACACCCATGCCTACTCAAAGCCCACCAAGTGCCTTCCTCCCTCTCATTCTTCCAGAGTCACTCAGTTCAGGCGTCCTGCTTCCAAAGGTGACCCAGAGACCCCAGCTTAGCTCCATGATCTGGTCTTTGAGACCTCGTCTATGTTCTGTCTGACTGCACTGACCTGCAATTACCTAAGAGGTTTTGTCCTCCTGCCCCATAATTCCTTGGGTGACAACCATTCAAGGGGCCTCACCTCAATCCCCTGCCCTTATCCCAATCCCTAAGGCAGAAGGATAATGAGTTCTTGAGAAGTGGAAGAGAGTGCAGGGGGAGAGAAGGGAGGGAAGGAGAGGTGGGAAGGGAGGAAAAGAGCAATGAAGAACTAGTCTGAACAAGGTCTACTTATGATGACGTAGCAGCCAGGGCTCCTACCTTAGAGAGCTGATTTTTTTCATTCATGAGGTCAACTTGTTTCACCAGGTAAGTCCCATGGTCTCTTTATCTCTTATTCCTAGGACCTCATAGGTCTCCCAGCATGGAAACTTCACCTCCCAGAGACTCCCAAACCCAGGGCCTCCAGGATTTGTCCTCCTCAGATCCCTCCTACTGGTTTCCAAGTTCCCCAGCCCCAAGCTAGAAGAGCTCATGACAGCATCACAGACTATTAGAGCCCCTGCCATGGATCCCACCAAACAGTTTTGGTCTGCTTCAGCTATTTCCTGGGTCCAGGCTTTCTCTCTCAAATAGCTGAGGTCTAGGTGGCCATGGTTTTGGATCTTTTTTTTTTTTTTAAGTTTGTTAGAATCCTCTTCACACCCTCTGATGGAGACATCCCAGTGGACTCTAGGGAAACCTGGCCCCTTTTCCTACAGGCAACGTTCCCTCCCTGGGCAACTGGACGGCATCCTCAGTAAAGGCACCACGTCCTTGGGATAGTTTCCCACATGAAGGTAGGATGAAGGATGTCCTCACCCCACAGGCTAGTGGGAAACTCATGGATGAGACTGTTTATAAGGAAAGTAATGATGTCTTCTTCACTTGCCAGTGGGGTCCCTCCACCTAATGCTGTGACGGGGGCAACCAAGAAACATCAAAATGTACCCGCTGAATGAACGGGTGAGTGGCAAGCCCTGGGTCTCATTCTCCAGCTCCTTACTCAACTCTGGGCACTTATTGAAGAGTCAAAGAGGGAGAAAGGAGTGAAGCAATGTTGAATAGAGGTTTTCCAGACAAGAGACAGAAAATGAGAGAAGAACAAAGTTCCCAAGGACTTTACCGAAGTGTGGAGCCTTCAGCAAACGTAGCTCATGGAAAGTGGTCCATGATTTTACCTGAAATTATTTTAAAGATTTATAAGAAAATGTCAGAAGGCCATCTTGGTTTTCTCGCTTCTTTCCCTTTCAGTTTTATTTCTGTTCCAGTGATTAAATGCCTGACAAACGCAACTTGAGGGGGGTGGGGAGCAGTTTCTTTTAGCTTGCCGTTTGAGGTTACAGTCCACAACTGTGGAGGAGTCAGAGCAGGACCTCCAAACAGCTCATTTCATCACATCCGCACTCAAGAGCAGAGAGAAGTTCATTTTGATCAATACGTGCTCACTTGTTTGCTTGATTGCTCCTATATAAATCCAGGACCCTGGTTAGGGGATGGTGCCACCCACAGTGGGCCAGATCCTTCCACATGAATAGAAAATCTCCATAGACAACAGGACCTAGGCAGTGTATTGAGACTCTCATCCCAAGTGATTCCACATTATGTCAATTTGACAAAATTAATTGTCACACCTTTCTACTATCAATTTATGTCTCAGAATAGCAAAGCCCTTATACTTTCATGTACTAAGTGTACCTTTATTAGAAGGAGACATACTTTGATCAAGCTACTGGAAAAGAACCAGGTTCTGTAAGTGTTTCTATGCATAGGTTTACAGCTATCCACTGTGTTCTACTTTGCTTTCTGTTGCTCTGTTGCGACACCATAACCAAAGGAGCTTGGGAATGAGTGAGTTATTTGGCTTACAGGTTACAGGCCATCAGTGAGGAAAGCCAAGGAAGGAACTCACAGCAGGAACTTAGAGCAAAAACAGGGCTAAGCTGCTTACTGGTTTGTTCCCTTGGCTTGCTCCACTAGTTTTTGTGTACAGCCCAGGCCTACCTGCCCAGGGATAACACCTCTTTACGTGTGTGTGTGTGTGTGTGTGTGTGTGTGTGTGTGTGTGTGTGTGTGTGTGTGTGTATGCGTGTATGCGTGTGTGCATGTGTGTGGGAGCATGTGCATGCGTTTTCTAAAAGGGGAGTGAATCTTAGTAAAGTTCTGAGGAATACAAAATGCAGTCCTTTCCTGATTCTGCAACAGATGCCTTCCTGGAAAACTTACTGCATTTGAAAATGTGCTACAAATCCTCCATGTCCGCAAGCCAAGTGGAGTGCAGTTTCATTTTATCAAGCATCCAAATAGAGCATCCCAGTCGTATGGGAAGAGGCAGTTCTCCCAGAGGTCACTACCCCAGAGCTCAGCAAAGCTTGTCCAGCATTGACCTCTTTCCCCTGTTAAATGCTGGGACCATCCCAGCCTAACTGAGAAGACATCCAGACATAACCCATATCTCCAAACTCCTCTTCAGAGAACAAATGCCTCAAAACTTGCAGACTTGGAGAGATGGGTACCATACTGGAATCAGTTCTGTTTCTTCAGGGCATCACTCCAGTGTGATTTCCTGTGACTATCAGACTTGTTGAAACTTTGTTCGGAAAAGGTCAGAAGTGACTGGGCCCCGGAGGAAGGGTCATGGCTGCTCAACAGGCAAAGCCCTTTCCCACACTGGAGCCTAGTAAGATTAACTTCACCTCTTGGTTTCTGTTTTTGTTTCTGTTTTTAAGGAGGAATGAGACAGGGGAGATAGCTCAGTTGACAAGCACCAAAGCTGGATTGCAGAAGCTATGTTCAAAGGCAGTGTGGTCACATTGGAGGGGCAGCAACTGGCTCTGGGCCAGTGAGAGCCACTATATGGTTTGCTGCTGCTGTTGTTGTTGTTGTTTTGTTGTTTTGTTGTTGTTTAAAGGTGAATGTTACCTGATGACTGACACCCAAAGCTTTCCTTTGGCCTCTATACACATGCATGGACACACACACACACACACACACACACACACACATTTTCTAAGTTTGTGAAGAGGCCAGTGGTGTCCACCCAGCTAATAAATGTTTCATTATGACTCAATCACATGCTATTAATAGGCTGGAAATAACAGGGGCAGAACTAAATTCCATTCATTTTCAGCTTCTCCCTTTGTTCCTCTGTGTGTGTGTGTGTGTGTGTGTGAGAGAGAGAGAGAGAGAGAGAGAGAGAGAGAGAGAGAGATTCCATGTGTATATGTGCTGCACACACATGCACAGGCACAGGCACCACATACACACACATAGAAACTCACACACACACACACATGCCTAGGCACACACAAACACACAGAGGAACAAAAGAAGAGGGTGAAAATGAATGGAATTTAGCTCTGCCCCTGTCATTTCCTGCCTATTAATAGCATGTGAGTGAGTCACAATGAGACATTTATTAGCCGTCTCTAAAAGTACTTTTACCTAAAATAGTTCTCCAGCCATTTTTCTTTGCTACCCTGACACTGGGCAGCCAAGATGGTGGTAACATTTCCAAAGAAACGTGCATGTGAAATCACGTCTCGCTGGGACCGATGGGTTGGCTGTAGCCTGCTGGCTACACACAGGGTAACTGTGAATGCAGGCTAACATAAATCCATAAACTTACCTAACACATCATTGCTCCCCCCACCTTTTTATGGTCCTTTTGTATGAAGTTAATAGTTTGCATCACAATGTCCAAAGCTGAATGAACCAGCAGCCTTCTTCCCCAGACATTCCATTGAAGACACCTAACTGCCTAAATTCCAACATAGTTTCTTATTGGATTTTTGGGGGGAGGGGCAAATAAATAAAAAGCAGTGTGTGCTTTCACATGTACAAAAGGAACAGAGACAAAAAAGACTGAGATGTCTGCCTCCCAGGACTCCGATGCCAGTGTCTGTCCTCTTCCTCCTTCTCTTTTTCCTCCTCCTTGTCTTTAAGATGATAACCCTCTCTGAGCTAGCCCCTCGCTTTTCTCACTTCCTGAGATCCTCCCAACTTCTCTCTTCCTCTATCCCAAGCCATTTTTAACTGTCGGACTGGGAAGGATCTGACCTGACAGGACAATTAAATATTAATACCTTGATTGAAGAGCCTGTGTCCAAATCAATTAAAAACAGGATATGTAGGGACTGATGGAATATCTTTCATCTATTTTTCCTTTCTGTCAGGACACCTCTTGCCTTCCTAAGGACTGGGACTGATTTGAGGAAGTGCAAGGGCCCAGATTTCTGACTGGTCACCATCTGCCTCGATGAGGCCATGTGCAGGGGCTGATGTGGCTCTTGTCCTACCATGAGGATGAGAAGGGGACCCTGTAAGCCACTCCTCACTGCCTCCATCAAAATCTTCCTGGAGGGAGCAGCCACACCTTGGTCAGCATGTGTCACCCATCTGTGCTTGTTTGCTTTTGTAAGATGTGTGTTGCTTTGTATCGTGTAAGCAAACACAGTGAAGGCAGGCACTTTCTACCCAGTGCCTGACCCTGTGCCTGGAATTTGCTGACCATTTTTACCAGCTGATGAAATCTGCCTCCGTGAATGACCTCAAAAAAAGTCGTGTTCACATGCATTGTAAGTCTCTCCAAGGTTGTCTTAGTCAGGGTTTCTATTCCTGCGCCAATATCATGACCAAGAAGCAAGTTGGGGAGGAAAGGGTTTATTCAGCTCACACTTCCACATTGCTGTTCATCACCAAAGGAAGTCAGGACTGGAACTCAAGCAGGGCAGGAAGCAGGAGCTGATGCAGAGGCCATGGAGGGATGTTTCTTACTGGGTTGCTTCCCCTGGCTTGCTCAGCTTGCTCTCTTATAGAACCCAAGATCACCAGCCCAGGGACGGCACCACCCACAATGGGTTGGGTCCTCCCACTTGATCACTAGTTGAGAAAACGCCTTACAGCTGGGTCTCATGAAGGCAATCTCAAGGAAGGCTCCTTTCTCTGTGACAACTCCAGCTTATGTCAAGTTGACACACGAACTCAGCCAGCACAGCGGTGTGGGGGAGGAAGCACAGCCCTGTGGCTAAAGTTTACTGTAAGTGGGAATGTACTCCTTATTCACTTTCTAGGAAGAAGCAGAAGAAGCCAAGTGGGCAGCCACTCCCAGCCCGAGATAAACTGGTGGTCTCCTCGGCATAGAGCAGGGGATGCTGAACTTGGCTCTCACTGGCCCGGAGCCCAGGGAGTCCCCTTCCCAGTCACTGCCTCCTCAGTGCGACCACACCTGCCTTGGAGCATAGGATCTGCTCCACATTTGCCCTTTCTTTCCAGACCCTAAAGTATTCCTTCCCTGTTTGCTTGTGTCTGACTCCCTCACCAGAGTAAACTTGATGAAGGCAGAGATTTGGGCTACTCCAGTCACCAAAGGATCTCCAGGCCCTAGATTTTGCCCCTGGTATCTAACATCTAACATGCATCGTGTGTGTGTGCATGTGTGTGTGTGTGTGTGCGCGTGCGTGTGTGTGTGTGTGTGTGTGTGTGTGTGTGTGTGGTGTGTGTGTGTGTGTGTGTGTTTGTATGATCATTGTGAATTGAGGCCATATTTTCAACAATATATTTCTCTTCCTTCTCTTGACCTTGAACTCCCAGGCACAAGTGGACCTTTCTCCTCACCCTCCCCAAGAAGCTGAGATGACAAACGCCACCAGACCTGGTCCAACCATGACTTTTGGAAGAAACACCATTTTAAAAAAAAGGGGGGGGGGGGCTGGGGATTTAGCTCAGTGGTAGAGCGCTTACCTAGGAAGCGCAAGGCCCTGGGTTCAGTCCCCAGCTCCGAAAAAAAGAACCAAAAATAAATAAATAAATAAATAAATAAATAAATAAATAAATAAATAAATAAATAAATAAAAATAAATAAAATTAAAAAAAGACAATCAATTATGAAATCTCTCTGCTGAGTGTAAGATTTCCAGTGCTTTGATTTCTTATCACATAGTCTCACAGAAAGGGTGTGTATATATTAAATGACTGTATTAACAAGTCCTGGCCCTGTCATCTGTCTCAAATATCAAGGGCCTCAGCAAGCGGGATATTTTACTTATTTACTTATTTATTTATTTATTTTATGAGAGTGCACACATCTTCTTGTGGTGGGGCACACATGTGTTCTCGTGTGTGGTCGTATGTGTATGTAGACGCAAGGACATCTATGAGTTCACACATGTGGAGTCCCAAAGCTGATTTCAGGTGTTTTCCAGATCACTCTGTACTTTATACACGGAGGGAGAGTCTCTCTCTGACCCTGGAGCTCAGTGATTGATTGGACTACTGTAGCTAGCCAGATCCACGCGCGGATCTCGTATCTCTGCCTCCCAAGAAGTTTGTGGCCAGCTTCCCTGTGGGTGCTGACTCAGCAAACACTTCATCACTGAGCCATCTCTGCAGCCCCAGCCAGGCTTTTTAATTGGACTTCGCTCCCACACTCTACACCCTTCCAGATTACTTAACGTGAGCGCCAGGCGAAGAGAGAAAGCGCCGTTCGCCTGCCCTGCTGTTGTGTTTGAAAGCCGCCGCCGTGGGCAACATAAACTAAGCTGGATAGAAACAAGGAAGCGGGAATAACTACAGGCAGAGCCCTAGCATCCCCGGGAAGAGATGGGAACGCCGCCAAGAGCTTCCACAAAGCCCAGGGCAAAGGCCTCCAGTATCACATGATCTGTAGTGCCTGGTGTAAGAGTCATCCCCAACACTTAGCAGCATAAAATGGTATCCACCGGTACCTGTGGTCGGGCGCTGAAGGCCAGATAGGCTGATGGTTCTGGCTTAGGTGCCTCACAAGGTGGAAGCAAAAGCTAACGTCATCTGCAAGCTCGAGCAGGGCTGATGAATCCATGCTTCCACCCAAGCAACAACCGATAGTTTTCCCGCGGCTGTCTACAGAAAGCCTCAACCCCACCACAGGTATCTCTCCTAGAGCCGCTAAAGGTGCTCATAACGTGGCAGCCGACCTCCTCCCCCACACCCCCAGAGTATCAGAAGTTTCCATGCGCTTCTGTCTGATCTTGGAAGTCACTCTGTCCTTTCCTCTCTATTCTGTTTGCTGGAAATTGAGTTACTAAGCTCAAATCTTAATCCACTACAGAATTCAGCGCGCCCTCTCTTGTCGGGGTGGGGGTAAAGCCAAAGGGTGTGTGTGGACATATTTTAAAGTCACCACAGCAGCTGCTATGGAGAAAGTGGCCTCCACAGCCATTACCGGATACAGTTTTGTAGACGCGGTTGGATGATACACAGAACAGCTGTGGGGCAGAAGAATTAGACATTCCAAATTCACATCTTAAGTCCATCACGCACCAGATGGGTGAATTCGAAGAAAAATTATTTTCTCCGGGCTTCAGTATTCTCTTGTTTAAGATGGAAATCTGGGCGGTGAGAACTAGGAGAAACTGATGCCCTTCCCTCTTCCGGGCACGTGTGAATGCTCAAAAGTGACAGGTGTTACTAAACGACCCAGCATGCCTCTTAGTCCTTAATCTTTGAGTGTTTATAAACCACTAGGGCAGGGTATAAACTGCCTTAAAGATTATCTACATGCTGCATAAATGACAATAAATGTTATTTAGTTTTCTAATGCTCGTGTGTGTGTGTGTGTGTGTGTGCGTGCGTGCGTGTGTGTGTGTGTGTTTATAAGAGGGAGACACTCCGCACTTAGATCTCCAAAGACATTTAATATTTTTTGAGTTTTTCTTTAATATTTTCATATGCATGGATGCTTGTCTGCATGTGTGACTGTGCACTACATATATGCAGTTTCCACAGAGGAAAAAGGTGGTGGATCTCCCTGAACGAGTCTCATATGGTCCTTAGCCACCATATGGCTTCTGGAATTCAAACCTAGTTCCTTTGGAAGAGCAATCAGTGTTCTTAAGTGCTGAGCCATCTCTCCAGCCTTCCGGAAGACATTTTAAATGGCTTATGATAATACCAGTTGCAAACTAAGGACACTAAAAAAAATACACAAGAAAAAATAAACACAAAACCCATGAATATGCAAAGCATAATCCAATGAGGAAAGAAATCCAAAACGAAGAGAATCTAGCAAACCGAGACAAAACTGTGATGTATCCAAGTGAACAGAGAACCAAGATGGCTGCCTTCCGGGGGGCGTGGCTGCTAAACCCGTGCTTGGACTTGATTCTAGAGGGGTGTCTCACAAGAAAGTTACCACGGAACTTCACCACGGAGGGATGTAGAGCCATGTCTGTGAGAGAATGCTCACTGTTTTTAGCTTGTTACCTCAAAGTGTGAACTTGTGACCTCAAAGTACAAATTCATGAGCTTAGATGTTGAGACATTGGAGGGACCCAATCCTCCCTAGGGAATATTAAACTGGAGGTTAAGCAATGTTAACACATTGATTCCATAGTAGGTCTTTAGCAGGTACCCTTTGACGCCCCCCCCCCCCACACACCTTTTAATTGATTGTAGCTGCCTTGGAGCTGCTTGAATATGTGATTGACAGCTGTCAGACACGCCCCCCTTGCCTGAGTGAGTGCTCTGAACAATCCACGGACTCCATTTGCGCCTAAGCTCTGCTGCCACTATAGCTGCTGCTGGAACTACAACTTCTGAGGTCCAGACAGCGTGCACCCACTCTGAGAGGCTTCACCTCAGCGGTGACAAAGCTCATGACTCTGACCCTCCTGGAGAGATTCTCAGGGGACCACCACCTTCCTTCCCACTCCCGTGACAGAACAAGCGTTATGAGTTCACCAATAAGGTGTGTGATTAGAAGTGCCTGAACGCATGCCCCGGGGAAGCTGGGTATTGGCTGTAGAATCAGAAGTCATGCACAAACTCCCCACAGCCTTGCTGGCTAGGTGTGCAGCTTGTTTCTCAGGCTCTTCGTGCCGGTGTGGTTCCCCTGCCCTTTCAGTATTGTACTGGGTCCTCGTAAAACTGTAATGGTTTATATGATACTGTGCTGCATGAGCTCAGATGCTTAAAGCACATGGTCCCCAGCTGGTAGCACTATTAGGGGAAGTTTGGGATGTGCAGCCTGGCTGGAGGAAGCACCCAGGGCAGGCTCTTAAGGTGAAAAACTTTTGTTGGTGGTTTCCGTCCTTGGGAGCTCTTGGAGCTCTGATTGATTGATATTGTTGTTCTTCCTTGGGGGCTGCAAACCCCTTTAGCTCCTTCAGTCCTTTCTCTAACTCCTCCAATGGGGACCCCGTGCTCAGTCCAACGGTTGGCTGCAAGCATCCGCCTCTGTGTTTGTCAGGCTCTGGCAGAGCCTCCCAGGAGACAGCTATATCAGGCTCCTGTCAGCATGCACTTGGCATCTGCAATAGTATCTGGGTTTGGTGTCTGTATATGGGATGGATCCCCAGACGGGGCATTTTCTGGACCGCCTTCCCTTCAATATCTGCTCCACGTTTTGTCTCTGTATTTCCTCCTGTGAGTTTTTTGTTCCCCCTTCTAAGAAGGACTGAAGCATCCACACTTTGATGACTCCAGCCACATATGTAGCAAAGGATAGGATAGCCTCGTTAGGCATCACTGGGAGGAAAGGCCACTGGTCCTGTGAAGGCTTGATGCCCCAGTGTGAGGGAATGCCAGGGTGGGGAGGAAGGAGGGAGTGGGTGGGGGAGCACCTTCATAGAAGCAGGGGGAGGAAGGATGGGATAGGGAGTTGCTGGAGGGGAAACCAGGAAAGGGGATAACATTTGAAATGTAAATAAAGAAAATATCCAATAAAAGAAAAAAATCACTAATTAAGAGGAAAAGAAAAGTGAGAAGCTTTGTCTGTGTCCAGTTCTTTCCCTCTCTGCATCATGGCTGTGAGCATTCAGCTTCCTGCCCCAGCCGCCATGCCTACCTTCTCTCCTTTGTCCCCGTCATGACAGACTCATAAACCTTCTGAAACCATAAACCAAAATTAACTCCTCCTTTATAAGTTGCCTGCACCACGGTGTTTTATTACAGCAGCAAAAAGGTAAAGGATTCCAAAGCTCTCTCCCGAGCAGTCTTGTATTTGCTCGTTGGTGGTATTTACGGTGGGTAGAACTGCTTTGGCTCAACAACAGAGAAAAGGCAGGCGCAGAGCTCCAGAGACAGCCTGGGAACAGAAAACTACAGCAAGCCGGGATGGTGGAAGATGAGACTCTCAACGCCAAAGGCAAAGAGAATGTGAAAAGTCAAGACAGCAAAGGCTGTGAACCCCTCAGAGCCACCAGGAGCCGAACAAGCCTTCCAGAAGCTTCCGATCAAGAAGTTAGCTGCTGGATGCTGGCCTTGGAGACTCAAATCCCAGACCAACTCTCCTGACCTGAGCATCCATGGCCTTGAAAACCCAAGGTAATGAGCATCTAATTTCCATTTGATGAGCCTCTGGGTCCCAAAGCCCAGCCCTTAGGCCTCAGTCATTCGAGCTCAGAGCTGTCAACATTAAGGCAGCTTCTTCTGGACTCTTAGCCATTTCCATCAGAGTCGAGCAATAGGAACCACACCCCACTGTTAGTGACGATCTGTAGTAGTCAAAGCTGTCCAATCTGTGTGGAGGAATAGACACCACCTAGGTTTTAACAATGCTTATCTACTAGACAAACTCTGACTATGAGAGGCATCAGCTGATGGACGGACAGCTGGATGCAGGAAGTCGGAGGAAGGCAGGTGCATGTGCGCACGTGGGTGCCCCATCCCTTCCCGGACGTGGATGTGTGTATAGCTGCTGCGTTCGAACACCGACGTCAGTCTCCAGTTAGTCTCCAGCTCCTCCAGTTCCTTACTCATTTGTTTCCTAGTGCTGGGAATTGAACCTATGGTCTCACACACGCCGGGCGGACATTCTACCCCTAAGCTTTATCCCTGGTCCCTTTCTATTTTCTATTTTAGGACAGTGTTTCACTAAGTCACCCAGGCAGGACTAGAACTTGTGACCTTCTTGTCTCAGCCTCCTGAATAGCTGGGATTACCAGCCTGCACCGTTAGACCCCAAAGTTCTTCAGCCTTTCAACATGAACTCAATGGTACCCACTCTGCAGCGAGCTCCCAGGCCTTCCATGCTGGATTGGGATTCCCAAGGCCTCCGGCTTTGTGGACTGTTCAGCTACTGCATTTTCAGCTTCTTCAGCATGCAGACAGCCATTGTTGGGCCACTTGGCCTCTATTGTGAGCTAATCCAGTAAATTCCCTTTTATAGTATATACATATATACATATGCATATGTACATATAGTATAGTATATAGTCTATTGGTTCTGCCTAGAGAATCCCAAATGACACAGGGCAATGAGCTAGAAGAAACCATCCTGTCTCAAAGTTCTGTCTAAACAAATAGTGTTGGCTTGGTTCTCTGTTAGCCGTGGAACTCACAGATTGATGACCCCTAAAAGAAATCTCTAGCAAAAGAAGATCAGAAAAAAAGAAAAACTAACGTATTAGTTTAATACTAATACGTTGGGAATTACGTTAGACGTATTAGTATAATAAAGACTCTAGGACATTGGTTCTCAACTTCTGAATCATGACCCCTTTGGGGATAACATATCAGACATTCTCCCTGTCAGATATTTACACTGTGATTTATAACTGGCAAAATTACAGCTATGAAGTAACAATGAAATCATTTTATGGTGGGGGGTCACCACAGCATGAGGAGCTGTATGAAAGGGTCACAGCATTAGGAAGGGTGAGAACCACTGGTCTAGGACATTCTGTGCTCAGGAAATCCGTTTAACATCCTTTAAGCTGGCAGTCCTAAATGTTTTATCGAACTGTGTTAAGGTTCTGCAAGAACTAAGCAACTCCTAGCCTAAAAGTTCCCTTAGATTACTTTCAGCTCAAGGACTCTATGATTCTAGGTCTTCTTTGAACAGCAACGGTAGAGCTGGGAGGATGGTAAAGCGCTTGCCTCAGGAGCTTGAGGACCTGAGCTAGATCACAGAATCCATGAAAAAAAAATAATGGGTCTATAGTAACACACATGGAGTGATGGATAGGCAAAGACAGGATAACTGGTGCTCCTGGCTAGTGAGAGACCTGCCTCAAAGGAAGTGGACTGTGCCATTGAAGGTAACAATCAAAGCTGTGTTCTCCTCCATGCACGAAAGCATGCACACATGCATGACATTAGATAGACAGAGGCTGCACCCTTCCACATGCACACAGCATGAACACATGCATGCAAATAAATAAGTAAATAAATAAACCAATCAACAAATAAACAAAAGCAGACTGATTCCTCCCTCGTGCACACAAGCATGAAAATAAATAATACATCAATGAAACCAACAGTAAGAAGAGGATCTTGAAGTCGGGGCAACTAAACTCAAACCCAAGATCGGCCTCTGGGAAGCTGGAAACCTGGGTTCAACCACTTCCTGCCACAGAGCCTTGTCTTATCAGTGAATTAAGGACAATATCTGCATTATTATGCATCAGTGAGCATCAGAGTAGGTAATTGATACAAACTAAAATAAGTCATAATTAAACTGTAGCCCAGTGTACCCACATTAGCTACTGCTATTAATTCAAACCAAAACAAACCTCTAGGTTTGACCTGAAGACATTTGAAACCCCTGCCTAGAGTTGGTCCCCACGGCTCTATCTGGTCCTAATTCCTTGGAGCAATGACACATATTTCCAAAAATAGAGCAGATCCGTTGACGTCTGTCTTCTGTTCTCGTGACTGGCATTTGCAATGTCATTTCAACTGAGCCTTAGGGTTGCCAAGGGAAATGAACAAATGATTTGCCCTGTGCCCTGTCTTCAATCTGATTACCAGTGCTGCATGAAAAGCTTCCATTCATTCAACCCAAGGGGCTGCTGCATAGAAGGACAAACCATTTGTTTACAGAAGGAGTAATTCCCTGGAGAGATCTGAATTTTAAACCAGCAGTTCCCACATAGACAGTCCCCCACACACAATTCTTAAGCCACCTGATGCATCTGCCTTCTTTGTAAAATGTCTTTTTGGCCCCTCATGCTGGTCCCTAGCCAGACAGTCACCCTGGCTCCACGACGGATTTCTTTCTTAGATGCACAATGAATAGTATACATTTATGTCATGAAAACTATCACTCTCCAAATTCTCCTACCTACGTGCGAGTCTCTCTGTCATTCAAAATACTTTCCACTTTCCACATTACTTTAAATATTTATGTTTTTTAAAGGTCACCGTACAGAGTGAATGATTATAAAACTTCCAATTTTGAAGAATTGTATCTTGGTAGAGACTGAGGTAAGAGGATCATGAGTCTGAGACCAGTCTGTGCTACATACTGAGGGCCTGACCCAACAACAACAACAGAGTTGTCTCTTGCAATACAGTTGATTATACTGAAGGGTCAGTATTGAATCTGCGTGATGAAGCTTTCTTAGCTTTCTAATTTTTTTTCTTTTTTTGTCTTTTAGTAAGAATATTCCAGAATCAGGCTGAGTCACTGACCTCGCCCTGAAGGGTAATCGCAGCAGTATCTGAGATTCCTCAAAGTCTAACAGCTGAGAAATGCAGTTACCTTCCTGGGGCAGGATGGTACAAAACAATGACCGCCTGCACAGCAAAAGATGTTTCCGTGCGTTTTGTTCTATTTTGGTGTAAAAGTCCAGGTTTCACATTTCTGAAAAGTCCCAGTTGATGAAACTCCACTTGCATTTTTTTCTTTCAGTTTATCGGAAGATGTGGGGCATCGGCACTGGGAGAGTCATATCCACTCTTCCCTCTCTTAAACCCAGAGAGCATGGATATCTGTGCACGTCTTGCATGGCTGCTGCCTCACTCGGCAGCACCTGATTGGATGGACTTGTGGGAGCATCGCTAACATAGGGAAGCTCCATTTAGCTGTTCACGACCTAGGGAGCACAGAATGGAGCCTCCCAAATGGTTGCACGGTCAGTCTGCTGTTTCATTGCTGCTTATCTTCTCCTCGTTGAATTTCATGTCCTATTTTTACACTCAGTTTCACCTTATGATAGCAAAGTAACCCTTTGAAGATTATATAAAGTATGCTATGCTAGTTTATTTATTTAAATCAGTTTCACTTATTTAGCATTAATTAGAGAGTTCCCCTATGCATATTTTCATAATCATATGCAGATATACGTACACATGTATACATAAAATGCAAAGTATGCATATGAGCACTGAATATTATATGATATATAGTACAGAATGTATATACTACACATGTAAATAAGCATGTAGATATGATTAAGTCTATAATACATATACACTCATTCATTCAACTGTACTTATACTACATGTATGTATGCTCCATGACTTATATTTCTTTTCTTTAAGCTCTCTTTTAAATGTATTCATTTTTATTTTATTTGTCTGCATGTGCGTCTGTGCACTTCTTGAACGCCTGGTGCCCGTCATATCCCCTGGAACTGGAACTACGGTTGTAAGCCACCAAGAGGGTGATAGGACCCAAACCCAGGTCCTCTCCAAGGACGAGTGCCCTAACTGCTAAGCCAACTCTCAGGGCCAGTTCATGTATATTTTCTAACCAGTCCTTCTACTTCTCCACTGTAACCATTAGTTCTCCATTTCCCAAGCAAGGAACTCTCTCGCCCAAGGACACGCCATGATACCAAATGGTATTTCCCCTCAGTGCAGTCTGACTCCTCAGTTTGCCTCTTCCTTCTGGTAATTATTCCGACTTTCTCCCGGGGATTTTGGCTCATCGTAGCATGGAATGGAAGAGTAGGAGGAAGACACAGGATCACCTACCTAACCCTCCTGTTACAGGAGGCATTGGTATCCAGGGCACAGAAACGACTCGGACAGATTCTTCTTACTGGTTTATTGACCATTGCTTCTCAACACCCCCTGGCTTTAATCCAGAACTGCACCTCTGCAGTAAACCCTCAGCGTGAAGTTTTGTTGAGGTTTTTTTTCCCCCAAGTGAAACTGGATTTGATGTATTTTGTCTATAAAGGAGTGCCTGATTTAAAATACCAGCTTCCATTCCATTTACAAAACACTGTGAATATGCATGAAGAAATGTCTGAGAGATAAATCTAAGACATTAATGGTGATTCTTTACAAGCAGTGGGATGTAGTCAGAGCATTTCATTTAGCTTCCTATCTTTCTCTGTGCTTGAATTTATTCCATATATACACACATGACCTGAACAAGGTAGGAAATCAGTAGCAGCCCCGTACTTACTCATTCTTCTGTTCATGTTGCCGTTTAACAATATGCAAATGTATAAACATGTGTTATGCAAGTATATTTTCCCCCACTGTATTAGTAGTTCCTTTTCTATTGCTGTGAAGACACCACAGTCATGACAACATACGGAAGAAATAGTTTATTGGGGTCTACAGTTCAGAGGGTGAGTTCATGACCATCATGGCGGGGAATGTGGCAGCAGGCAGGCAGGCATGGCGTTGGAGCGGTAGTTAAGAACTTACATCTTCGTCCACAAGCACAAGGCAGAGAGAGGAGAGAGAGGAAGGGAGGGAGGGGTAAGAGGGAGGGTAGTGGGGGGAGGGGAGGGAGGTGGAGGGAGAGATATTTTCTGGCTACTGGGAATGGTTTAGGCTTTTGAAACCTTAAATCCCGCCTTCAGTGACACCTCCTCCAACAAAGCCACACCTCCTCAAACATTCTACCAACTGGGAACCAGCATACAAATCTTTGAGCCTATGGAAGCTATTCTCTTTGAAACGACACCGCCCACCTTCTCTGAAGTTTGTTCAATCACTTAAAACCATATCGCCAAAGAATCTCCCCAAGAAAACTGATAAAACACGATAGACCATGTAACATTACGAGATTAGAAATACACCTTAATTTTGCTCATTCCCTCTCCTGACAGCTCCTCTCGTTCCTTGTTGTTTGCAGTGAGTATCCCTGCACTGTTGGCTTTATTTCTGCAGAAGGCTGTTCTCAGAGTTGAGGCGATGAGTCAAAGGACAGTGTAGATTTGAAGTACTAAGAGGGACTGCCAGAACCCACCGTCAAAATGATGGTGACAGTCCACGGTGCCACTTCTCTCTCTGGATCCCTCCCAGCAGTGCGATCACTCTCGGTGTTTGCCAGCTGGATGGGTGAGGTTACCCTAATTTGCATTTTCCTGATTCATAACTCCAGCAAACATTTACATAATGCTCTGCTCCGCACCAGGCTTGATGCGTGTGCTCCAGACTGCGGGCACTGCATAAGTTCCGCCTTCACCTCTACGGCAATCCAGGATTCAGGGAGTGGAAGACCTTTGTACTGGCTGGTTTTGTGTGTCAACTGGGCACAAGCTGGAGTTACCACAGAGAAAAGGAGCCTCCCTTGAGGAAATGCCTCCATTAGACACAGCTGTAAGGCACTTTCCCAACTAGCAATCGAGTGGGGGAGGGCCCAGGCAATTGTGGGTGATGCCATTCCTGAGCTGACAGTTCTGGGTTCTATAAGAAAGCAAGCTGAGCAAGACAGGGGGAGCAAGCCAGTAAATAACATTCCTCCATGGCCTCTGCATCAGCTCCTGCTTCCTGCCCTGTGTAAGTTCCAGTCCTGACTTCATTTGGTGATGAACAGCAATGTGGAAGTGTAAGCTGAATAAATCTTTTCCTCCCCAACTTGCTTCATAATGTTTTGTGCAGGAATAGAAACCTTGACTAAGACATTCAGATGGAGACATTCGGTAACTGGTCAAGCATTAGTCCCTGTCTCTTCAGGGCCTTCTCTCCCTCTGTCATCCCATCAACCCCCAAGGTACACAGTACTCTCATCTGTGTGGACGTTTGATGATGTTTTCTATAAAGTGCTGATTTGTTATGTTACTCAAATTTGTGTTAGATTATCTTTCCAGTATCAATAGGAAGGCCTCTTTGGTATGTGGATATGAACTATAAAAATCCTTCACCGATAGTTCTGTTGAAATATCTCCCCAAGTTTATCATTTGTTGTTTGTTTGTTGATTTGTTTTGGGTTTTTTGAGATTTATTTATTTTTATTTTATGTGCATGGATGTTTTATCTGAATATATGCATAAGTTTTCCTGAATGCAATGCCCAAGGAGGCCAGAAGATAAATGATAGATAGATAGATAGATGATAGATAGATAGATGATAGATAGATAGATAGATGATAGATAGATAGATGATAGATGGATAGATAGACAATAGATAGATTGATTGATTGATAGAAGATAGATAGATAGATGATAGGTAGATATAGATAGGTAGATGATAGATAGACAGATATAGATAGATAAATGATAGATAGTAGATAAATAGAAGATAGATAGATAGATAGATAGATAGATAGATAGATAGATAGATAGATAGAAATAGATATAGCTTCTGGCCTTCCTATATCAGTAAAAGTGTTCTCTGCAATAAGGAAATTGTCATATATATATTTGCATGTATCTAAGTATATAATAGTGTATATATTATTATGCCCACATTTATTTTTTATCATTTTAATGTGTAATTAGTCAAAAGCATTTTTGAATATGGTACAAGGTAGGACTCCAGCTTCAATTTCTTCTAATGGGTTTCATGCAGAGCCATCATCCTTTATGACAGAATAGAAATGGTCCTCTCTTATTAGATTAGATGTTATCTCTTCTGCACAGTAAATATATTACTATTGAGACATATTTTTTAAGCTATCTATGCTGGTCTAGGGATTTTATGAAAAACTTTAACGCTCTGTACCACACTGTACTAAATATATTCCAATGCTGTTAGAAAGTTGTTTATTTCATGGTAGGAATCCTCCTGCCCCCCTCCTCTTCATCACTCTATGACCGTTCTCAGATATATACCATTCCACATAACTCATAAAATCCCGTGTCTAACTTATAGACTCTACTTGGATTCCAATTAGATTTCCATTAATACACTTGTTATTTGGAAAAATATTGCAATTGTATACATAAGACTTTCTCTTCCTTCCTATATGTTTTTACTACACTTTTCTGAGCTAACAGATCCTTTGATAAAGTATTGTTCCATATAGCTCCTATGGCTTTCTAGTCTAAATTAATAATCCTTAAAAAGTTGTATTAGTTCTAGTACCATGATATCCCTGGGATTCTCAGGTGTAAAACTGTGTTGACCAAAGTTCTAACATGTCACTTCTTCTTTTCCAGTACTTGTAGAAAACATGTCAATTCATTGTTTTCTTGCATCTATTAGAGCCTCTGAATAACACCGGTTTGTAAGGGCAATCTCGAGGATGCCTTTCTCTTGCTGATTTAAATGGCAGTGACTTTCCATGTCATCGCTCACAATGGTGTTCACTGCTGATGTTCATGTCCAGCACATACACATACCTTATTTACACTTAGATTTATACTGGAGGATTTTAAAGAACAACGATGTGCTCTAATATACTAACACGATGAAATACATTGATACATGCATTGATTCAAAACCAATTTCACATTTCTAGAATAAAACCTCCCTGGTCCAACATGATTCTTATAATACAACCTTCTACTTGCTCACTTTAAATTCAGCCCTTTTGCAACTGGATTTAATTGGTATAGTTAGACTAGAGTTTTCTTCTGGTTTTAATTTATAAAACTTTCTTACATATACTATTCTCTATTTTCTGGCTCCCTTTTTCTTATCTTAAAAGTTATTTGTATCTCTGTGGCATCTTGTGGCTGTAATTTTCTCTCTAATTTTTTAATTGGTCGAATAAAAGCTGGGCTAAACAGAGATTCCAACATTGAAAGGCACTTTTTCTTGCAAAGATAGTAATTCAGACACACTCTGGGAGACTTCCCTTTTGTTCCGGGGAAACATGAATAAGCCCTTTGTCCTCAAGAATTTCATTCAGAGAAAATCATAAAATCATCCCTAGTCCAGAAAAGGAATATTTTGGCCTATGAAGCAGGGTACTGGGCAGAGGGTGGCAAACGTGTGTGTCTGCCTGCACCAGAGACCAATTCCTGTAGACTCGGTTAGGGTTCCTTTCTGCCTGGTATATTTGTGGGGTTTTTTATGGTGTGGAAGAAAAGAGAAAAAAAAAAGAAGAAGAGAAATATTTCCCTGTTTCTAAATGAATCTGGAATGCAACAGACTGAAAGGGATTTTGTAAAGCGTTGTTTCCAAGTATCAGAGAGCTGGCGGGGGAGGGGTGCTGGACTCGCATGATGAAGCTAAAAAAACGAAACCAGAAGAAGCTAAAAAACGAAACCAGAAGAAGCCGAGGCCACAGCAGCTGGGCCGAGGCCATTCTGTGATACAGTAAACAGACCAAAATCTGCTGAGACACTGGAGGGAGGTAGATCACTTCCCCAAATGCCACCTTGAGGAGATTAGCATCTCCAGAAAAGGGGTGGTTATCCCACTCAGAATATTGCTAGGAAGGTGGCACAAGAAAGTCTGGAAAGGCGGCACAGGCCGGCCGCTTGCTCTGCCAGTGAGCCTTTCTCCTCTCCCGGCCATGGGATCTGGAGTGAAGACCTGAGTAGAAATGAGCAGGCCCACTCTGTTGGAGTCAGACCTGAAGCCTGGCTCTGAGAGTCCCCAGGGCCAAGGCACCTCCCATGAGTTGTTAAACACAGTCGCCACATCCTTGTTCCTTTTCCGGGACAGAACTACACACCGTGACGCTTCACCAGGTAGGCACCGGCTTTTATGAGACCTCATTGAAATTCTTCACAGGATCTCTTCCCTACCTCCTTCTCGCCCGTTTCTATCTCTAGTAAACGCCGGAAGCCAGTCTCTGTCTGTCCTAAGTCTTCCATTCGGACTATCCGAACTGCAGGGGCAGAAGGCACATTGGCACAGTGAGGAAGCGGACAAGGAAGCATGTCCCTAGGTGCCTAGAGCATGAGGAAGCTCTCAGAGCTAAGTGATGGGGTCAGAGAAAGGGGAACCTGACCCGGCTCCTTATAGCACACTCGTAGAGTCTTCCTTGTATAGCCATTTCTTCGACCCATTCACTCAACTTTCTCCAGCCCAAGGTTCCCGTTCACTACATTAATAGGGATTGGGTGGGCCAAGGAACACGTGTCCCTACCTCCTGACATCTCATCCTCCGATCTAATTTTTTTTTTTAACATTAGAAGGATAACCAAAGTGTCATGGCTCGCCCTTGTGGGTTCCCCAGAGCCTCTCTAATCAGGCTTCTAGTTATAGAAAGAGCCAGTGAGCCAAGGTTTCCCTCGCGCTTACCACACACCCTCTCAATGAAATCTACTAATACTGCAGGCTCCAAAACACACTGAAGGAGGGGAATCTGTCTTGGGATCATCCCTTAAGGGGTGCCTTAAGTCAGCTCTCTGTAAAGTGAATAAATAGAAAAACAAATAGCGCCTCCTGGTGTCAAATTTCTGGGATCTAAAGACTCCCAGGATAACAGAGTTCAAGCTGCCAATAGAATTTTACGCCATTTAGCAGCAAGCGTGTAAAGTTCCTGATTATGGAGTAATTAGGAACCTGTTGGAGCCGACTCCAGCACACTGTAGACAGGGGTGTCTCCCAGTCACCGTCACCATCCCAGTCACCGTCAGCAAACATGCGATTTGATCCTTTACGTTGTCATCGACTACTACAGCTCTGCCTTCACACATCACAGTCCCCGTCTTATAGACATAATACGCACATCTCAGTTACTCCTCCCAAAGCCAACTTCTGCCTTACATGTCCTGACTGTTTCTAGAGAAGGGACTTCCTCACTGCCTGTGCGACATAGAAAGCATTAGGCATTCTCTCTACTTAGCAACGTAGTAGCCACTTTTTCTGTTGTTATGTATGAGCTTGGGTGCTGTACTGGCTGGTTTTGTGTGTCAACCCTAGACAAGCTGGAGTTGTCACAGAAAAAGGAGCCTCAGTTGAAGAAATGCCTCCCTCCATGAGATCCAGCTGTAAGGCATTTTCTCAATTAGGGACCAACAGTGGGAGGGCCTCTTGTAGGTGGTGCCGTCCCTGGGCTGGTAGTCTTGGGTTCTATAAGAAAGCAAGTTGAGCAAGCCAGGGGAAGCAAGCCAGTAAGTAACATCCCTCCATGGCCTCTGCATCAGCTCCTGCTTCCTGACCTGCTTGAGTTCCAGTCCTGACTTCCTTTGGTGATGAGCAGCAATGTGGAAGTGTAAGCTGAGCAAACCCTTTCCTCCCCAACTTGCTTCTTGGTCATGATGTTTGTGCAAGAATAGAAACCCTAAGACAGGTGCTTTCTCTGCACATATGTTCGCATACCTCTTACATGCCTAGTTCCTTCAGAAGCCTGAGGAGGGCACCAGATCCCCCTGGAAGTGTCATATCAACCCAGTTGTAACCCACTGTTGCATGCTAGGAATCGAACCCAGGTCATCTGGAAGAGCAGACAGTGCTAACTACTGATCCATCCCTCCAGCGACGCAGTGTACACTTTACAAATATCTTTTTAGCACATGGAGTCCTTATATTGACACTTTTTCTATTACAAAGGCAATAACCAACTTTGTAAAGAAACTTGGAAAGTAGCCATTCTTTCTTGCATGTGGTAAGACTATTCGAAATATGCTAAAAGCGATTATGATATTCAGCTGGCTCTTGTGGATTTCACATCCACAGAGTCAACCAACACGGGGGGGGGGGGGGGTAGAAAATACTTTGTGTGTGTCTTAGTTGTGTTTTCCAGTGCTGTGAAGAGACACCATGACCAAGGCAACTCTTTTTTTTTTTTTTTTCTCGGAGCTGGGGACCGAACCCAGGGCCTTGCGCTTCCTAGGCAAATGCTCTACCACTGAGCTAAATCCCCAACCCCCCAAGGCAACTCTTATAAGGACATCATTCATTTAGGGATGGCTTACAGGCTCAGAGGTTCTGTCCATTATCATCATGGCGGGAAGCATGGCAGGCTACAGGCAGACATGGTGCTAGGGAAGGAGCTGAGAGTTCTTGAAGGCAAACAGAAGACTATAGTCTCTCAGGCAGCTAGGAGGAGGGCCTCAATTAAAACCCACCCCTACCGTGACACACTTCACCCAACAAGGCCACATCTTCTAATAGTGCCTCTCCCTGAGCCAAGTATATTCAAATCACCACAGTGTGTGTGTGTGTGTGTGTGTGTGTGTGTGTGTGTGTGTGTGTGTGTGTGCAGTATGTGTGAGTGTCGAATCCTGAGGTCACCCCCAGAGGTCTTTCTTTTTTATTTGCCTCCATGTGTGCTTGTGTGCCACACGTGTGTCTGGTGCCCTCCAAGGTCAGAGGGAGGCACTGAATCCCCTGGAGTTACAGACAGCTGTGAGCCACCATGCAGGTTCGAGAACCAAACCCCAGTTCTCTGCAAGAGCAAGAAGCACCTTAACCTTTGAACCATCTTTCCAGTCATGGGGTCTTTCTCTGTCCCTTTCCAGCCTGTCCTTTGAGACTGGATCTCTCCGTGGCTCCAGCACTCACTGACTGGCTAGACTGGCTGGCCAGGAAACCCCAGGGATTCTCTGCCCCATTCTATGCAAAGGCTACAATGCACACAAACACGCCTGGCTCCTTTATATTGACGTTAAAGATCTAAAGACAGAGCTAGCTACATATTTTTTAAAGTGGAGACACTTTACCCACCGAGCCATCTGCTTAGCCCAGAAAATACTGTAAAATATGTTTATTGTATTCGTTTATTTATTTCAGGGGTGCAGGATGCAGCATGCATGGAAGTCAGAGGACAATTTTCAGGACCGTGTCCTTCTACCATGTGGGTTCTGGGAATTTAACTCTGATCATTAGGCTTGGTGCTAAGTCATCTCACTAGCCAAGAAAATACTTTTAAAAAAACCTGTCTGATTTAAGGAGATAGACTTTTTTTCATGCATTATTCACGGTGCAATGCAGTCTAACAACTATTTATTTGCATCCACATTGTGGGTATTAGAAGTAATCTAGAGATGCTTTAAAGTACAAGTGAGGATATGTGTAGGTTGCATGCAAGTATTACAAGGTTTTATAGAAAAGACTTGAATAGCCATGAAGAGTGAAGTATTGAATTTTAAGAGCAGAATGTAGGATAGCAACCCACAGAATGAGAGCGAGTCTGCAAAATGGTAAATACACTAATGAGTCACAGAAAGTAAATGAAAAAAAAAAAAACGCTAACAACAGTTACCTTTGAACATTTTTGTGGCAAATGGACATTTTCCCCAGTTCCTTTTTGACAGAATCTTATTTTTTTAATGGGTGGCAAACACATCAATATGCATTAGTGTTATAATAAGAAAACAGTACATTCTTTTCATTTAGAAAATATAAAAATAAAAACAATCCCACACCCATTCATATTCAACTATTGTTTTATTTTGATTTAATGTATGTTTCTGGAGACTATTTAATTTAAAATAAATAGCAACTGTAGCATGGACTCCGAGCAACTCCCCCCGACCCCCTCCCTCCGTCCCGAGACAAGTCTACCCAGAACACCACGGTGCCGAAGGCAGGCATGGAAACCTCCCCACGCTTTTCTGTGCACTGTTTATGTGTACAGTACCCCTGGTTCTCACAAAAGCGCCTTCACTAGCCTGTGACTGGTCCGGTTTTAGAGCGCCAAGAAACTCATTGATTGTAAGGACCAGTGCTGTCGACACACTAAGCTTTTTTTTCCCCCCCCATTTCTAATGAATAAAACGTGACCTTTCCTTAAAACTAAACTGTGGGCCAAGGAGTGTGTCCAGAAGCAAGGAGTTGAACTAACTGTCCATTTCTTGCCAGATGGAGATGAATATTTTACATCATTTTTCTTAAAGGGCTGCTGTGAGCATTACGTGGCACAATAATGGAAAAACCTTCGGCCAATGCAGGAGAACAAGTTAACAACATTCGGAGCAGAGCTGAGACGTGAACATGAATCTGTCTGGATTCTAAAATCCATGAGCTGCTCAAGGATCTCCACTATGCTGGGTTGCACGCTGCTCCTGAAGCCCTCTGCTTCGCCCCCTGCCCCCTGCCCCCTGCCCCCTGCCCCCTGCCCCCTGCCCCCTGCCCCCTGCCCCCTGCCCCCTGCCCCCTGCCCCCTGCCCCCTGCCCCCTGCCCCCTGCCCCCTGGGGTTTCTTGGCCATGTCCAGCACCTGTGCTTTAGGCTGGAGCACAGCGCCCCCCAGCAGGCAGGCTCAGGCATTGCGGAGGTGGCAGCTGTGGTCCCGGACCTGGCACCGGGGAGATCCACCTGCCTTCTGCCTGGCAGGTGTCTGGAGCATGTGCTTCGTTCCTTATTCCAGAGACTCTGCAGGAATCACAAGATGCAAGGTTTCGGCTGCAAAGCTTCCTGGAGATTTGCTGCATAGGGCCGGTGCCCTTGTTGCTGCATAGGGCCGGTGGCTTCTCTTAGCATCCGGAAGATGCCATTAGATAGGCTGGGAACAGTCAGCAGAAGACCCGTTGGTGAGAGCTTCCCCGTGTTCCCTCATACCTGGGTCTTTGGGCTGCAGCACAGCCAGACCCTGGAGGCGTGGGTGGTAGAGCCCGTGCTGTTTTCTCCCTTTGGGCTGAACCTCATCACACAGCGGGGCTGGGAGGGTCATGCTGTGCCTTTAGAGCGCGCAGTTCTTCCCCCACACTGCAGCTGGGGCACTAGGCCGCCCACGGGAGACAGGTGGCCTGGCTCTGTGCTGAAACCTCTCCAGGCTCAGGGAGAGCTGTGGTTTCTCTCCCCACTGTGTGCCCTATTTAATACCCTCATGCTCTAAGTGACAGTCACCCAGAGTCCCCGAAGCATAATTGTTGAGGATGAAAATGTTTGGGAAGAGGTAAAAATGAGACGCCTGAAATACTCAAGTTAATAAAAAAAAAAAAAAAAAAAAAAAAAAAGATGGAGTCTCAAACTCAAAAAAAAAAAAAAAAATGAGACGCCTGTTCCCTCTCCTCTCCTCCCTCACCCACAGTTGTAACCTTCCCACCACACTTCTCATAAAAGGCTTCTTTCCCCCACACAGCAAGGTAAATAAAAATTTCTGTCATATGTTGCGAGGTGAACGGAAATGAAATGTTCCATCTACGTAGTTTGCATTTACAGCGTCGCTGGCTTCTAATGGAATGAAGAAAAATGGAGCCGTATAAGGGCGGTATTTTATTTCTAAGGTAACTGAAATGCCGGAAGGGAAGACCGAGCAGAGACAAGACAGGTAGATGATGAACGAGCCTCAGGGGCCTCCCGCGGTGTCAGGCACCGGGCTAGGTGTCTTCTGTGTGTTGACTTGTTTTATAGAAGACTACTCAGGTCAAAGGCAGGCAGCTCGCTGGCACATTAAAGAAAAAGAAATGTTCAGGACTGGAACGCCTGCTGTGTCAAGACACCTAATTAGAAAACTGCATCAGTTGTAAGGAGTAAGGAGGCCTCCTGTTGCATGGTAGAGTGGAAATAAATGTGTCACCGGAGGAATCACTGAGCCAAGCATGTTATCTAGATGATGACTCATGCGGCAAGCAGCCATCTGTGGGGAACTGAGCATGCGCTACACCTGCGTCTAACGCCGAGCAGCAAGCCTTCCAGACACTTGCAATGTCAGTAAGAGAATCCAGTACCGTCAGAGACCTTCACTCTCCTGAACCTGTCTGACTGTCCTGAGGCAGCCCCGAACCAACAAAAGGAAGCACTTTGACAACAAAATTTAACAACTTTTATTTATTTTTCTCTAATTAAATAGCTAAATTATTTAACTAGTAACAACTGACAACTTTAACCAACAACAAAAGCTAGAGATTCTTGGAAGGAAAGAAAGTTCTTCTGTGCAGCGAGTCGAAATCTAATCACCTTTGTAGCCTAGACTAGTCTGGAATTTAAAATCCTCCCACCTTAGCTTCTCAAATGCTGGGACTACAGGCCTGTGTTACCATGGACAGCACGAGAGAATTCTTACATAATCTCTTACAGAGCAGTTTCTTTGAGTTTATTGAGATGGCTCACAAATGAGAATTGCAGATTATCATGACCTTGCAGTGAATCGGACTTAGGAATCCATTCCCACAAAGCTGGTCTTCAGTGACACCATGCACCACCCCATGGTTCCCTTGTTTGCTTATCCATTCAACCACAAGAGTTGAGAACCATATCAGAACGGGCAAGGGGAGTGGAGATGTGGAGTGATGCGGGGTTTAAGAGACGTTGTCTATTGGGGAACATCCAGTGGTAAAGATGGACCTTGATGGAAGGAGCTATCGCCCAGGTTAGACCAGGTCACAGTGTTCATGCTGCCTTGTTTCCTTCAATGATATTCATAGACTAAACTTCTGAAACTGTAAGCCAGCCCCAATTAAACATTCTCGTACATTAGTCATGATGTCTTCACAACAATAAAACCCTATGACAAAGGGTGAGCGCTGAGAAGTTGGCCGTTTATCTTATAGGTGATGTTGGGTCTCCCTGAAAGAACGTTGAGCCTAGGAGAGTGCATTCTGGGAGTGAGTGGTGTGTGTGATAGGGTTGAAACAAGGCCACCCAGGGATGAGTGCAGGATCTTTCAGGGAGACCCTCCACTTCCCTTGCCACTTACCATGCTCTTCAAATAGCATCTCCCTCCACCTTTTGGCTTGTTCTTTCCTTTGTCATTGATATATTTCAGCGACTGAGGACCATTTTATGATGTAAGACAACTCTAATCTACTTGCCAGCTAGAGTTGCCAGGTCGATACCAACTCTAGCTGGAAATGTCTCCTTTGGGAACAGTTTCTTTTGGGGACAATGTTTTGCCTAGAACTTGCTATGTAGAGCAGGCTAGCCTTGAACTCTCACAGATAACCTTCTGCCTCTGTGCCACCCACCCACCTAAGTGTTAGGATTAAAGGCTTTCCACCACTGGTGTCTGAAACACTGTCTCGCTCTAGTTTACCGCCACGGAGCGGCAGCCGTTCCGATTGGTCCCATCTGCCAGTCAATTATTGATGGTGGTATTAACACCCATGCCTACCTCACTTCTGCTCTGAAATGCTCCCTAGGAAACGCCTTGTGTGTTTGTGACTTCCACAGCTAAAATCCCTCCTCCATAGCATATGTGTTGATCAACAGCACCCAAACAGAGAAAACACGGGACAGGGAGGGTTATTGCTGCAGTTGCTGTCAGTGTTACGCTGTAATCAGTCCATCTTTGAGAGGAAGATATGGAGACAGATAAATAAGGTCCCCTTTCCCTTGGTACATTACAGAGGTGTTGGGACCTGTTTGTGTCCATAGTTGGATCAACAGGAATGAATGATTGAAGTGAGGTTCAAGGACTGGTTAATCCTCTAAGTGACTTTTTTGCCAAATGCAGTCTTTTAAATCACCCACATCTGGTCCATAAAGAGATTATAGAGGAATTTAAATCCAGCAACATGGCTACTCTGGTAAGGATTATATCACATTCAAAGACCTTCTAGGTCTATGTGATCCTACTGGAATGCAGACATGTTCTGGATTACAGTAAGATCTGGTGGGAATACAGACACAGCATTAGTAGTACACACCTTTAACCCCAAACAATGAAGGTAAAGTTGGTGTAGAAGGAGGCAGCCATGTTGAAAGTGATGTCTAATTGAGGGGCAAAGCAACGAATCAGAGAAAGATCTGACAGAATGAATCAGACAGAATACAGCCAACTCTCACAAGACCAACACACAAGGAAGAGAGGCTACTTAAAAGCAGAGAGAGAGAGAGAGAGAGAGAGAGAGAGAGAGAGAGAGAGAGAGAGAGAGAGAGAGAGAGAGAGAGAAAGAGAGAGAGGTGGTGTGGTATGTGGTGGCCCTCTGAACCCCTAAATTTTACTTTGTTCTAATCTTCTGTCTCCTCTCACTCCAATTTATTCTGTCTTCACCTGTGTCTAGCTTGTCCACTCTGTAACCTTCCTCTGTAAAATTGTCCTTGTTAAACTGCATACATTTACACACTACCCACCACCCACCAGATCTTATACAAACTTTATTATATCTAAAGTATCAAATGCTTTTTAGGGCACTAGGGGCAGAGGTTAGCAGCTACAGAAGGTCTGGGCTATCCTCAGCCAGCTGTGAACTTGTTATCTTGGGATCAGAGGCTCAAGTCTGGACCAGCACTGCTCTTCCTCAGTTCTTCATCCTCTGAATGAATGTCTTAAAATTTATAACTGACATATTCCTCTCTGATAAGCTTTGGGCTATGTTTTCACAAGGTTTCATTTAAATTTCAAAAAGTCTGTGTCCTTAATAAAGATCCCTTCTTTGGGCGTGCGCTTGTTGCCTAATGGATAGGGTTCCAGGAAGTTTGTATTATCAACTTGAGTCCATGGGGAACAGTAACAAGTATAGGCCACTTCTTTTGAACCAGGGCCTGGTCGATTTACTGAGCAATACTTAAACACTCCTTTCTTGGTAAGGGCTGAAGTTTCCAGATCTGCTCGGCCTGGGATCTCCAGGAGGAGTCCAGGCTATGTGGTACCCCGGGGATATTGATCACTCATCAATAAGCAGCCAGATCACCCATCGTGCGTGCTGAGCTTTCCCCAACACCACATCCTGCGCACTGAAACTAAGTTTTCATTCAGCTGTTTATCTTCGATACCCGTCAATAACTGGCCAGTGTCTCAAGCCAGTACCCGTTGTTACTGCCTCCAGAGTTGGTTAGTTCAGTTGAGTTCTCTGAACACACACATTCCCGACAACCCCAATGAGCAGTACCGTCTGAAGGGTGCCTCAGGCCCTGCATTTAGCACACATGTTGATGATTTTCATCTCGTGACCTTTGCACAGTGTGACCCAGGTGAGAATCAGGAACCGGGAATGAAGCTTGGGTAATTTGCTGTTGTCCTCAGACATAGCGCTTGGGATCAGTCACGGCTGTGCTAAAGTCACTTGTGGTTCCTGCAATGAACCTGCATAAATGAGCTCATTCGTTTCTACCTCCCCTTGTGGCCAATCCCCACTGGAGGCTTCAGGGAAACATGTGTTTAGTGCAGAGTGTGTGATGGGTAAGTGTTCAGCGTTTGCCGTTATCCTCAGTTGATCTTTGCGGTGTTACTCAGGGAAACTTCTTTTACGTGTAAGCCAAGTACATCATGATGTTGAGAGTGAACTTGGGGGAAAGAGTTTATCTTCAACTAGAACGTAGAGGCCACAAGAGAGGCTAGCCTTGCTCCTTTTCCAACAACACTCTAGGAGATACCTAAGAACCCCCAGTTAGGTCTTATCTTTTGAGGTCTCACCACCTCTCAAAACTGCCACCCTGCAGACCAAGCGTCAGATCACATGGCATTTTAGGGATGGCACAACGAACCCCATCTGAATCACGGCACCCTCGGCGTTATTTGTATGTCATATCAAACCCCAGAACATGGGTTTAGCTGCTTAACTTGTATGAGATGATACAAATCTTACATAGGCTTGGTTGGTTTTGAAATCTCATGGATTTGGCTCTTGGTGACGTATAACCTTGTGCTACGGTTCTCTGCTTTCCTGAAGGGATTGTAGATCTATCCACTTGTCCTTCCCCAACCCCTCAGGGTCCCAAGTCCTACTGCTGCTTTCCAAACTTTTTTAAACAAGTATTTTCTTCAAAGGATGTTCAGCTTGAAAACAAAATATGTCAAATATTTGAAGCTGCTCTATTTCTTTCTACAAGATGACAGAATGCTCCCCCAACTGTCTTCTCTCCAGAACCCTGAGAAAATTCTGCTGAGCCCACTGTGAGAACCACCACTCACTAGTGGCAGGCATTTAACATGCAAAGTCCCCCTGCATCTCAGTCCCTGGCAGCCACCCTTCGGACTGACTGACAATTCCAGGCTGAGTGGTCAGTCAGTTGGGCCTTCAAGATGATCATTGCCATTGTTTTGCTGGGTGTTTTTAAAGGGGCTGGCTACCTTGCTCAGAGTGGATGGGCAAAATGCCATCTCCTCATGTCTAGCTGGTGCTGTACATCAGGTCTCAGGTGACAGAAACTCCGGCTAAGTTGTGAAATGATGGACAAGCGGGTGCCACCATTGAATCTGTTGCCCATTCACAAGATTCTGAGTTTTACGATCTTTGCGGTTTGTGAGCAGACCTCCCCACTTGTCAATTCATAAAACAACAACACAAACAGGACAGGTCTTAGATACATGGGAAGAAGGTGGCAAAGACACCAGTGGGGTGTGTGTGTGTGTGTGTGTGTGTGTGTGTGTGTGTGTAGAGAGAGAGAGACGATTGATAACAGATGATATATGCATAGATAGATAGGTAGATAGATAGACAGATAACAGATAGTTGATAGATTCACAGGTGATAGATACATAGATGCATAGATAACAGATAGGTACATAAATACATAGAAGATAGATAGATAGATAGATAGATAGATAGATAGATAGATAGATAGATAGAAGCTCACTCTAATTCAGTTCTGCAGTACAATCTCACCATCTCTTAGAAAACATCCCCACACCACATCCCCTGCAGTTTCTCTTCCTTCTCCACCCATACTGTCCCTCATTATGGCTTCCGAGGAGAGGCTCCCTAGAACTGGAAAGTTTCTGCTGCTGTGGCTTCAGTCAACACGACTTCCTGTGCCCCTATACCTCCTTTCCCAGCATCCAGGGGAAAGGATGTAACCAGGCTTCCCTGTTTTTAGGAACACTCTCTTCTCTTTGAGTCTAAAAGCAGTACATCTCTGTGATGATTTGTATATGCTTGGCCCAGGGAGTGGCACTATTAAGGGGTGTGGCCCTGTTGGAGTAGGGGTGTCACTGTGAGTTGTGGGCTTTAATACCCTCACCCTAGCAGCCTTCAGATGAAGATGTAGAACTCTCACCATGCCCGCCTAAACATGGCATGCTCCTGCCTTGAACCTGTAAGCCAGCCCCAATTAAATGTTGTCCTTATAAGAGTTGCCTTGGTCATGGTGTCTGTTCACAGCAGTAAAAACCCTACGACAATCCCTCTGGAAACAAATGCTGGAAGGCAACATTACTTGTCATAACATAGGATCTCTCAGTGGCTGAAGGACCACATGTTTTCTCCTGCAACCATCTTGGGGGTGAAAAAAACAATTTGACACTATCTTTTCAAAATGTGTTAATTGACAAGTTACAATTGTATCCATTTCCATAGATACAATGTGATCTATGTCATATATGTATAATAGGAAATTAAGTTAAGCAAATTAACATACTCATCACCAAAATACTTATTTTTTTAGTGGTAAGGATGGGTAGAAGCTAGTCTCTTAGTGACCCTGAAGTAGCAACACATCGATGTTAGCTGCCATCAGCCCACTGTGTACCAGAGCTCCAACATCTCACTCCTGCTGTCCCACTGAACCCTCCTCCACACTGTAAGGCATGGCCCTGTGTCCCCTGACTCCAGGGTCTAGAGTCCACCCTCCGCTCCCGTAGGCGCGGTTGTTTTAGTCCACGTGAGAGTGGGAATGTGTGTTTTCTTTCAGGACTGAGTTATTTCCTTTAACATAACACTCCCTCGGTTTACTTACATTGTAACAAATGACAACCCCACCCTGTTTTCCACAATGGCTATACAAACTCACATTCCTGCTAGCCCTTGTGACAGTTGACAGTCATTCTGACGAGCCAGAATTCCTTGCTGTGCACATTTGTAATTTCCTTAGTGCTCAGCGATGTTGAGAGGTTTTTTTTGTGTATCTGCTAGTGATATTGCCTCCAGCAGACACACTTCCCTACACCTGACAGAGTAAAGAGACAACCACAGGGTTGAAGAACACACACGTGCACAAGGTAAATCTAGGGCTAATATCCGACACACATAGTTTGAACAACTTGATTGTCAGAAAGCTAAAAACTCAACTGAGAAATACGAAAAGGGTCTGACCTGATTGTGTATTCGTGGTGTGTGTGTGTGTGTGTGTGTGTGTGTGTGTGTGTGTGTGTGTGTATCCATATACCTTTTAAACATCTATGCTTGTGCTTATAGATCAGCTCTTCTGTTCACCTTGGCCACAGAAGCTCCTGTTTCAAGTGGGAGACAATTAATGTAGAGACTCCTAAGAAGCAGGGTTTCCGTGACTGGAACACATCTTAAGGGGATACGAAAGGCATGCATGTGCGTGTTCCCCATCTGCCCAGCTATGGAAATTAAATGTCTCAGTATTACCTCTTGACTTCGAATGTGAAATAAGTGCTTGCTATGGTCATTACTCTTCTGGTTTGTGTTCATGTCAGAAAAAGAAATTCATATATCGTGCTAGCCTTTCAAGAGGGTTTCTTATGCTTCCCACAATGAACAGTCTTTAAGATGTGTGCTATCATACAGCTGTGCTTTATAGAGGAAGACATTTGACATTTAGGTAAAAACATGTCACCGAGATCATAGAGTTTAGAACTTAATTAACAGACAGTTGTTCCTATAAATAGTGCAATGACTTTTATTAGACAATCTGAATCATCTATTCAGAAACTATGAATAAAGTGTCTTACTCTTGAAATTTCAAGGCAATAGTGAGTGACCAAAAGTGGTAGAAAATAGAAGGGAAATATTTTAAATTGTTCATCTTTTTTTTCTTTTTTTTTTTTTTTTTTTCGGAACTGGGGACCGAACCCAGGGCCTTGTGCTTGCTAGGCAAGTGCCCTGCTGCTGAGCTAAATCCCCAACCCCTTAAATTATTAATCTTATATATAGGCTCATGAGAAAAATTTAAAATATATTGAAGGGAGGAGATACTAAAGATATGAAATTGGGGAAAGAGGAAGTAATCTGTAGAAGAATTTAACAAAGCCATCAGGTGTCCACTGAAAACACTGCCAAGCCACTATAGCTAGATTTATAGCAATAAAAAAACAATATTTCTGTACCAATACCATACAGTTTTTATCATGATTGCTGTGTGATACTGCTTGAGTTCAGGAATGGTGATTCTAAGTTCTTTTGTTGTTGAGACTATTTTCCACTATTCTGGGTTTTTTGTTATTCCAAATGAATTTGCAAATTTCTCTTTCTAACTCTGTGAAGAATTGAATTGGAATTTTCATAGAGATTGCATTGAATCTGTAGATTGCTTTTGGCAAAATGGCCATTTTTACTATATTAATCATGCCAATCCATGAGCATGGGAGATCTTTCCATCTTCTGATATCTTCTTCTATTTCTTCCTTCAGAAACTTGAAGTTCTTGTCATACAGATCTTTTACTTGCTTGGTGAGAGTCACACCAACATATTTTATATTATTTGTGACTATTGTGAAGGGTATCGTTTCCCTAATTTCTTTCTCAGCCTGTTTATCCTTTTAGTAAAGGAAGGCTACTGATTTGTTTGAGTTAATTTTATACTTAGCCACTTTGCTGAAATTGTTTATGTGGTTTAGGAGTTCTCTGGTGGAATTTTGAGAGTCACTTAAGTATACTATCATATCTGCAAATAGTGATATTTTGACTTCTTCCTTACAAGCAGGTAGACCAGTGGAATAGAATTGAAGACCCAGAAATGAACTCACACACCTGCAGTCACTTGATCTTTGACAAAGGAGCTAAAACCATCAAGTGGAAAAAAGCGTTTTCAACAAATGGTGCTGGTTCATCTAGAGGTCAGGATGTAAAAGAATGAAAATTGGTCCATTCTTATTGCCTTGTACAAAGCTCAAGTCCAAGTGGATCAAGGACCTTGACATAAAACCAGATACACTCAAACTAATAGAGAAAGTGGGGAGGAGCCTCAAACACATGGGCATAGGGGAAAATTTCTGAAATCGACAAATCACATAAAACTGCAAAGCTTCTGTAAGGCAAAAGACACTGTCAATAGGACAAAATGGCAACCAACAGATTGGGAAAAGATCTTTACCAATCCTACATTTGATAGAGGGCTAATATCCAAAATATACAAAGAACTCAAGAAGTTAGACTCCAGAGAATCAAATAACCCTATTAAAAAATGGGGCACAGAGCTAAACAAAGAATTCATAGCTGAGGAATATTGAATGGCTGAGAAGCTCCTAAAGAAATGTTTAACATCCTTAGTCATCAGGGAAATACAAATCAAAACAACCCTGAGACCCCACCTCACACCAGTCAGAATGGCTAAGATCAAAACTCAGGTGACAACAGATACTGGAAAGAATGTGGAGAAATAGGGACACTCCTCCATTGTCGGTGTGATTACAAACTGGTACAACCACTCTGGAAATCAGTCTGGTGGTTCCTCAGAAAATTGGACATAGCACTACCTGAGGATCCAGCTATACCTCTCCTGGGCATATACCCAAAAGATGCCCCAACATATAACAAGGACACATGCTCCACCATGTTCATAGCAGCCTTATTTATAATAGCCAGAAGGTGGAACGAACCCAGACATACTCAAAAAAAAAAAAAAAAACGGGTAAAGTAATTGTGGTACATCTATACAATGGAGTACTACTCAGCTATTAAAAACAATGACTTTATGAAATTCATAGGGAAATGGATGGAACTAGAAAAATATCATCCTGAGTGAGGTAACCCAGTCACAAAAGAACACACACAGTATGTACTCACTGATAAGTGGATATTAGCCCTAAAGCTTGGATTACCCAAGATATAATCCACAGACCACATGAAGCTTAAGAAGAAGAAAGACAAAAGTGTGGGTGCTTCAAGTCCTTCTTAGAAGGGGGAACAAAATACTCACAGGAGGAGATAAGGAGACAAAGTGTGGAGCAGAGACTGAAAGAAGGCCATCCACAGACTGCCACACATGGGGATCCTTCCACATGCAGTCACCAAACCCAGACAACATTCCTGATTCCAAGAAGTGATTGCTGACAGGAGCCTGAGAGGCTCTGCCACAGCTTGACAAATACAGAGGTGGATGCTCATAGCCAACCATTGGACTGAGAATGGGGTCCCCAATGGAGAGTTAGAGAAAGAACTGAGATAAGTGAGGGAGTTTGCAACCCCACAGGAAGAACAACAATGTCAACCAACCAGACACCCCAGAGCTCCCAGGGACTAAACCACCATCTAAAGAGTGCACATGGAGGGACCCGTGGGCTCCAGCTGAATATGTAGCAGAGGATGGACATTTTGGGCATCAATTGGAGGAGAGGCCCTTGGTCCTGTGAAGGCTCGATGCCCCAGCATAAGGGAATGCCAGGGCGGGAAGGCAGGAGGAAGTGGGTGGGTAAGGGAGCACCCTCGTGGAGATGGGGGTTTGGGGTGGGGAGGATGGGATGGGGGTTTCCAGAGGGGAAACTGGGAAAGGGGATAACATTTGAAATATAAATTCAGAAAGTATCCAATAATAAAACAAACAATATTGAGAAAGAGGACATACCACTATAAGTTGTACTGGCAATAAGAAGAGAGCAAGAAATTATTGTTAACTTTATTGCTATAAATTGTATAAATTCACCAACTCTACTATATAAATTCAACAATTTTACTTAATTCCATATAATTTCAACAGTCCAAATAAAAACTACAAAGTATTTGAAAAGTACAACATTTCAAAACCACAAGGTGGGGATGGAAAACCTGAGTATCTATTTTTAAATTATTTTAGTTTTTAAATTTTTGTTTACTATGCATGAGTGTTTTGCTGGCGTGCACATACACCATGTGCACGTGTGATGCCCACAGAGGTCAGAAGAGGCATCAGGTCCCATGAAACCAGAGCCACAAACAGTTGTGATTCACCAGGTGGGTGCCGGTCCTCTGGAAAAGACAAAGGCTGCTAACCACTGAGCCGTCTCTCCAGCCCTGTGCCTTCCTGTTCCTTTCCTCCTTTGTTCTCAGCTCACGACTATCACCAGAACAATACAAAACCACCCAGCTCCTGCGAACTTCACTAGCCAAATCTAACATCTAAAAGAAGGAATTAGTAAAAAGACCAATATGAAAGGCTAAATTGTCATATTTAACCACTTTTGTGGTTTGTGCTACTTGGAGCCTCACTCCTGGCGACTCGTGATGTCATAAGCAGATATCTGAAACCTAACCCCTGATGAACTGTTTCAAGGAAAACGCCTGTTTCAAGGAAAGCAACTCAGACTGCAAACTTTCTTAAGAAAGGTAGTGTGATACCTGTCTGTCTCTGCAGGGGAGATGCACTCCATATAAACTGTCCCTGAGAAAACTTCCTTGTTATCCGAGAGAGATTCCCACCCCTGTCACCTCCCTGATCCCTCCATGGTCACCTGCCTGCTTACATCTGGACCGTCATAAATTCTTTAATTTTCTGTGTCCTAATAAAATCTTTTACTGACCACAGCATTGTTTCACATAGAAGAAATAACACAATTTTTAAGTTCTTTCCAAAACTAGAAAAGATATTTCCCAGCATATTTTGAGACCACTATAATTTTGATGACAAAGTTTGATAAAGACACTAGAGAAATAAAATCTAACTTATCTCCCTCATGAATACTAACAGAAAATACTAATGCAACTTAGTAATATAGTAAACAAACAAACAAACAAACAAAAAACACAGATATAACGATGTCAACCAAGGTTGACCCCAAAAGTTCAAATTTGATTTAATATTGGTCGATGTAATTCATTGTAGCAATGGTACAAAGAAGAAAATGTATACAATTTATGCTGTAAGTACATTGCATAAAATGTTTTTACTAAATACAATAGCCATTCGTGAAGACATTCTTATTAAAGTAGGAATAGAGGGGAGCTACCCCGACCTGGAAAGGAGCATTTTTGAAAATCATGTAGCTAACAACATATATAGTAATGAAATATTTGTGGTAGGTAACTATGTCTGCTAAAAAGCACGGACTCCTCATTTGGGCCCACAATGTAACTCAAACAGGATGACTGGCTCCCAGGCATGGTGACACACACGCCTTTAGTCGCAGCACTGGAGAGGCGGAAGCAAGGGAATCTGAGTTCAAGGCCAGCCTGGACTACATAGCAGGAAGAAGCCAGGCATCCTTGCCTTTGCTGAGTATCTGTCTCCTTTAAGGAATATGTGTTGGCCACACCTAACCTGTCTAACCACCTTTAAGCTGAAGACACACAGGGAAGAGTAGCAGGGACATCTATGTGGCTGCCGCCTTATATAATAATGCCCTGCTCCAGACACTCTCAAAGATCCCAGGAAATCCCCGGTCATTGTCCTGAACCTGTAGTGACCTTTGTTCCAGGAACAGCAGACCCACCCAGACAGATGTCAGAGTCACCCCCAAGTAGGAGTGATGATCTCACAGGAACCAGCCTGTCCCCGCCCAGCAAACAATAATGACTTCCAGAGGTCTCCTCGCAGAACCAGAGCTGAAGCTACGACTAATCAGGTCACAGTTTGACTAAGACCGCTTAAGATTGGAGTCCTCTCTCACACACACGTCCCAATTCCTGCTCTGAACCTCATGCCACCATTTAGGGATGAAACGCCTCATTCCCCTCTTCTTAACGTGGCCCTCAGAGTTATGCTAAGATAGCATCACTGTGTATAAAGGAAACCACTGAACACTTACCAACAATGTAAGAGCTCTTAAGGAAATGCAATAGGGTTTAAGATATAGGTCAGTATTTAAGAAAACTAATTTTATGTCTATGTTTAAGCATTGAATGATTTGAAAATTAAGTGGATCAACTTAACGAAAGACATTCAAAGATTCTATGCTGGGAGTTCTGGGATATTGCTGACGGACACTGAAGAAGATCTATTTTTTAAGCGAACAAACATCCCACGAGCCTAACAGGTACGGCTTGGTTGTGTCTGAGATGCTCATTCTTCCCCGTTTAGTGTCGACAGTCAGCATCTCCACGTAGCTAGCCAGGAACGTGTGACGAGAGTTATATAGAAAAACGAAGGATCTAGAACAGTCTGGAGAAAGGGTGTGAGACTGAAAATAACAACTTAAAAAAAAAAATCGGAGAGCTCACACTGCCCGACTTCAGTTCCTGCTAGGAATCTATGACAATCAACACAGAGTGAGGAGTATGTGAGCACGTCACATGCGAGCTTACTAATTTCACGCAATGGTAATTACTACTTGGGGCAACTTTCAATTGGGTCAAGAATTTCTTACCTTGGGACAACAATAAGCTACTCGTTCCAACAAACACAGCAGACCATATGGTATGTGTCATTCCCAGATAAAAACTCATGCATCACTGGTCTGAAGACGGCTTAAGTTAGTTAAACACAGAGAAAGAGGTTTGATTTTTAAAACAATTGTGCTTTTAAATGTCATTGCACATTTAATATTTCTAAGACCTCCTTTCTTTTTTTTTTTTATTATTAACTTGAGTATTTCTTATATACATTTCGAGTGTTATTCCCTTTCCCGGTTTCCGGGCAAACATTCCCCTCCCCCCTCCCCTTCCTTATGGGTGTTCCCCTCCCAACCCTCCCCCCATTGCCGCCCTCCCCCCATAGACTAGTTCACTGGGGGTTCAGTCTTAGCAGGACCCAGGGCTTCCCCTTCCACTGGTGCTCTTACTAGGATATTCATTGCTACCTATGGGGTCAGAGTCCAGGGTCAGTCCATGTATAGTCTTTAGGTAGTGGCTTAGTCCCTGGAAGCTCTGGTTGCTTGGCATTGTTGTACTTTTGGGGTCTCGAGCTCCTTCAAGCTCTTCCAGTTCTTTCTCTGATTCCTTCAATAGGGAACCTATTCTCAGTTCAGTGGTTTGCTGCTGGCATTCGCCTCTGTATTTGCTGTATTCTGGCTGTGTCTCTCAGGAGCGATCTACATCCGGCTCCTGTCGGTCTGCACTTCTTTGCTTCATCCATCTTGTCTAATTGGGTGGCTGTATATGTATGGGCCACATGTGGGGCAGGCTCTGAATGGGTGTTCCTTCAGTCTCTGTTTTAATCTTTGCCTCTCCCTTCCCTGCCAAGGGTATTCTTTTTCCTCATTTAAAGAAGGAGTGAAGCATTCACATTTTGATCATCCGTCTTGAGTTTCGTTTGTTCTAGGGATCTAGGGTAATTCAAGCATTTGGGCTAATAGCCACTTATCAATGAGTGCATACCATGTATGTCTTTCTGTGATTGGGTTAGCTCACTCAGGATGATATTTTCCAGTTCCAACCATTTGCCTACGAATTTCATAAACTCGTTGTTTTTGATAGCTGAGTAATATTCCATTGTGTAGATGTACCACATTTTCTGTATCCATTCCTCTGTTGAAGGGCATCTGGGTTCTTTCCAGCTTCTGGCTATTATAAATAAGGCTGAGATGAACATAGTGGAGCATGTGTCTCTTTTATATGTTGAGGCATCTTTTGGGTATATGCCCAAGAGAGGTATAGCTGGATCCTCAGGCAGTTCAATGTCCAATTTTCTGAGGAACCTCCAGACTGATTTCCAGAATGGTTTTACCAGTCTGCAATCCCACCAACAATGGAGGAGTGTTCCTGTTTCTCCACATCCTCGCCAGCATCTGCTGTCACCTGAGTTTTTGATCTTAGCCATTCTCACTGGTGTGAGGTGAAATCTCAGGGTTGTTTTGATTTGTATTTCCCTTATGACTAAAGAGGTTGAACATTTCTTTAGGTGTTTCTCAGCCATTCGGCATTCCTCAGCTGTGAATTCTTTGTTTAGCTCTGAACCCCATTTTTTAATAGGGTTATTTGTTTCCCTGCGGTCTAACTTCTTGAGTTCTTTGTATATTTTGGATATAAGGCCTCTATCTGTTGTAGTATTGGTAAAGATCTTTTCTCAATCTGTTGGTTGCCGTTTTGTCCTAACCACAGTGTCCTTTGCCTTACAGAAGCTTTGCAGTTTTATGAGATCCCATTTGTCGATTCTTGATCTTAGAGCATAAGCCATTGGTGTTTTGTTCAGGAAATTTTTTCCAGTGCCCATGTGTTCCAGATGCTTCCCTAGTTTTTCTTCTATTAGTTTGAGTGTGTCTGGTTTGATGTGGAGGTCCTTGATCCACTTGGACTTAAGCTTTGTACAGGGTGATAAGCATGGATCGATCTGCATTCTTCTACATGTTGCCCTCCAGTTGAACCAGCACCATTTGCTGAAAATGCTATCTTTTTTCCATTGGATGGTTTTGGCTCCTTTGTCAAAAATCAAGTAACCATAGGTGTGTGGGTTCATTTCTGGGTCTTCAATTCTATTCCATTGGTCTATCTGTCTGTCTCTGTACCAATACCATGCAGTTTTTATCACTATTGCTCTGTAATACTGCTTGAGTTCAGGGATAGTGATTCCCCCTGAAGTCCTTTTATTGTTGAGGATAGCTTTAGCTATCCTGGGTTTTTTGTTATTCCAGATGAATTTGCAAATTGTTCTGTCTAACTCTTTGAAGAATTGGATTGGTATTTTGATGGGGATTGCATTGAATCTGTAGATTGCTTTTGGTAAAATGGCCATTTTTACTATATTAATCCTGCCAATCCATGAGCATGGGAGATCTTTCCATCTTCTGAGGTCTTCTTCAATTTCTTTCCTCAGTGTCTTGAAGTTCTTATTGTACAGATCTTTTACTTGCTTGGTTAAAGTCACACCGAGGTACTTTATATTATTTGGGTCTATTATGAAGGGTGTCATTTCCCTAATTTCTTTCTCGGCTTGTTTCTCTTTTGTATAGAGGAAGGCAACTGATTTATTTGAGTTAATTTTATACCCAGCCACTTTGCTGAAGTTGTTTATCAGCTTTAGTAGTTCTCTGGTGGAACTTTTGGGATCACTTAAATAAACTATCATGTCATCTGCAAATAGTGATATTTTGACCTCTTCTTTTCCGATCTGTATCCCTTTGATCTCCTTTTGTTGTCTGATTGCTCTGGCTAGAACTTCAAGAACTATATTGAATAAGTAGGGAGAGAGTGGGCAGCCTTGTCTAGTCCCTGATTTTAGTGGGATTGCTTCAAGTTTCTCTCCATTTAGTTTAATGTTAGCAACTGGTTTGCTGTATATGGCTTTTACTATGTTTAGGTATGGGCCTTGAATTCCTATTCTTTCCAGGACTTTTATCATGAAGGGGTGTTGAATTTTGTCAAATGCTTTCTCAGCATCTAATGAAATGATCATGTGGTTCTGTTCTTTCAGTTTGTTTATATAATGGATCACATTGATGGTTTTCCGTATATTAAACCATCCCTGCATGCCTGGGATGAAGCCTACTTGATCATGGTGGATGATTGTTTTGATGTGCTCTTGAATTCGGTTTGCCAGAATTTTATTGAGTATTTTTGCGTCGATATTCATAAGGGAAATTGGTCTGAAGTTCTCTTTCTTTGTTGTGTCTTTGTGTGGTTTAGGTATAAGAGTAATTGTGGCTTCGTAGAAGGAATTCGGTAGGGCTCCATCTGTTTCAATTTTGTGGAATAGTTTGGATAATATTGGTATGAGGTCTTCTATGAAGGTTTGATAGAATTCTGAACTAAACCCGTCTGGACCTGGGCTCTTTTTGGTTGGGAGACCTTTAATGACTGCTTCTATTTCCTTAGGAGTTATGGGGTTGTTTAACTGGTTTATCTGTTCCTGATTTAACTTCGATACCTGGTATCTGTCTAGGAAATTGTCCATTTCCTGAAGATTTTCAAATTTTGTTGAATATAGGTTTTTATAGTAAGATCTGATGATTTTTTGAATTTCCTCCGAATCTGTAGTTATGTCTCCCTTTTCATTTCTGATTTTGTTAATTTGGACGCACTCTCTGTGTCCTCTCGTTAGTCTGGCTAAGGGTTTATCTATCTTGTTGATTTTCTCAAAGAACCAACTTTTGGTTCTGTTGATTCTTTCTATGGTCCTTTTTGTTTCTACTTGGTTGATTTCAGCTCTGAGTTTGATTATTTCCTGCCTTCTACTCCTCCTGGGTGTATTTGCTTCTTTTTGTTCTAGAGCTTTTAGGTGTGCTGTCAAGCTGCTGACATATGCTCTTTCCTGTTTCTTTCTGCAGGCACTCAGCGCTATGAGTTTTCCTCTTAGCACAGCTTTCATTGTGTCCCATAAGTTTGAGTATGTTGTATCTTCATTTTCATTAAATTCTAAAAAGTTTTTAATTTCTTTCTTTATTTCTTCCTTGACCAGGTTATCATTGAGTAGAGCATTGTTCAATTTCCACGTATATGTGGGCATTCTTCCCTTATTGTTATTGAAGACCAGTTTTAGGCCGTGGTGGTCCGATAGCACGCATGGGATTATTTCTATCTTTCTGTACCTGTTGAGGCCCGTTTTTTGACCAATTATATGGTCAATTTTGGAGAAAGTACCATGAGGAGCTGAGAAGAAGGTATATCCTTTTGCTTTAGGATAGAATGTTCTATAAATATCCGTTAAGTCCATTTGGCTCATGACTTCTCTTAGTCTGTCGACATCACTGTTTAATTTCTGTTTCCATGATCTGTCCATTGATGAGAGTGGTGTGTTGAAATCTCCCACTATTATTGTGTGAGGTGCAATGTGTGTTTTGAGCTTTAGTAAGGTTTCTTTTACGTATGTAGGTGCCCTTGTATTTGGGGCATAGATATTTAGGATTGAGAGTTCATCTTGGTTGATTTTTCCTTTGATGAATATGAAGTGTCCTTCCTTATCTTTTTTGATGACTTTTAATTGAAAATTGATTTTATTTGATATTAGAATGGTTACTCCAGCTTGCTTCTTCTGACCATTTGCTTGGAAAGTTGTTTTCCAGCCTTTCACTCTGAGGTAGTGTCTGTCTTTGTCTCTGAGGTGTGTTTCCTGTAGGCAGCAGAATGCAGGGTCCTCGTTGCGTATCCAGTTTGTTAATCTATGTCTTTTTATTGGGGAGTTGAGGCCATTGATATTGAGAGATATTAAGGAATAGTGATTATTGCTTCCCGTTATATTCATATTTGGATGTGAGGTTATGTTTGTGTGCTTTCATTCTCTTTGTTTTGTTGCCAAGACGATTAGTTTCTTGTTTCTTCTAGGGTATAGCTTGCCTCCTTATGTTGGGGTTTACCATTTATTATCCTTTGTAGTGCTGGATTTGTAGAAAGATATTGTGTAAATTTGGTTTTGTCATGGAATATCTTGGTTTCTCCATCAATGTTAATTGAGAGTTTTGCTGGATACAGTAACCTGGGCTGGCATTTGTGTTCTCTTAGGGTCTGTATAACATCAGTCCAGGATCTTCTGGCCTTCATAGTTTCTGGCGAGAAGTCTGGTGTGATTCTGATAGGTCTCCCTTTATATGTTACTTGACCTTTTTCCCTTACTGCTTTTAATATTCTTTCTTTATTTTGTGCGTTTGGTGTTTTGACAATTATGTGACGGGAGGTGTTTCTTTTCTGGTCCAATCTATTTGGAGTTCTGTAGGCTTCTTGTATGTCTATGGGTATCTCTTTTTTTAGGTTAGGGAAGTTTTCTTCTATGATTTTGTTGAAGATATTTACTGGTCCTTTGAGCTGGGAGTCTTCACTCTCTTCTATACCTATTATCCTTAGGTTTGATCTTCTCATTGAGTCCTGGATTTCCTGTATGTTTTGGACCAGTAGCTTTTTCCGCTTTACATTATCTTTGACAGTTGAGTCAATGATTTCTATGGAATCTTCTGCTCCTGAGATTCTCTCTTCCATCTCTTGTATTCTGTTGGTGAAGCTTGTATCTACAGCTCCTTGTCTCTTCTTTTGGTTTTCTATATCCAGGGTTGTTTCCATGTGTTCTTTCTTGATTGCTTCTATTTCCATTTTTAATTCCTTCAACTGTTTGATTGTGTTTTCCTGGAATTCTTTCAGGGATTTTTGCGATTCCTCTCTGTAGGCTTCTACTTGTTTATTAATGTTTTCCTGTGTTTCCCTAAGTGTGTTCATGTCTTTCTTGAAGTCCTCCAGCATCATGATCAAATATGATTTTGAAACTAGATCTTGCTTTTCTGGTGTGTTTGGATATTCCATGTTTGTTTTGGTGGGAGTATTGGGTTCCGATGATGGCATGTAGTCTTGGTTTCTGTTGCTTGGGTTCCTGTGCTTGCCTCTCGCCATCAGATTATCTCTAGTGTTACTTTGTTCTGCTATTTCTGACAGTGGCTAGACTGTCCTATAAGCCTGTGTGTCAGGAGTGCTGTAGACCTGTTTTCCTCTCTTTCAGTCAGTTATGGGGACAGAGTGTTCTGCTTTCGGGCGTGTAGTTTTTCCTCTCTACAGGTCTTCAGCTGTTCCTGTGGGCCTGTGTCTTGAGTTCACCAGGCAGCTTTCTTGCAGCAGAAAATTTGGTCTTACCTGTGGTCCCAAGGCTCAGGTTCGCTCGTGGGGTGCTGCCCAGGGGCTCTCTGCAGCGGCAGCAACCAGGAAGATCTGTGCCGCCCCTTCCAGGAGCTTCAGTGCACCAGGGTTCCAGATGGTCTTTGGCTTTTTCCTCTGGCGTCCGAGATGTGTGTGCAGGGAGCAGTCTCTTCTGGTTTCCCAGGCTTGTCTGCCTCTCTGAAGGTTTAGCTCTCCCTCCCACGGGATTTGGGTGCAGAGAACTGTTTATCCGGTCTGTTTCTTTCAGGTTCTGGCGGTGTCTCAGGCAGGTGTCCTGCCGCTCCTGGGCCCTCCCCCACGGGAGCCCAGAGGCCTTATACAGTTTCCTCTTGGGCCAGGGATGTGGGCAGGGGTGAGCAGTGTTGGTGGTCTCTTCCGCTCTGCAGCCTCAGGAGTGCCCACCTGACCAGGCAGTTGGGTCTCTCTCTCACCGGGTCTCAAGACCTCCTTTGTTTTAAAGACGGTCATCGAGGGGCTGGCGAGGCCACTCAATTACTAAAGTGTTTGCCGCACAAGCGTGAAGACTTGAGTTTGGTTGCCGTCAACCATATTCAAAACAAAACAAAACAGGCATGGTTATGCCTACTTGTAATCCCGTGCTGGGGAGGCAGGGGCAGGGGGATTCCTGGGGCTGACTGGTTAACCTAACCAAGCTAGAAAGGTCTAAGTTCAGAGAGACAGAGAGGGATGGGGAGCAGAAAGGGCTGGGAGGAAGGGGGGAGGCGGAGGGAAAGGGGGGAGGGGGAGAGGAGGGAGGGGAGGGGAGAAGGAGAGAGGGGGAGAAGAAGGGGGAGGGGAAAGGGAGAGGGAGAGGGAGGGGGAGGGGGAGCGGGAGAGCAAGCCTGTTCCAAAACATTAAGGTGGAGGAGTACAGAGGAACTTTGGAGCCCTCAGTCCTAAATGGGATGACTCATCAAAGCCGTCCCCTTGGAGCTCAGGGACCTATGCGGAAGATTCTAAGAGCCAAAAGTGGTGGATAACTCCTCCAGGAAACAGAGTCTTCCAGACACAAGGCTGGTGCACATACAAATTCACAGAGACGGTGACATCACGCCTTGTTCCTAGACAAGTTCAACCAGGCAAAACCCTAGCACGGAGAACGGGCCGTGGATACAAACTCCCAGCTCCAGCCAGGAAACGATTTGCAATGGATGCTTTCTGAGAAAGGGAAAGTTAATTTTCTTCAGTGCACTCTTACTGGGTCAACCAAGCTCCAGGGAAGCTCCCATGCCTGGGCAGAGTTAGCCCACACAAACGGACTCCATGGTTTTCCTGAGTGCATTTTACTTAGTGCGTTTTTTGACTTCTTTTGTCTTATTGGTTTTTGAGAGGGAAAGAACATGAAGTTGGGTAAGGTAGAAAAGAAAGGTGGGAGGATCTGGAAGGATTGGTGAAAGAAAAAGTATGAATAAACATTGTATGTAAAACACACACACACACGCACGCACACACACACACACACACACACACACACACACACTCTGGTGGAAGACTGAGAAAGACACTCACTGCTGACTCTTACCTCCGAACGTACACATAAACACGTGCTGGACATCTACAATCACACACACAAAAACCATATACGATTCCCTTCCGAAATGAGTGTGTCTTGAAGCTTCTGGTTGCACGGACAAAGCCAAGAGTGCTAACACACCCCTATGTGTGGACCTCTCCTCAGCTTCTACTCTGACACTGAAATACAGAACACCGGTCTCTCCCGACCTCACACCCCTTCCCTCGTGCTCTGAGACTCCATGTAGTAAGCACTGAAGTAAATCACGTGCTTCTCTGCAGACGAGGAGACCGGCTGGTGGAGAGGCAAGCGAGGCGTCCTCTCAGAGAGGACAGTCCCTGTGAGAGACGGGGAGTAAGAGGCTGGTGTTACACATTCACAACACACAGAGAAACCAGCACCAAGAGCCATCTCACCTACAGTGGTGTTCCTCACAGAAAATGCCAGACAGTGCACCGGACTGAAATGACTAGTTTTCCACATGGAAAAAAAAACAAGTCTCAGAGACAGCAGGTAACTTGTAACACAGCAAGTTATTTCGCTTTTAAAAATCAGATACTTTGTCAGAAATTCTGGGAGTAGGAAGCATCAGGAATTTTATTTTTTTTTATGCTGCAAAGGAAAAAAATGTAATGGGAGAAACAGCGACAGAAATAAACAAGACACAACCCTTGGAGTAGACTCTCTGCCTGACCACTTTCCCTAGGAAGAGTAGGAGCCACAGCCGTGTCTGAGGTTAGAACATTCTGGAAAGCTGTCATGTTCGATTCCCTTGCAGAACCAATGCTTTTATTCAAGTCGCTGCCTTTAACTCCAGTCCATCTTTGCTGTGTGTGGCTCTGGCCAGTTTTGAGCTTTCTCTGGTTTTGGAGACTGTGCAATGAAACTCACTCTTCAGGCTAGGGTTCAACACCCTGAACACAGGCCACCCTTTGGCGGGCGGGGCGTCTCCTCTAGATGAAGAATTCTGCTTTGCTCATCTGGACAATATGGAGAAGCAGCAACGTTAGGTACTGCCTTGGAGAGCTAACTAGTTAGTATCCTAGTTTGCTTAGCTCATCCTGGACTCTCAGGATGACAATTACAGAGAGGAATGATGCCTGCTATCCTGAGGATTGGCCCGCCTCAGAATGTACCTTGTTTTATGCTGCGATTCAATTCGTTACTGCAGTCTCCCATTACTTCCTCAAAGTCTGGCTTCTGAAAGTTCCTCATTGTTTCAAGGGATCTTCCTCTGTGCTTTTATGAGAGTTTACGATGCTGACGCTGGTTTCAACTCGGGGATTCTCTCCCGGCCTCTCTACTTGCTCCTGTTAGAAGTCAAGAAATTTATCACTCTGCCAAAGGCCACTGGTGACAACACCGGTCACTTAGGACTTTATAGATGAAGCTCTTCTGCAGGGAGGAGGTACAGAGGGTGGGTGGAGAAGGCTCCCTTGCACCCCGGGGCTTTACTCTACTGGGTTCTCAGTGAGCTAACAGCTTGAAAACCACCATCCTTTGAAAGAGGTCCATCTTCACAGGTGATGAAGCTGAGAGCCTCAGTTTAAGATAAGTTAGTTAGAAGCTGGATGGGGATTCTTACTCAGTATTCTGGGGCCTGAGGTGGACTTCTGAATTCTAGTTTACATGTAATGAAGATGAAGAAAATCTCAGAGACCTCGCCCCACTCCAAGTCCCCTTGGTGCAACACTGGGACTCTCCAAGACACCTCTACCTCTCTCTAGTACCCGCCAGAGGACTATGTCCACCAGCGAGCGAAACAGACCATATGACACGTGTCAGCTCTCAAATCACTGCTCTGAAGATGAGTTTAAGAACACTCAGCTAAATACATTTGGTTTTTTAAAAGAGTTGTGCATTTAAAGGTTATTCTACACTTAATATTACTAAGACGTGTTTTCTTTTACAGAGGGTCACATGGGGCTAGAGAGATTGCTCCCCTGGCAAAATGTTGGCCATTGCAAATACACAGACCCAAATTTGACCTCCAGCAACCATGCAAAAGCCAAGCGTGATGGTGCATGCAGTTGGGATCTCAGAGATGGGGAGGCAGAGACAGGAGGATTTCTGGGACTGGCTGGTGAGCCAGTCTTGTCAAATCAGCCACCTTCCAGGTTCAGTGACCGATCCCATCTCTGACAGGCCCGTGCTCAAGAGGAGCTGGCCAAAGCAAACTCACTGGTTTTCTCGTAGACTTTTTATTAGCTTTGTTTTGTGGGAGGTTTTTTGTTTTGTTTTGTTTGCTTGTTGTTTCTTTGTGTGTGTGTGTGTGTGTGTGTGTGTGTGTGTGTGTGTGTGTGTGTATGAGAGAGACAGAGACAGAGACAGAGACAGACACAGAGACAGAGAGAGACAGAGACAGAGAGACAGAGAGACAGAGACACAGAGACACAGAGACACAGAGACACAGAGACACAGAGACACAGAGAGAGAGATCTGGAAGGAATTGGAGGAGGAAAAACATGATCACAATATGCTGTAAGAAATTTTTTAAATAAAACATTGGGAGAGATGAAAAAACCTAAGGTGGGGTAGTTGGCATTAGAATCCCAGCTATTAGCATTCTACTTTTTTCTTTGGTAAAATAGGAATAACAAAGGCATGTATCTTATACATAGCCTATAGATGACTGCCATCATTATAAGACAATAGGGAGCTTCACAGAGATATGCACATTTGGAGCCTAGGATTGCAGGTCAGTGATAGAGTGAAGGAGCTGTAGTCACCTCCGGCACACACACACACACACACACACACACACACACACACACACGCGCGCACGCACATACACACATATGTGCGCATGCACATACTCACAGGGTAGAGGAATTACTATTCCTTCCTGCATCAGCTTTCTATGATATCCACAGTTTCAAATTTAGAAATGCCAGATTCAGTGTTTTGGGTCTAAAGAGAACCGGTTCTACCATCATCAGAGCGTGGAAGCCCCTGAGCTTAAGACCCACCTAGCTAAGACTCTGAATCGCTCTTTCCACTGAACTCTGCCCACACATGAGCTAATTGGGATGAGAGACAGTACAAGAAAGCACAGAATGTGTTCTTTCATGAATGGCTTCATTCATCAGGGAAGAAGAACAGCTACTTCCAGTTAGGAGAGCCAGTTTCTAGGGAATTAAAAGACATTTTTGTTCAAGTGTGCCATAAGTCAAATAATGAGCAACTCGGCGTTGCAGCAGTGGAGCCCCGTCTGCACCAGCTTTGCAGGGGAGCTTTGAAGCCGGTAACGGTCTCACTAGCTGGATGATAACTTGCAGAGGAGGGATGAGTGAGCAGAGTCTGCCAAGTGAACCCACGACCCCAAGGCGCATGCGCAGAGCCTTCTAGCTGCAGAAAGCTTAGAAGGTTCCACATGGGTGTGGTTCTGAGGATATCGCTTCCCACATCTGGCCTCTGTTGTCAGCCCATTGAAGAGAATGGACTATAGCATGTTCTCAAGAACCTTTTGGCTCTGAAATCTCAAGGCTCCCATGTGGGCTATGTTCTCTTCTGGGTCTACTACAAAAAGACCACAAATGCTTCCTCAGCGTTATCTTGACGAAAAGCTGTTGCATCATTTCTTTGACATTTCCCAGGGCTTTCAAGCCCTCGCTGCTCCTTCAGAATAAGTGTGACCTGGGAAGAAACTAGCCACTCCCACATTCCAGATTACGCACTCCGTTTAGTTCACCCAAGGCTAGTGACTGTCCTGGGTCCCCCACACTGACCCAGATGAAAGCCAGGTGGCCACTTTTCCTTTCACTCCAGGGGCTCCCAGTCTAGTGACAGGACACGGAAACTGACTGCCAGTGGGATTTATTTATAATTTATAGATGTCTCTCAGGTCTGGCGGTGTGGACTGCATTTGACAAACGAGCCAAAGATCAGTGAGACTGCGGTTTCCTTGGAAACGAGGAGAGCTAGCTCGCTCGTCTGCCATTTTGAAGGGGCTGATAAATATCCCCAGCCTCAGAAAGCAGGGACCCAATGGGTAAACAGTCCATTTCCCCATTCCACCCTTCTGGCAAGGGCGAGGCCTTCATTTCCCAGACTCCCTCGGTAGCTGGCAAGTTGGCCACAAAGGCCATTTGTGTGCATCTCTGTAAACTACAGTCACAAAACTACCACTCGGAAAATCACCCACTCAGTATGCGAGGGTGCCTGCTAAAGGTAGTACTTTTTACTCTCAGGCTCTGAGGAGGCCATTATTCACCATGTTGAATTAGCGTTTGCCTGTTCCGCCCGCTCTGAGAACTTGCTAGGACTGGAAGGAGCCACTTTTGGGCAGGAACAGAAAACTGTAAATATATCCACCTGGGTCTGGAGCTCTCGTGAGGCTGCTGGAGACTGTGAGCCCCAGGAAGCGCAGAAGGAAGACGTGGGGTGAAACTAAGTCAGCAGCTTTTCAGGACTACCTGGTAAAGGCAAGATCTGAACCCAGTTTGGGAGAGACACTCCATTGCTTCAGGTCCGTTGCTTCTCTGGTTGACAGGAACCTGTGGGAAGATGACAGGCAGGGGCAGTGTCCACTGACCTACCAGACTGAAGTAGAGGCAGCTCTGAGTCAAAAAGCACGCCATCACCAACAGAGAGGGCAGGAACATCTCAACACTTGGAGGGAGACTTTGGCGTATAAAGTTGATCATGAACTGAAGGAAGGTCGATGGTTAACGGTCCTCTAACCATGAAGAGGACTCTTCCTTCCAGGCAAACATGGAGTGACACTCTGACAGGTTAAAGGCTGCAGTCTGGAAACCTTTTTTCTGTCACACACATTGTGTGGCTTGAATACCATTACATCTTTGTTCTTAGTTTGGATCTAAATTGTCCCTGCCCTAAAGTGCTGTAGGCTTGGCCAATGGAAACAGTGCTCAGAGGCAGGCTTTGGTCGAGGTCATTGGATTGCAAGGGCTTCATGAATGGGCTGGTGAATTTCTAACTTGATGGCATTATTGGGAGGTAATGAGAACATTAATCTAATTGGAGAAAAGCAGTCCCTAGGGCTTAGCACTGAGGAATGTACTGTTCCCCCTCCCTTCCCCTCAATGCTCTGCTTTCCAATCACCTTGAGGTGGGCAGCAACATCGACCGAATGCCCTAGCTAGGATGATTCTCTTCCTCACCACAGCTATGGCAATGGAGTAAGACGACCAAGGACTGAGCCCTTGAAAATTGTGAACCAAAATGAGTCATCCCTCCCTCCTTTAATCTGTTTCTCTTGGATTTTCACTTTGAAAACATCTATCACATTAAATACCACTCGGGGCTTACATGCTACTGCCTAGGTGTCTAGCCTGTGACACTTTAGGGGGTGGTGCATAGTGGAACCTTTAGGAGCTGGGACCCAGAGGAAGGAAGTTGTATCACTGGGAGTATATCCTTGAAGGAGTTATTGGGACCCTCCTCTCTTTCTTTCTCTTTCTGCTCTTTGTTTACCACGAAGACAGACATTTTGGGACTTGCACCTTACTCTGTGGTCTACTCAACCACAGAGCCAAGAACTACAGTACCAAACAACCAGCAACCAAAATCCCTCAAGTATGGGCCAGACCGACCTCGACTTCTCTTAAGTTGGCTATCTCAGGACTCCTGTCTTAGCAATAGAAAAAATCATTTTAAAATGAGAAGATTCACCTGGGTGTCTGGCTTTTCTCAAAGGGTATCCACTGTATATACTCTGTATCTGTTAGTTGCCTGACAGTCACTTAGTATCTGTATCCACTGTTGGATGGATGGATACTGTGTAACAGTGATTGTGTTTAAGCCTTAATAACACTGGGTCACAGTGCCTGCCTCATCGTCCACCTCACCCTCACTTCATGTCTCCTGTGGGCGTTACATTACCTCAGGTCTGAGAATGGTGTGTGCAGGACAGAAGTAGTAGAGACTACTACATTCAAAAAGGAAGAGCAGTTGCCTATTATCCAGAGGTAAGGTCAGATATTTTCTTGTTATTTATTTCTTGTGATCTGTTATTTAAAATAGAATCCCAGCCCCTATTGATTCCCACCAATCTCTATGTACTTATACCTTTTCCCATAAACTGTTTGCTTTCTTTCTTCCTGTTTATTTATTTACTTACTTATTTATTTAATGTACCCTCTATAGCCTTTCCATTCACTGTTAGACTCTCTGGTTTTGAATGTCCTAACACATAGGAGGTACTCAGTATTTGTTGATAATGAGACAAGGGTGTGACTATCTGTGTGTGTGTGTGTGTGTGTGTGTGTGTGTGTGTGTGTGTGTGTGAGTGTGTGTGTGTTGTGTGTATGTGTGTTTAATTATCAGAACTACAGTAAATAATAGGTAATTCTAGATTTTTATGATTTAGTCTTACATTTCAGCAAGCCACCGACTTATTTAAAACCCTTCAGCGATTTCTCATTACCCTTAGAATAAAATTCAAAATCCTTATTATATATCAAAACCCTTTAGCCTTCCCTTTGGAAAGACCTATAGTCCTAACCTTTGGGGCGAAGGCATCTCAGAAACCTTAGCATCCACTATAACACAGCTACCCACCGGGCTGAATCCTGTGTCATAGAATCCCAGAGTAGATTGTCTGTTTTCTAAAGCACATCACTTTCGTATTTCTTGTTTGGTGACTTCTGATTTGACAGTAAAGTCTTTATAAAATCAGAGAATGGTCTTGAGCATCACACTAGGATTCCTAGAGCCTAGTTCAGTGTCTGGAGAACAGCAAAGACACCGTTAATAGCTTCATTAATCAACACTGGAGAACACTTAGACACTCCACACTCCAAGTGTACATTATTCCCATTGCTCTGCCTTGACCTATCCAAGTGCTACCAACATTCACCTGCAGACATTTACATGTGTCCAGTTTCTCACACACACACACCCCCTACTGCTCCCGTATTTGGAGGGAGATGTGTGGGTTTCTTGTTAGTTATCTTTTTAGGTTCCTGGAGCAGATGAGGGAATTAGAAAAGAAGCAAACAGACTTTGTTTTGTATTGCTACATACAAAAATTCTGTCTCCATTTCTGTCTCTCCCTCTCTTCTGGGTCCTGCTTGCGCTTCCAATAGGAATACAACAAAAATAAGACAAAGAGCCGCTCAGTTTCATTGAATGAATGAGGTGCTGTACTATGACTCAACAGCCAGCATTTCTGTTCTGTGGCTCAGGGATGGAGGCCATGTGAGGCTCCTGATGCCGGCAGAAAGGGATTTCGGCAGTGGGCCAGAGTTCCTTCACTCAGGCTCAAATGGAGTCTAATGGTCTGATTTGTCTTCCCATTTCTCAATACATCTGGTTCATTTGAGGTGCCAGCTCCCCAGTATGAGGGTAGAAGAGCCCTTGGATTCCTTCAGGAGGTGTCTGTGTACACAAGCACTCACAGGCTGCTGAACATTGAATCCTCATTTGTGTCTGTTTTCTTTGATGATGAGTGTGGGAGATTTGGGAAGAAACGATGAAACTACTTCAAGTTGCAAACATCTATCCGAGAACGGTGGCTAGAATCTGAGGCAGTGCTAAATCTCACCTGAGATGCTCAGCCATGATTTTAGGTGAGGCTGCTCAGCTGTGGGATTTGATTTCATCCAGTTCCCAAAGCTATTCATGCGTACATGTTCAATCAGTGTGCAGTTGGACTTAATATTTAAAGCTTTGCCAATGTAGTTCAACAGAAGAAAGAATGTTTAAGTACTGGGTGAGATGGGAAGGTAGCCAAGGATTGATTCTGAGAAATTTGGTGGTCTTGGTGCTATTCAATCCGGTGAACAAAGGTTACAGACTGAGATCACATCACTTAAAGAAACAGATGGCTTTAGTTGTGCAGTAAAATGACACAATGAATGTGCATCTTGATCAGTGAAAGCCAAAGTCACAGCCAAGGCATACAAGAGTGGATTTCTGTTGCCTGAAGGCATGAGAACACAGACTGCAGTTCCCCCAATAGCAAGTCTCCCATGACAAAGGTCAGACAGGGAATTTACTCATCTGGAAAAAGCAGTTCTGGGTGGGTATGCGGCTAGTTTAGGATGTACACGCCTGGGCATGTTTAGTTAAGGGCAATCTCAAAAAGTAAAGATGTCAGACAGCAATGTCCTCTCCAAGATGGCTGGAAGATTGAGATGCTCACCTTCCCACAGATGTTAAGTGGGAAATCACAGGCAAATCTAGCTTGTGTCATCATGATCACTGGAATCACAGTGACTTGAGGTTGGAGGGTTAGGGTTAGGGTTTGGCCAGCTAGGCAATAGCAAAAGGCAGTCAAGAACCAGATTGGGGCACAGATCTCCCACACCCCACCCAGAAGCTCCCAGTTGAAATCCTCCCTCTTTGTTGAAGTCACTTCCTCCCTGAAAGCTGTCCTGCCCATCAAGAGTTGGGTGTGTGGGGTAGCCTGGACTTTTTGCCTCCTAGACCTGCTCCAGACTCAGAAAACCTTTCCCCAGATTTCCAGGCAAAGGGTCCTTTTGAGAGCAGGCTAAGAGGGATCTGGAAACTGTCTATCACCGTGGCTGCTAACAAGAAGACAGGCTAGAATTGATTCAGTTTAATAGTTCTAAGGTAGGGCAGATGAGTGGCTGCAAGGCTTACCATTTCTAGTTGTAGCAGCTGTCAGGACCCATTTCTGTCGGGAAGTTTTGACAAGTCTATAGACGAAGAAGCTGAAAGAGAGTGAGTAGACAAAGTGGAGGAAGGCTGCTGGAGATGTCAGAGTGACTCCTGTGGAAGCAGCTAGCCCTCCAGAATGACGGTTCTCTAACTTTGGTCTATTTCCTTTTTGGTTCTCTCATCAGCCATGTGAGGAAACTGACTCTGAGAAGTCACATGCTATTATAAATCCTAACATTACCTCAGCATCACCTGCTGCTGTAAGACAGAGCTGGTGGTCAAAGTCCCTGCCCTTCAGAGCACCACAGGATTTCTAAGGGAACGTTCCCCCATAACCTATACTAGCCTTTTTTTACAGATCGAGTCTTCAAGAGGCCCGTCAATGGCAATGCCTTTGACGAGAGCACATAGTAGTTGATTAGCCCAACACAAGCTCAGGCTAACAAGTGAGGTCTAAGTGCCCAGGCTGTATTTATTAACAGGTAGGTAGTTACTCTTCTCCATTAACCTTCAAAGGACTCACCTCTAAGTAGATGGAGCACCCAGTACAAACGAGTTTAAAAACAGTAATTTTGTGTCACTGTTGGTAACATTTGTGTCTTGAATTTACTTATATTTAATAAAATTACTTGCCCTCTTTTAACATTATCATCAAAAGTCTGGCTGTGGTACTTTCATTGTCTTGGAAGAGCTGGGCAGATAGTGAGGTTGGGCCAATCGCCCAGAGAAGCGCAGACCAGATACTCTTACCTCATAACTTTCAGTCTCAGATGGGAGATGAGCTAAGTAGGAAGGGAGTCGGCTGAGCAAAGGTCAGCAGAAATGAGGTGAATCAGGCCTGAGGAAGAGGGTGACCACTGGGACGAGCTCAGGTTCGCCTTCGGAATTAAACCAGAGCTCCCCTCCAGTGCGCGGTCATTAAATTTGGTACTTTGACTAAGATGCCTGGAACTTGTCCAAGTCTTAAACTGACAATGAACACCACATGATCTTACTGTGTCTGTTCAGAGCCATCAGAGGGTGTGACTGAAATGCAGCGGCTTCTTGGGGACGAACAGAAAAGGGCCAAGGCCAGTGTGCTGGTTTTAATGAGGCATGCCGTCACTACCCTCCTGCCGCCATAGGCTCTGGCGTGTAAGGATCTGATCCCCAGTCTGTGACACCATTTGAGGAGGTTTAGAGGCGTGGCCTTGCTTCTGCCACCACAATTTGCTGATTCCTGCTTATGGTTCTAGGTAGGAACTCTCAGGCGTTATGCTACCAAGTCTGATGGCTGCCACTCCCTGCCATGATGACGATGGACTTTTGTACCCTTGGGAACCATAAACCCAAAGCTGCTTTTGGTCATGGTCTTCAATACCGGAATAAAAAGTAAGTAATGAACCTACTTTTGATGATAATGTTAAAAGAGGGCAAGTAATTTTATTAAATATAAGTAAATTCAAGACACAAATGTTACCAACAGTGACACAAAATTACTACTGTTTTTAAACTCGTTTGTACTGGGTGCTATCTGAGTTTTAGAAGTGATGCTTGCATTGGTTTCTCTACCCCAAAACGCCTGCGGATTCACTGCCCTGGGGTAAAGAGAAACAAAAGGAAAACAGACATACCAAATTCTAGATATTTGTACAATGATTCTAAAAATCTGAAATTTAAAACTAGACCAGAATATTTACATGTTTTATTAAATTTACAATCAGTAATATAATCAAATACACAATTATATACAAGGATTCTATACATTTTGCCCAGACTTTTACATCACAGTACATAGTTTCCATTAGAAATATTGTTTACATTTATCACCAAACAATAAAACCCAACAACAGTAGTGTTACAGCACCTGTTAGTACAGACAGCTTTTTCATAAATTACATCATAAGAAAATATACGGCTGTAAATTGGGCTTTTAAAAATGTCTTTTTATAAAATCTGAACATACAATGTTTCATTCACAGAATGTTTTTTTTTTTCTATGTTCTGACTGTAGCCTTGTGCATAAAACAACCAGCTGGAATATTTAGTAAATGCTACCCTCCCTCTAAAACTATAAGCACTGTTTGAATTACTTAGGCTGAGCTTTCTTTATGATGAGTCTGGCATGGAGTTTGGTGAGAAAACAAACGCTGGCTTTGCTATAAGAAAGGTTTATATGATGGTAATTTAAATCTAAAAGAATTCCCAAGAAAATAATTACATTAGTGAAATTGAAGTCAGAGAGTGCATAATTTTTCATTTAAAAATACCTAACACTGTAAAGAAAAAGGGAAAGGAAAATGACAAAGTAATTTGTTCTAAAACAGTTATACTCTTTTCGGAAGCTCATTACACAGGTTAGAAGGAAAAAGAAAACCTATTAACAAAATATCCCGCCCCAAACATACCTAGTAAATTACTATTCTTTCACATTTAATTTTTATGGGGAAAATATTGCAAATTAGGGCATATAATTTCAATGGAGTTTTTATGTGAGAAAAAACACCTAATTTTACTAGGTAAACAAGTTTTAAGACTTGAAAATACCTGAATTAAATACTTGCTCTAACCCTAATCTTTAGCTTTCAGGTAATCTGACTTGATTCCAGGTTTGTAAACATTATATAAATCTTTCTTAGTCAAACCATTTTATGGCTGTGGTGATCATTTCAGCTCTATTTCTAAGCAGTCAACATTTAACTGAGGTAGACCAGATGTTTCTAAACTCAGGGTCTCAGAATTCCCTGAATCTTCAGCAAGTAAATAAAATATCTATGAAAGGTTTTTAACAAACAACATCAACAACAATGAAAAGAAAATATTAAAAAAAAACTATGCTGTTGGAATTTTCTAGTGAACTCAAAGACTACTTTGTGGCAGTATGTGAAATGCGAAAATGAATGGAAAGTCAGTTAGAATGCTGTGTTCTGAAGGGGAACATATTGCTCCTTTCTTAAGTAGGGGAAACGGAGTTTATTCCTTCTAGATAGTAAGTAAAATGTCTTAAAGAATTTGGTTTTTCTAAACAAATCAATAGGTACATCTAGACCTCAATGAAGGGCAACAGCACCTCCTAGTGGCCAGAGGAATGGCAAGTGGCAGTAAGCTGGCTTTCCTAGTGTCATGGGCTCCCCTTTATGCCCTAAGTTCTCAAGGGAAAAAAAATACATAGCTTTGATAACTTAGCAGAGTTTGATTTGGACAACAATGGCTTTGAGCTACAAATACAAAACCAATCCACACAAGGCTTCTGTAATCAAAGTCTCAGAGGAACATCTGTTCCATTTCTCCCGCTCCAGTCCTATCAATCAAGTCAAATAATTAAGCTTCAGCTGTTTGCCAGCTTTGCAGAGAAATGAAACAAAGCACATCTACCTTCCATGACTCCGGATTGCAGGTCTGTCTGCTCGCACCAAACCACATGCAGGGAGACTAAATACCCAGTTTTGCTGTCAGGTTTAAGTTAATAAAGGCTGTGCCATCCTACCCCACCCCCAGGAATTCCCTAAGACTTGTTACTCACTGACCAGTTTGGTTTAGTTGGACCTTTTGAGAACAGGTATTTATGCCCATAGAAAAGGGCTGGTTTACCTGGGACCCAAGTCATACTGTGTATACACACACACACACACACACACACACACACACACACACACACACACTGCACAGCACTGCTGCCTTTCATATCCATATGTAGGCTAAGTAATTCAGTACCTCAAAACCATGTTTTAGAGGGAAGTTATTGTGTGATGCCATGGTAAAAATTAAGTCCCTCAAATACTCCTTTAGAAGCAATTAAAATAAGCTTAAAAATAAATAAAATGAATAAAATCATGATTTCAATGTAGAACTATCAATAAGAAAAACCAAAAATAATTAAATGTGACAAGCTCCAGACTGCCACACCCAAAAAATAATCATCTTGTTCTTTTACTTATATGGCTATTTAGTTTTTACACAGGTCACCAGAGACTAAGTTTCAAGTCCACATCAGAAGGAGTATTTGTTAAAACAAAACTAAACCCATGATTTAACAGAAAATGTGACAGACTCCAGCTTCAAAGGAGAAAGACAGTAGTCACCCCAGGAATACAGACTACTACCATGGTTTCTCATGGCTCTGTAAGATAGGGAAATGGGACAGGGCTTGGAGATGAGCCTTCGGTCTCAAACTGCATACTAAACATGGGATGGAGTAAGGCTGATGGCTAGATAACCACCTTAGAGAAATGAACTAGAAAAGACTTCTAATCTACCCACAAGCAGCTAATGCTGACTTCCATTTAGAGTAGTCATTGCTTCCCCCATGGCGGCCCATTGGGAAGCTGATATTGCAACATTACAGTTCCTCCTTCTCTTTATCCCGAGCATTAAGCAACCAACTTCCACAATATCTCTAGGACCCTCTTCCTGGCCCCATAGTGGGTCTTTATGGAGACCTATGGAAAAAGTATACTGGCTTCACCTTTGGTTTAAATGCTAAGGTCGTTGTTGGGAGAGGAAAAGAAATCAAGTCGACTGTCTTGGCCATAGGTCACTGACTGAAGCAGGTAAGAGCGATGGCAGAAGCTGTTGTTACCGTGAATGCATCTGCTTCATGACCGTGGGTCACTTAGAGTGTTCCTGTGAAGGCAGCAAAGCCACAATGCCACACACTCACTCACATCTTCCCCGAGGGCTTCCGACCCCAACCCTAAGGCAGTGAAACTCCCTTCGGTTAGAAAGCTGCACTGACTCTTGTTCCCACTTCCCATGGCCGACTTCGTTTCTTGTTTACCCAGGAATGGCCAGTCATCTTTCCCTGGCCAGGGAGCTGCAGGTTATGGGTACCACCATTTGAGGGGTTGTGAGTTTCCACTTTGGATGGGACCGTTTCGGTGAGGTCAGCTCTAACACAGCATGCTCCAGATTCCTATGGTAACTACTTACCCTAGTCAGAACGTGCTCGAGCAATGCTCGGAGCCTCCCAGGAGAGCCTGCCTGGTACAGGGTGTTGAAAACCAGTTTACCTCTTCTTTTTAAATATCTACCACCAGACACTTTACAGAGAGTCATAGTTCGTCCTTCTCCATCATTTCAAATGCTTCTATGTCTTCATTCCAGTCTGCTAGTATGGAGTCCATAGGCTGGGCCTTCGTACCCCAGCTGACGTTCGGACTGGGGTCTTCCTCGGTTTCGGGTTGATCTTGAAGCTGGTTATCTAAGTCTGTGCACTCACCATCAAGACCTGCCGTCTCCTGGGTCTCTGTGGGGCTAGAGATCTGTTCAGAAGGCGCAAAGCCCGCAGCCTCTTCACTGTCTGCTGGCGATGGTGGCTCTGAGGGAGACTCCAGAGGGTTTCCAGGGCTCTCCTGATCAGCCAAGCCGACTGTCTGAGGAAGTGGCAGCATCTGCTCTGCACTTTGATTCTGAGAGTCGTTTTCAGAAGACGGCTGGTCTTCATTTTCCACCTCAGGATCTGCACAGGAAAGAAACAACACATAACTCTCAGGCACCACACTCACAAAGTCACCTGGTTTCTGCAATAAAATAAAGAAATAAAGCAGTTGTATCATTGCAGAGCAGGAAACAGTGGCACTGACGTCAAGGTCTTACGATCACATTTTCTGTGTAGCTATGAGTAGAATGGCTGACAGTGAAAATAAATGTCACTCCAAATGGAAAGGAATAACAATAATTAATAGATAATCCTGATTTGGATGAGGATTAATAAGTAACAAAAGCACAAAACAAAAATGTTAAAATGCATATAAAATTTCAACATCATAACTAGAGATGGCTCAGTGGCTAAGTGTGCTTACTGGACAATGATTAGGACGGGACTGGATCTCAGCACCCACGGAACAAGCTGGCAACTCACAGATACCTGTCAGTTCCAAAGGATCCTACGGCCTCCATGTGCACACACACACACACCCCTACTCATACAATCAGGCACACACATACAATTCATTAACACCTAACTTCACGAAAGTTTGCACACAAGAACATCCTAAATGTAATAAATTTAAATTTTTTTTTTTTTTGGTTCTTTTTTTCGGAGCTGGGGACCGAACCCAGGGCCTTGCGCTTCCTAGGCAAGCGCTCTACCACTGAGCTAAATCCCCAACCCCAAATTTAAATTTTTAATAGCATGTATCGTAGCTTGAAACTATTTGTTGGAAAAGTGAAATGTCCACTCAGTGATCCACTTAAATTCAAACAGAAAAACCTGATGGTTACAGGTGTGATTATGACTCATCAAAATATTTTCATAAAGACAAGAACTGAGATTGTTAATAAAACTATTACTGCGTATCTGTGAACTTTAAAGTAATTCTAAAATTCACTAGGAGCCTGAGCAGGTAGTTTTTGTAATGAACATAAAATATAAAAGCCCTGGAAGTACTCTGAGTTCCTATAATACAGTATCTAATCGGCCTTGTCACCCATTGGCCACATCCTGCTGCGCCTCTTTCTGGAATGCAGCCAAGAGAACTCTCCCAGCTCCTGGTGCCAGAGAGAAAATGAGGAGTGAAAGCTAAGACTATGTCTGTCTTTAAGCACCTCACAGCCCAACAAGAAAACAATATTTACAAAAACTGGATGTGAATACACATAAGTGAAAAACCCCACTTTTAATCCAGGAGATTGGCATGTGCTACAAGAAAAGCTGCGGTAACAGCATCTGAGGGCTCCTTCGGAACGTAAGCAGAGCTTGGGGTCAGAGAGGGAAGAAATGGACCTACTATGAAACCAAACCAACCCTGGAGGACATGTGGACAGGCAGGCACATACAGGTGAGGACGCAGTCTCCCCTCAGCTAGGATGACCCTATTAGGGGAGTTTCTGCACACACACGCGCACACACGCTCACTCTCTCCAGTTCAGGTCCTGAGTCTTTGGATGACGTGATAGTTTAAATAAGAACAGTCTGTCACCCACAGACTTGAATGTTGACACTTGGTCCCCAGTTGCCCTAGGTGGTGCTATTTGGGAAAGTTTAGGAGGTAGAGTCTTCTTGGAGGAAGTGTGTTTGCTCAGGATGAACTTTGGGGGTTTGATAGCCTAGACCCACTTCCATTCATTCTCTGTTCTCTGGTTGACATTAAGACATGGTCTCTCTTCAGCAGGATTCTAACACTGTGGAAAGAAATGTCATCCACACATATATATCCACATATAACTGTAGACTGAAACTAAAACATGGTGGTCTGAATGAAAACAGCCCCAAGAGGCCCATAGAGAGCTGCACTGTCAGGAGGTGTGGCTCTGAAGTTTCAAATGCTCAAGTCAGGCCCAGTCACTTTCTCTTCCTGCTGCCTGCAGACATAGAACTCTTAGCTACCTCTCCAGCACCAGATCTGCCTATGCTGCTATGCTTCCTGCCATGAGGATAATGGACTCGACCTCTGAAACTGTAAGCCAGACCCAATTACATGCCTTCCTTTATAAGAGTTGCCATGCTCATGTTGTCTCTTCACAGCAACAGAATACTGACTAAGACATAAACCAAATCTGATTTTAAGAACACTACCAAAGTTAATAAAGAATTGTAAAGAAAACTGAGTGCAGGCATCATTAACTCCTCAATAGAAACGCCAGCAGCTAAAAGTGAAATTGTACATTCTTTCCTAATTAAAAAAAACAAACACAAAACAAATTTATGACAGCTCTTAGTGCTTAAAATATACAATTATAATAACAGTAAAAATAAGAGCTGATTAAATTTATAGATATGTTCCAGAACAAGACACTGTCACATTTAACAGTTTTCTATTCTCTATAAAAATACGCAAATACATGATTTCAAAAATAAATCTCATTTCTACTTCTTTTAGTTTTTTAACTAAAACTGAAATTCTGAACAGATTCAGTAAGGGAAGAGCTACCATATGAATGTATTCAAATCAAAGCTTGAGTTCCTTGCACAAGAATAAACAAATGGGCTAGAAAAACAGAAGTGTGAGTGTTGCCTATTTGGTGTAAAGACTGTGGATCCACAGAACAAAAGCCAGCAGGAGCAGCAGCCATGCCAGCCTGGGCTCTGAGAGGAAAAAAGACTCAAAGGAGCTGAGTCAGCCCTGTTACATCTAAGGTACCTGTCACCCGTCTAAAGGGGGTAATGTCAATGCAGAAATGGCATATCAGAAAGCCAAGAAACAAAGAACATTAGTGGGTCTTACTGATAAAAGGGGAAGATAATGGTGAAAACCTAAGAGTTTGAATGTTCTACAATCATTCTCTCACCAGCACATTCTATGAACTAAAAGCAAAGCTCACACAGTTAAGAAGAGCTATATATTAAACATCGTGCAGTACAATCATTGAATGGCACACAGAGGGTGCCATTTGATCTGGGAATAGAATGGCTGAACTTCTCACAGAGGAAAAGAGCCACAGGGATACGAAAAACCGACAGGTGACTCCACACAGACATGGCCTGTTAGAGAAGGGAGGGCAGGCAGGCGAGCTTGGCTTTCTGACCATAACGCTGAGCTGCTCCTCTCCAGGCAGAGAGCCATCTGCTCATGTCTGAGGCTACCCTTGCAGGACTCAGACCTTTACCACTGCTCTTGCACCGTCCAGCGCCTGGGCAGCCACACTGAAGCCTACTTTGGATGGGTTATTTGAGGACTGAGACTGCTTGGCTTAAATTTGGGACAGTTTGTACGACAGGACTCTTTTAATCGCTCTTCCATTTTCTGTCTGACTTTTTATCCGACAAACACACAAACACAATAGTTGCCTGGAAAGCATTTGTCTCTAGCCTCCGGGGCACAGAGGCCTGCCTGTTCTGTAGGCTGGAAGCATGAGAACATCTGGATCTTTAAATGCTGGTGTTTTCCTCCATAGTCAAAGGAGAGGGAAAACTGCTCTAAAGTGTTAACTGCATTAATTTAAAGGTAACCAACACATTTTTGTTTGTGAGACAGGGCTGGAATCATTAATTATCTTTTAAAATTCAAAATTTGAAGCAATGAGAACTAAGAGACACAGTGTTAAAACTGTGTGATGATAACTTAACTTTAGAAGTGTTAACCGTTTCCCTAAGGAAGCAAGGTTTCTACTTGATAAACTTGTAGTGTTTTTGCTTCTGAAGAATGTGTAATGTCTGGAAGCTGTTGCCAGCAGGTAGAAGGATGGCATCAGATACACACATCCTAACAGTCAAACCTGTCAGAAAAAAGTGGGTATAGGAGGGAGCGTCTGGGGCTTCTATTTCCTGTATTATAAGTGCAAAGGACTTCTCATCCACAAGGAATGCGACTTCATCTTGGAAGGATGATCTGAAGACATTTTGCTGCTTACATTAGGTACTTATTACTTGAGGGTCCTTATATAATTCTAACTAGAACTCGTGATGCAGAACCAAGAGACAGAAAGGTCTTCTGGGTGTCGTTCCACGTCCTTCAAATTGCAGGCGAAGAACTACTGTACTATGGTTGTCTGCTGAGTATGTCCACATGGAGAATCAGAGTCTCACTCGGCACAGTGGAGAACGCAGGAGCTTCCACCTCCACCAAGCACATCAGCCGACACTGATGCTGGCAAAGCACAAGATGTGGTGAAGGTGTGAGACCACTACAGAATCTAACGTCTTAGAATATTGTCCTAAGTGAATGGAGTGGTTGACCCTATAGAATTAGTATCGCTGGTTTATCTTACAACGATGAATATTAATAATTATAACTTGTTGGTTTGGATAACAGTTATACATTTCTGAAAGACTATTATATACACAAATCTTAAAACCTTTATCAAACGAGCACTATAGGATTAACAGTTCAATAAAGTCATGGACTATCAAAGTGCTCTAAAGCATCACTTCCATAATGCCTTCTTAACTGTAGTTTTTAAGGGACTACTGCGCCTTAGCAAGTTTTGTCTAGTAAGATGGCCATCTTCTTCCTTACCCTCTCCCTGGTCTGTGGGACACCTGTTCACCATAATCACAGTCTTAACAGATCTGTGCCTCTCACCTCCACAGGAGCTTGTAAACAAGCCAATACTGTAAATATTTTACTTTCTACGTAAATGAAAAATGATCCAAAGTAATCCTTTCTTATATAACAATGCTGCTCTTAGGGTGACTCGTGTGTGGGCGTGGATCAGTGGATTCAGCTAGAGTGTGGAATATATAATTAATAGAATTGATTATGGAAGGATCAATAAAGAATTATTATTAGTGGATAACTGACTAGAGATGGAAGTTACAAATTACATTAAGTCATATATTATGGTACTCAGTGAAACAAAATTATATATATAATAATTGGTTTGTTAAAACAAAATTATATATGCATGTATGTGTAGTACAGACACACGCATATATAATTGGTTTTTAAGTGCGAGATACTTACTACTGTTAATAATGTAGCTTGGAATCCTTTTACCTTTTAATATGGCTGCTGAAATTCCCACGGCAGCACAAGAGAGGGAAAGCAAAGGTTACAGAGTTACAGAGCAATACTAACCGCCTGCGTCCGATGAGCAGCAGAGTAGAAGGGAGGGGGTTTTGAAAAGGGCCCCGGAAAGAGAAAATCAAGTACACAGGAGGGTTTGAGAAGATCGGGATGTTTGTCTTCTGTTTCCATGCGTACACATCCTTACATAGCCCACTCATTCACTCCACTGCTCTGAAGTAACTGACAAGTCAAAGACTCTCAAAGAACCAAGCGGTACAAGAAGACAAAACACTGACCAGGACAGCACTGTACTGTCAGCATTTAAAAAGGATGTCTCATGTGGAAGTCACAGTGAAATAAGTTGGTTCCAAGTATCTCTGGGCTATTAACAGCCCCTTATGTACCACATAGCACCACTCACTTAAGGAAGATGGGGAGGACAGTTCCCTCTACAACTCGGCCTAGAATGACTGCTACCAGGAGCAGAGTCATAGCCTGTACCTGACATTCTGCTCCCCCTCAGCTCCCCTATCTCCTCAGGTGTGAAAACTGTGCGGACTTTACACAGAGGTTTCAAAGAACTTTGAGATTCCTAACAGCATGTGTAACTCCATGTATTTATACCCGTGAGACAAATCAATGCAGATGGCAGCAGGAGGAGCTGCTGCATTTAACGCTTTTATCAAGGCTGCACATGACAGTCCAGGTTGCTGGTAAGACCACTGCTATCATACTGTATAAAACCCCTGCATGTAAAACTGTAATTCTAATAGCATTCCAATTCAGCCAGCAAAACAAATGTTTTACTATTTATAATTACAATAAATTACTATTAGTAATTCTTAATACTAATAGTAAATTATTAAAAACAACTTATTATTTAGAATTTAATCTGTATTATATATAATTAAAAATAATAAATGCTAATGATATTAATAAAGTAAAAACAATAAATTACTAATGTTTCCAAAAGAAAAGTTATAAACCACCATTTAAAAGCGTTACGTGTTTTAGCAGTGAACTAGAACTAAAGAAGCAAGCCTACATGACTTCCGTCAGCAGTTCTGCTGGGCTCAACAGGACCAGCACACTAGCCCTGGCTGTTACCTCGGTCTCTCGCTTTGTCAGAAAGGAGCACCTCCACCTGCTCGTGCTCACGGATGGCGTCCAAGATGATGCTGCCTTCCTTGCTGAACAGGAACAGCATGGGGATCTTGATGTCGTCTGTGTCTTTCCCGTCGCCAGCCATCTGGAACAGGGGGGCTGTGTCACTGCTGCTCCCCTCATTGTCATCTGCCCAGAAAACAAAGAGGGAGTCACTGCTTGTGACCTGCTGATGAAGATGCTCTTGTGTACCAAAAAAATGAGTATAACCTTTACATGAACTCATTTTATTATGATTTATCCTAAGGAATAATTGAAATCAGCAAAAACTCTAACCTCAAAGAAATTTACTGGACTGCACAGTTCTAAACCACTCTCAATAAATTATGATGAATTTCCTGATACGGAAAACAGTGTGTGAACTGCACGGCACACATTTCCTGACTGTGCTATTTTCATATGTGTAAGGAAAAGCCTACACATGAACAATGTGAATGGCCAGGACCACACAGATATAACTGTGAATGGCTAGGATCACACAGATATAACTGTGAATGAACTTTTAGATTTCCTCTAATGGTTTTATTACAGTTTGAACATTTCTAATTCAAAATTTTAAAATGCTCCCAAGCCATGAATTTGGACCAGGGACTGAACTGGTAATAAGCTGAATTGAACAGTATTATTAAAGTTATTGCGCACTGGTTAAGTGACAGTGAAATCCTCTGACAATGTCAATGTCAATCACAGCCACTTGCCGTGTCATACATCAGCGTCCCTGAGTAAAGGACAGCCCCATCGCTCATGTTTGCTTCACAGGCCCAATCTTCCTCTCAGTAACGGCTGATCAGACAAAAGACGGCTGTCTGACCCCTGACCTGCTCTGATGCTAGAACTGCCACACAGACATACTGTTTCTGCAGTAACCATCCATTAAGTGACTCACACTGTGTGTCTGGCTGCCTTTTGGGAACTGTGAACAGAGAGGGAGAGGGACCAGGTGTGGGAGGAGACGCAGCTGTAAGACCCAAAGCTGAGACAGCGCGGATGAAAGCAAAGGTGGAGCCTGTCAGCACAGCAACTCGAGCTCAGTTCCTCAGGTTTGCCAGCTGTATGTCCTACTTTTGGGCTGAATGAAAATCATTCCTTTCCATATAATAAACAATCTCTCTTCTTAAAATAACAAGTAAATTATTACTTCCTGCAGTCAAATGATTTCTAAGGTAATTTGTATTTTTAGTCCTCATAATAAAAAAATTTACCAAAAGAAAAAAATGCTTTATAGGAAAAAAAATTTAGGGGAAAGATGTCACACATTAAATTTATTGTTTTTAATTAAATTTTCTGAGAACAACAATAGAACCCAGTGTAGGATTTTGCACCAATAGCTACTAAAAAAAAATGTCTGACCTGACAGTCTTTATACATCAGAGAACATCATGAAGACTGTGCCCAGAAACTAGGAGACTCTTATACACGGAAAGATATTTTTTAAAAGATTGATATACACATCCTACGCTATGTTTTACACTTTAAACTTCTGTTAAGTCTTGGTAAGTAAGACATGCTCACAATCATAGTGACAATAAGATCCTAAGTTCCTCAGTAGGAGTGAGCACCGTCAATGGGAAGTAGCCAAGGACAAACGGGGTGACTGAGGGCCTGGGAAGGGCTCGTTGGTACAGCACCCACCACACAAGCACGGAGACACTAATGTGGATCCGAGTACCCACATAAAAGCTGGCTAGTGTGACACACATCCGAAACCCTCGCCCTGGGAGTTAGGGCGACAGGCAGACTCAGTTCACTGCCAGTCAATGTAGCGAATTCATGAGCTCTGGGCTCTGTGAAAGACTACAGCTGGGAAGACCCTGACCCTACCTCTGGCCTCCATGCACATGTGCATGCACACACAAACCTGTACATATGCACGCTCCAGAGATTTATGTGAGGAGTCAGAAAAACTTCCTGTAACTGGCCACACAGTGAACGCTGCTGGCACTGCCCCTGTACAATTCAAAGCACTGAGACAGTACGCACACGCATCGCTTTGCCTGGGTCTCAGTAACAAACTGAGACACAAGCTAGAGGAGGCCCACAGGCAATGTGGGTTTAATTATTAAACACACTTTCTCCTAAAACTGTAATAAAATTTATTCACTTAAACAATCATTTTAGTACCCATATAGAATAAACAAAGGGAATAGTAAAAAATTTTTGCTAAACATTATTAAGTGTTCACAGTTTGTTTATGAGTCAAAAGCAGGGTCACCCCTGCTACACACACCCAATCTGCCCTTTAAATGTCTTACGTACTCTCAATGTAAAAATGGATGCTAATTAAGGAAAATAAAAAAATGCAAAATGAACTTTCTCAGTCAAATCACAGCTGATGTAGGATTCCAGTCTTCCACTTCTTTGTAAATGCAAATGCCTTTTTACCTTGAACATCCAAAATGTCATACTGCTGCTGATAATCATGGCTTGTTGGGGAAGTGGGAGGGAAAGAAGAGCAAACCCGCAGGTTGAAACACGTGGGTGAGGCAAGCTAAGACTGTCCATGTGTAAGTTCAGCAGAGACGTCCACAGGGAGACAACATCCTAGCACTAGTGCTTATGTGCCTCTCGGAATTGTGTAGCTCAAAGGAAGACTTTTCAGAAAGAAAGGACAATAGCTGAAGCTGGGCCAAAATGGCATTGCCAGTTCCAAAGCCTGCCACCCTGTGGAGGGAGGGACAGAAGTCTCTAAAGGCTGCCCACTGCAGGTGGCTGGGTGCAGGTCTCCCCCACCCCCCCAGCTGGGGACTGAACCCAGGGCCTTGCATTTGCTAGGCAAGCGCTCTACCACTGAGCTAAATCCCCAACCCCCTGAGTGCAGCTCTTACCTGGCGTCTTTCTGAGGACAGTTTCTTTTCCAGAGTGTGGGTATTTTCACAGCACTCTGACTCCACCCTCTCACCTCACCCTAAATATTTTTGCTGACAAACTCGTTTCTGGATTGTCAAGAAATGATCATGTCCCTGAATCATCTATCCTTTATGTTGTCAAAATATAAATAAGCTAACATCCTTTTGACAAGATTTAAAAACAAAACAAAAGGAAAAGGCCCCAGTCACCTCACTCACCAATCACAATGCCACCGATGGCGCCAGCATTCTGGATGTTTCGAGCCTTTTCTGCAAACATGCACTGTCCTCTTTGTATCAAGGCAATTTTTCCCATCACTGCCTCAGGGTTAGTGAGCTCCGAACAGCCATTATATGGTTTACTGCTTGCAACAAATCCTCTTGTCTGTCAGAAATAAAGGCGACCTAAATCATCTTCTTCAATTGTAACTAGTTCCATTTTAGTATCGTAAGCTTTAAGGGAAGGGCCCTCTTTCCCTCTCTCCCTCCCTCCCTCTCCCGAGTGTGTGGACACAAACAAAAGCCACAGATCAATCATCAGTCTCATCCACCATCAAGAGCCATTCACCTCAACTTTTGAGACTGGGTTTCTCACAGACCTTGGGGCTCACAGGCTGGCCAAAGGATCCTCAGAAATTCTCTTGTCTGTGCCCAGGCTGTGATTAAACGAGGGCGCTAATGTGCCCAGCTTTAATTCGGGTGCTTGGGGATGATTGTGTGCACAGCAAGCACTCTAATGACCACAGCCACTCAGCCAGAGAGCCACTTAAGAGCCTTTAACCAAATGCAGGAGGCTGGGTGCTCAGGTGTGCTGTGCTGTGCTATGCTGGGGACTGAAGCTAGGGGCTCGCCCAGCTGAGCATGTGTCTCCACCACTGAGTCCCCCAGCTTCTACATGGAAAGCTACTACAGAAGAGAAAAAGAAGTCAAATACTTACTATTTAAACTCCAATACGCTTACTGGAGTGCACATACCTCTTTGTGTTTAGACAGATCCAGCCCAAACTGAGCTGGTCCAGCAGTTAAGACTACCCTGCCAAAAAATGGGTGGGAGATAATCTGTACAGCTCGAGGAGGCAGCTGCTGCTCCTTCTGTTGCTGACTGGACAACTCTATCATCTCCTGCATGAACCGCAACCCGTCCTCAGCATCAACTGAACTCGCAGCCTACGAAGGAAACAGATTCAGGGAGCTTAGCTGTCCTCCTGCAAACTTTCCCATCTTCTGACTTTCTAAATTACAGACTTGTGCGTGGAATTTCTCTCCTCTTAATTCAGGTTTGTACTAAATATCTGCGATCTGACCTGACCTGATACACTACTTTCATCAATGAAATGTTCTGAAAGCAACAGTCTGTAATTTTTCTCCGTGTCTCTTTCTTACTGTACACGCCAGCTCTGGGGTAGACCCGAAACTGTCCTGTATCAAATGCCCCAGCACCCTCTGGTTTTCCCTTTGAAGGAAAAGAAAGCTTCTGCTTTCAGAGAAAAGAGCTTTCAGAGAAAGAAGATACAATTCAAGTTAGGGTGGATACAGGCTGAGAGGTAGAAAGCATCTGTAGGGAGCAGAGGTATAAACCGTGGGTTTGGGGTAAAGTTCAGAATGAGTGCTATATGCACATGTCCAAGACAGCAACCATTCAAAGCTAACAGCAGAAACAGGGTACTGTTGAAGAAGAGAGAAAAGAATGCCACCTAGAGTCTGAGCTGGGTCTCCACTGAGCGGGTGCTGTACCAGGGAAGCAGCTACAAAGGAATGTACACGGCAAAGAGTGAGAACCGGAAAGGAACTGTGCTGCTGGGACACCCTGGGAGCCGAAAGGAAGACAGTCTTTGGAGAAGGAGAATCATCAGTTAAGCAAAGGGAAACTGTACTAATGACTAAGAGGCCACAGGAGGCCACTACTTCAATGGTGGCCTAAGTGAAAGCATTAGAAATGCCACACTCACAACTAAGGACCACAAGGACAGAGGGATATTCTTAAATGAAGTACGGAGGTGACAAAAACACAGATGAGCATGTGAGGGAAGGCAATGTCGTGGGAAGGCTGGTCTGAGTAAAGGCTGTCTGTGTGAATGTGCTTACAGCTTAGAACCATTCAGAAGACTATGCTGTTCAGAATCAATGTGCTAATAACCTAAGTAACTTAAAGGGTTAAGAGGCTTAAAAACTTTAAAGTAACAACCAATAAAAATTTATCTAAAAAGTATGTTATATTGTTCAGGAACAAATGTATACAAAGCTTGGTTTCTATGATGACTGAACTACCAAGATTCAATACTTTTGGGAAACTAAAACAGTGTGAAATATTATTGCATAAATATTAAAATTAACCTCTAACTCAAAATAAAACAATGGAGAGACAATGAACTGAGAAAGACAATTTAGATTTACTACTTTTGACTGTAGTGATATAAACAAATTATCCCAACTGATCCCACAGACTTTGGATCTTTCCAAAAGACTCCATGTGTGTTTCCTCCTCACGCTTCCACCAGTCCAATGCCTTCACCTTATTCAAGCTAACGACCAAAGAGACAGTACCGAGCCCACACAGCAATGTCTTACTTGGATTGCATGTTGGACCAGCTGGACTCGCCCATCTTTGAGGTGAATCAAACTCACCCCCATCTTCTTCAGGATTTCTAAATGTTCAGGGTTAGTGGCCATAAAATCTCTGGCTCTCAGAGGAGGCTTAGCTCCACTTCTGAAACTCTCCTCTCTGCTGAAAGGAATCAGAAGCAAGGCTTACAACTACACATTACAAGTAGGGAAGTATCAAAGTAAAATAAGAATAATCTCAGTAGATATTTGCAAAACACCTAATTTTAGATCTGGCAGAGCTGTAGCAATTCATTTTCCCATGCATAATTCTGATTATTAACAAACTGTGCCACTTTTACCTGTGTGTATGCATTTGTGTGTGTGTTTCAGTAAAGTAGACCATGTATGCTGCCTTTCTCTAAACTTATATTTCTCACAATTTTTTCCAGTTTTAATTTTTAAAAACTGTCTGCATGTATGTCTGTGCACCATGTGCATGCAGTGCCCTTCAAAGCCAGAGGTGGATGTCACATCCCTGGGACTACGGTTACAGACAGTTGTGAACTGCCCTGTGGGCACAAAGAATGGAACCTGGGTCCTTGGAAAGGCGGCCTCAGCAGCCCTTACAATATTTTAAACGCAAAACAATACTTTCAATAATGCCTACTTCACCCTTTTAGTTCCCTGTGGTCAACAGCCTTTATAAGAGCTATCTAGACAGAAGAAAGTGAGTTTGTTTATATGCCTCCCAAGTAAGTTTAGCTACAATCAAGAAGGAATTCTTAAAAAATAAATAAATAAATAAATAAAACACAAAGCAATATAAAACCTGTCTTCCCACTATGCAGAAACTACAGGGAAAACATCAAGACACACTGAATTAACTAATGAATCTCGTGTCAAAAACAAGCCAGATAAATTTAAAAACTGTTGTATACTATCTATTATTAAACAAAAATGCAAAAAAGTTCACATAATTTTTCTTCAATAAAAACTACATATCTCAGTGTCTTTGGTCTCATGGAAAGTCTTTATAGCTCCTTAAGCACAGTTATTTATTATGAATTAAATGGCATTAACTCTATTATTAAATACGGTGGTATTTATTATAAAATAACTATGGTATTAAATATAAAACAATACATACACTCTGATGATGCCTCTTGGACAGCTCTTATCCACCACGTTTTTCAAGGGTTCACGGATGCTCTGGGCATACAATGGATCATTAGGAAAAAGAATCTGCGTGTTTGGACAAGTCCAATCAAAGTTACTATCATCCAGTTCTGTGTATTCTGAGGTCTAGAACATAAAAAAAATGTAACAAATAATAGTGATAACTTAATATTATGGATAAAAAGGAAATATTTTTATTAAACAAGATGCCCTAAAAGAAAATGAGACAATATTGTAAGTAGGTCCCTCCTACTATACATATATTATCTGAGTTCTAATTATAGGTTACTTCTAACTTAGAGAAAGGAAACAAATATATAAAAGTGAAAGGTGATGAAGGCATTTAACTTAAAACTCACTGTGTTCTTCTTCGAGATGTTTCGGTTTGTGGTAGAAAGCCAAAGAGGTAACAGATGAGCCTCTGTTGTAAAGATATAGTCTTCTATGTCAAAAATAATGTCTTCTTTATCAGCAAATAACAGGTACAGATATTTGAACATTTCAGCCAAGAAGAACGAATCCATTCTAAATTGAAGTTACAAATAAATATTTAAAAATCCAAATAGCAGTGTTAGAGTCGATATAATTCTAAGTGTTTCAACCCTCCATTGTCAAAATAACCTGAACCCGAGTATAATGCAGTACACAAAAGACCAGAGGAGCTGCCCACCACTACCATCAATCTTAGCAAAAATACACAAAAAGAAACCTGCAAAAATTCCCACACAAAATCCACACCACTCTATTTTTTGTTTGTTTTTTTGAGACAGGGAGCTTTGGCTATCCTAGAACTGGAACTCTCTGTAGACCAGGCTATCCTTGAACTCACAGAGAATGGCTTTCCTCTGCCTTCTGAGTGCTGGGATTAAGGTCTAAGACATAACTGCTTGTTCTGTTTTAATTAATTAATTTATGCTTTGACTTGTTTAAATGTAGGTGTGCTTATTCTGCATTCACCCCCATATACCAGAAGAGGGCATCTGACCTCAGGACCTCTGAGCCATCTCACCAGCCCCCACACTACTCATCTGACAGATTCTCTAATGTCCCATAAAGGAATCTTCAAGTCATGTTAACAGATGGATAAGACACGTCACTTTGATGACATTTGTTATGGGGGTATTTACGTAATGAGAAGTTTTAAAGGTATCATTATAAAAAGTTCCACAGAAGTAAACACAAAGCCCCAGGACTGTAGGCACAGCTTTGTACGACACTTATGTCCTGGGGCTGTGAGGTTTATCTATTTGGTTACAACACGCCTTCACAAATAGTTTAATGTTACAACATTTTAAAGAGAATGGTTTAATGTTATTTCATTTTAAAGTGAAATAAAATAACACATCAGGAAAAGAGTATCTAGGGAGTAGATGGAATTTCAGCATCAAAGTTAAGGATTCTTACTCCCTCCCACAGCAAGGCCTTGACAGTGACAGATGCCTATGGTTTGTTTAATAGGTTGCATCTGACCACAGTTCTAGCCAAGCTGAGCTCTTGACTCACTGTAGGCCCTCAGTGATGCTTACTAAACTGAATGCAAAATGAAAGGGCATGACTAAGAATGATGGGACTGGTGAAGAACTGGGCTTTAAAAATGAAGCTCTTGGGGTTGGGGATTTAGCTCAGTGGTAGAGCACTTGCCTAGGAAGCGCAAGGCCCTGGGTTCGGTCCCCAGCTCCGAAAAAAAAAAAAAAATGAAGCTCTTCTGCTAAGGAGCTCGCTGACCACTGGGACATTACCTAAAGACTGTGACTTCTGTTCCTGCTCCGCAAAGGGAACAAAACAGCAGGTTTATGTCTGAGAGTGAAACCACAACTCTACTCTTTCCTGTGTCTGAACGTGTGTGTGTGGTGAGTATGAGGAAGTCAGAGGCTGGCATGTATGTGAACGGCTGTGTAGTGAGTATGGGGAGGTCAGAGGCTGACATGTATGTGAACGGCTGTGTAGTGAGTATGGGGAGGTCAGAGGCTGACATGTATGTGAACGGCTGTGTAGTGAGTATGGGGAGGTCAGAGGCTGACATGTATGTGAACGGCTGTGTAGTGAGTATGGGGAGGTCAGAGGCTGACATGTATGTGAACGGCTGTGTAGTGAGTATGGGGAGGTCAGAGGCTGACATGTATGTGAACGGCTGTGTAGTGAGTATGGGGAGGTCAGAGGCTGACATGTATGTGAACGGCTGTGTAGTGAGTATGGGGAGGTCAGAGGCTGACATGTATGTGAATGGCTGTGTAGTGAGTATGGGGAGGTCAGAGGCTGGCATGTATGTGAATGGCTGTGTAGTGAGTATGGGCAGGTCAGAGGCTGACATGTATGTGAACGGCTGTGTAGTGAGTATGGGGAGGTCAGAGGCTGACATGTATGTGAATGGCTGTGTAGTGAGTATGGGGAGGTCAGAGGCTGACATGTATGTGAACGGCTGTGTAGTGAGTATGGGGAGGTCAGAGGCTGACATGTATATGAACGGCTGTGTAGTGAGTATGGGGAGGTCAGAGGCTGACATGTATTTGAATGGCTGTGTAGTGAGTATGGGCAGGTCAGAGGCTGACATGTATGTGAACGGCTGTGTAGTGAGTATGGGGAGGTCAGAGGCTGACATGTATGTGAACGGCTGTGTAGTGAGTATGGGGAGGTCAGAGGCTGACATGTATGTGAACGGCTGTGTAGTGAGTATGGGGAGGTCAGAGGCTGACATGTATGTGAACGGCTGTGTAGTGAGTATGGGGAGGTCAGAGGCTGACATGTATATGAACGGCTGTGTAGTGAGTATGGGGAGGTCAGAGGCTGACATGTATGTGAACGGCTGTGTAGTGAGTATGGGGAGGTCAGAGGCTGACATGTATATGAACGGCTGTGTAGTGAGTATGGGCAGGTCAGAGGCTGACATGTATTTGAATGGCTGTGTAGTGAGTATGGGCAGGTCAGAGGCTGACATGGGTGTGTTCTATCACTCTCCACCTTACGATTTGAGACAAGAGTTTTCCACCAGGCCTGGAACTAGTCAGCTGGTTAGACCAGGTAGCCAGTGGGCTCCGAGCATCCTGTTTCTGCCCCTGCAACTCTGGGGCTTACGGACACATGTGGCCAAACCTGGCTCTTTATGTGGGTGCTGGGGTCACACTCCTCATGTCGTGCAGCAGACACTTTACTCACTGAGCCATGTCCTGGTTATAATATCTTACAACCTTGTGATCGTAGCTCCGCCTTTCTCAATGCTACTTTGAGAACTACAGACTGAGGGGTAGATTAATGAGAAAGAACAGTGAGATTGAACAAATCTGTGAACTGATTGTAAAACATGTTTTGTAAGCATTTAGAAAAGAGTGTGACATAGGCGGATCCCTCATCTCTAAGTTCCAGATGATCTGGTTTGTCTAAAGGCAGAAACACATGCAAACAAACACAAATGCAGGGCAGTCCCATGTCTGACGGGACCACCACACTGCACATTACTGTAAGGTCTTCAAAGATTTCATTTTCATTTTCCTTGTCAATTAGATTACTTTTAGTAATCACATATTACTAGAAAAATGCAAAAATTTTCTTCTTGAAAAGTGTGTGAGTGTGTGTGTGTGTGTGTGTGTGTGTGTGTGTGTGTTTGTGTGTGTGTGTGTGTGTGTGTATGTGTGTGTGTTTTACATGAGGATGCCTGTGACTTACTCCTGTCAGTAGATCTGTAGGGGAATATGTACCCAAAACCAACAGTCTGTCATTAAAAGTTCTTGTAGGGGGACTGGTCATAATCCCAATCCAAAATTCTTCCTCCTCAATTAGAGAAATTATATTTCTCTAAGCTGCAGGACACTGAGTAAATTTATGCTTTAAAAAATCAGCTTCTCAAGACCAAGGCAAAAAATATGTTTATTAGCAGCCTAGAACTCAGTATCTGAGACTAGCTGGGTCTGTCACAAATTCAGTATGAGTTCAACCAAATATAGCTACTGAAACAAAAACAAAACAAAAACAAACATGAAGGCAGTTAATACACATAATAAGACTACATGAGTCCACATCACTATGGTGCTATTTCCTGTGCTGGGCATATCCTGAGTATAATTGTGTGTGCACACACGCATGCATGTGATGTGCGGGTGCGCATGGGTGTGCAGCTTTTATTTCAAAGCTGAGGATGAAATCCAGGACTTGGGGTTGGGGATTTAGCTCAGTGGTAGAGCACTTGCCTAGCAAGCGTAAGGCCCTGGGTTCGGTCCCCAGCTCTGAAAAAAAAAAAAAAAAAAAAAAAGAAGGAAAAGAAATCCAGGACTTAACTCAAGCTAGGTAGGTTCTCCCACCAATCTACATCCCAGCCCATATAATACAAGAGATACTCTCTATACGGAACCACAATCAGGAAGGAGCAAGTCTAGCAACAACACCATAAAAGGAGAGGCGAGTAGCAAGGTAAAGAAAGGTTGGTAAATTCTGGAAAAGGAAACATCCTAACAGAATAACCCACCTCTCCTCTAACTCCCCACCATGTTCTGTTTGCAGCATTTATCATGGGCTTCTAACCTCTCCACACAGCCACCCTGCTCACCAACCAGAAGCACTGGAGGGCCAGGACTGCATCTCATCTGTCAACTCTAACACGTAGGTGCAGAGCCTGGCACAAAGTAGGTGCTTAACTATTGTCCTCTGAACAGACTGCTGCTATCACATGGCTGTCTGTGCCAATGTGTTGATTACAATTCTCACTTAGCCTTATCAAATGCCTTGGAAGCAAATCTCTTATTTTCCCCCTAGGGTTGTTCCTCTTTAAAATGAGGATTATGAAGGGTTTATACTTCCAAGGGCTGCTGGATCAAATGAATCAAACATATAACATGCTCAGAAGAGCTCCTGGACCACAGGAAGTGTTTGTTTTCCTTTTCTGCTGTTGTTTGTGTGTCCACTTCCCAAAACCAGTTAACTATTTTGCAAACACTCTGAGAGAGGGACCAACGGCCAGTGTTGTAGAGTGTGAGCACTGTGTTCCTCATGTCTTCAGTGCTGTGGGAGGGAGTGTGAGCACTGTGTTCCTCATGTCTTCAGTGCTGTGGGAGTGTGAGCACTGTGTTCCTCATGTCTTCAGTGCTGTGGGAGTGTGAGCACTGTGTTCCTCATGTCTTCAGTGCTGTGGGAGTGTGAGCGCTGTGTTCCTCATGTCTTCAGTGCTGTGGGAGTGTGAGCGCTGTGTTCCTCATGTCTTCAGTGCTGTGGGAGGGAGTGTGAGCGCTGTGTTCCTCATGTCTTCAGTGCTGTGGGAGGGAGTGTGAGCACTGTGTTCCTCATGTCTTCAGTGCTGTGGGAGTGTGAGCACTGTGTTCCTCATGTCTTCAGTGCTGTGGGAGGGAGTGTGAGCACTGTGTTCCTCATGTCTTCAGTGCTGTGGGAGTGTGAGCGCTGTGTTCCTCATGTCTTCAGTGCTGTGAGAGTGTGAGCGCTGTGTTCCTCATGTCTTCAGTGCTGTGGGAGTGTGAGCGCTGTGTTCCTCATGTCTTCAGTGCTGTGGGAGTGTGAGCGCTGTGTTCCTCATGTCTTCAGTGGTGTGGGAGGGAGTGTGAGCACTGTGTTCCTCATGTCTTCAGTGGTGTGGGAGGGAGTGTGAGCACTGTGTTCCTCATGTCTTCAGTGCTGTGGGAGGGAGTGTGAGCACTGTGTTCCTCATGTCTTCAGTGTTGTAGAGTGTGAGCACTGTGTTCCTCATGTCTTCAGTGCTGTGAGAGTGTGAGCACTGTGTTCCTCATGTCTTTAGTGCTGTGGGAGGAAGTGTGAGCACTGTGTTCATCTTCAGGGCTGTGAGAGTGTGAACATTGTGTTCCTCGTGTCATCAGAGTTGTAAGAGTGTAAGTGCTGTGTTCCACATATCTTCAGTCTCTTTGCCTAGAACATTTTTCACTCTGTCTCCTACTCTTCCTCTTGCTCATCTGTCAGGACTCAGCATCCTCCAGAAGCATTTCAGTGAACACCACATCCCACCCTGCATCTCGTGCCCCTTCCAAATGGTTCTCAGCACGTTTGAAAAGTCTGTTTACATATCTTGTCTTCACTGACCAGAGGCTAAAAGACGTACCTTTATATGTCTAATCTTTTTTTTAAAGAATCATTTATTTATATGAGTACTCTACAGTTCTCTTCAGACACACCAGGAAAAAGCATCAGATCCCATTACAGATGGATCTGAGCCACCATGTGGTTGCTGGGATTTGAACTCAGGACCTCTGGAAGAGCAGTCAGTACTCTTACCCACTGAGCCAGCTCTCCAGCCCTATGTGTCTAATCTTTAAAACTAGTATAATGAACGCTGGCACAAAATGGGTTTTAGGAGTAGTTATGAAATGGACGTTTGCTAACCAAATGAACGAACAAACTTCAGTGCTCATTCAGGGATAGGAAGTGATCTAGGAACAGCAGAAGTGTAAGTGATGGCCACACCGTTCAATGCGTGTGCCCTTATGTGAGTACTTCACGGCACCACATCTATCTAGTAGTGAAACAGACCCTAGCACTATGACCAAAACAAAACAAACCATGGCTTGTCAAACTACTTTAAATGAGCAGATCAAAGAGTGTTTTAAAAACAAAAACAAGCACAATGAACTAAGGTTTGCATCCTCAGATGCTCTAGCACTCAGGGTCTCTGTATGTCGTGCTGTGACCCCTGCTAAGGAAGGGATGGTGCTTGTTTACCTGTCCTCATGACTCCCAGTGCGAACATCCTTCATGGCAGCAAATCCACAAGGCACTCGAGCGTATTTATTCAAATTTTCAATAAGTGTTTTCCCTACTTCAAGGTAGTAAGGGTCTCCTGTAGCCTATCAAATAGGATAACACATGTATGTACAGACAGATCATATATGCTGCCACACACCCGTTCATCCACCCAGTAATTACTGAGTGCCTACTAGATGCCAGGCCTTGTGTTGGGCCCCAGCACACATTACACAGGAAATAGGTTTGGAGATAGAACTCCAGTCAACTGAAACCATCACCTTAGCCTTTAAGTTACATTTCTAAATGCTCAAAAGAGCTCCGGTTGAAGGGAAGAGACTTGCTTCAGGATGCAGATGCTCAATATAAAGTTGCTGGGTTTTGTTTGTTTGTTTTCCTTTTTCTTGTGACCCCTCTTCTTTACAGCAGAGATGTTTACAGTGTTCAGAAGGGTTAATTTATAGCATAGTTAGGACCTCAATTTCCTGTGTCTTCTGTTTGGAACTACAGCCTCTACCTCGGGTCTTCAGAATTATATTTGAAAAGGCATTAAGTTCACATCAAATCTAACATCTTTCTATAATTTTATGGGCTAAGTGAACACAAATCATGATATGTCTAACATTATAACCATAAATATTATTTTTTATTATAAAAGGGCAAGAGAGACAACTAGATGTAGGGAAAGGCCAAGAGTGGTAAGTTATCTTACCTTATATAAGAAGTAGGTACTCTCTGCAAACTCTGGCCTTAGAGGGTGCTGAGCCCAGTGAACCCTGAAATCTGTAGTAAATGCCTGTAAAGAACAGCACAGAAGCATTAAAATGTGACTGAAAATAAACAATCAGTCCTAGAATACAAAGAAAATATATAAAAGATAAAAGTAATTAATATTCAAGTCACGGTAAATTTATATCCATAAAATATTATTGTTACTAAAATATTAATTCATTTTTAGAAAGACTGCTTAGCCGAGCTTAATGAGCTTTTTTCTGTGTGAGCATGTTCATGTATGTGTGTGATCACAGAAACACGCATGGAGGGCAACCCTTGTGCTCCTCAGTGCCTTCCACCTGGCCAGTGAGTCCTAGAGTCACCAGGTATGCGCCACCCTGGGTTCTAGGGACTGAACTCAGGTCTTCACGCTTGCATGGAGCACTTCACCAACTGACCCATCTGCACAGCCCTACGTTAACTTGCAAATAACCAACTGGACCAAAGACAAAATCAGAAAAACTCAATGACACTTAGTCGTGGCGCTAAATACATCCTATGTTGTTAATAACTGTATTTTCCTTTTGTTTCTTCCGTTTCCCTCTGGATTATTTATCTGCTGTTCTCATTTCCTTTTAATCTTTTTAGTAGACAAACCTGTGTCTGCGGTGCACAGGACACTGTTTTCATGTACCCATACACGGTGAAGCACTAAGTCAGGTAAGTCATATACACTTTATCTAACAACATATTTTGAGGACAATTAAACTTTACTCTTCTATATATTTTCTGTTCTTTTTTATCTTAGGTACTTTCAAAAATATGTTTTTATTGTAGCCTATTTTCTTTTATAATAATGCCAAATCCTCTGTGAAATGAATCAAGGACTTACTTAAAATTAGACTATTTGAAATTTAATCAATAACAGCCAACAGTGTTCTTTAACTTTTTATCTTATGTGCATGTCTGTGCTGACCGCCCTAGAAGTGGAGCTGCAGACGGCTGTGAATGCCATGTGAGACTGGGAATGGAGCCTGGTCCTCTGGGAGAGCAGCCACTGATCCGTCTGTGAGTCCCGGTGGCCAATAGGGCTTTTGGTTTTTTGTTTTTTTTGTTTTTGTTTTTGTTTTTTTTTTGGTGTGTGTGGTTTTGTTTGTTTTAATAATAAAAGATAGAGAAAAACTTCATCTGTGATCAGTGAATTTAATTGAAACCTCAAAGAACTCAGCATGAAGATGAGCTTTGTGCCATTCTAAGCCTTGCCCTGAAGGTTAAGAAAACTATACTTTCCATAGCTAATGTCTTAGGAACCTAAGTGAATGGAAACCTTAGGTATTTCGGAGAACAAAAGGCTAAGGCTACACACAGGGCACAAGGTTTATAAAGGTATATCTCTAGAAAGAAAAAAAGAGCAAGCATTCAGTTACCTTTTCAAATCAATGTAGCCAAGACATCTATTATGAATGTAATGTTGTTTTTAAAAAGTCATTTTCAGTCAGTGGGAAGACATCATCAGTATCTTTAGGATGAGTGCTTGATGACTGAGATTACATCTAAAGTACATAGCTTTGGGGCTGGGGACTTAGCTCAGTGGTAGAGCGCTTGCCTAGGAAGCGCAAGGCCCTGGGTTCGGTCCCCAGCTCCGAAAAAAAGAACCAAAAAAAAAAAAAAAAAAAAAAAAAAAAAAGTACATAGCTTTAAAACATGAATGATAAGATGCCCCTGGCTGGTGTGCAGCATAAGTCAGAATGAAGGCCAGCAAGAGGGCTCAGCTAGTCAGAAGGTTTGCCGTGTAAGCCTGATGCCCTAAGTTCAATCCCTGGAACCCACAGAAAAGCCAAAAGAGAAAGGTGACTTCACAATACTTCAATGAGATGAGTTAAAACAGGCTGAGAAACAGTAAGTCTGCACATTTAGAGCAGTGTCACCATGATTCTAAGTTAGACCTCTCAATACATAAAGAAAAGCAAAATATAGATGTAAATAAAAATAAATGTAGCTTTTTGCCAAGATGGCGCCGAAAGCGAAGAAGGAAGCTCCTGCCCCTCCCAAAGCCGAAGCCGAAGCCAAAGCGAAGGCCTTGAAAGCTAAGAAGGCAGTGCTGAAAGGTGTCCACAGTCACAAAAAGAAGAAGACCCGAACGTCACCCACTTTCCGGCGGCCCAAGACCCTGCGGCTCCGGAGGCAGCCAAAATATCCTCGAAAGAGTGCACCCAGGAGAAACAAGCTTGACCACTATGCTATCATCAAATTCCCACTGACCACCGAGTCGGCTATGAAGAAAATAGAGGACAACAACGCGCTTGTGTTCACTGTGGATGTTAAGGCCAACAAGCACCAGGTCAAACAGGCCATGAAGAAACTCTATGACATAGATGTGGCCAAAGTCAATACAATGATACGGCCTGACGGAGAGAAGAAGGCGTATGTTCACTTGGCTCCTGATTACGACGCTCTAGATGTTGCCAACAAGATTGGGATCATCTAAAGTGAGTCCAGATGGTTAACTCTAAATATATACTTTTTTTTCCACCATAAAAAAAAATAAATGTAAAGGAGTAAACATGTCTTAAAGATGAAGACTGTTAAAATGTAATCAATAACAACCAACAGTACTCTTACATTTTTTATTTTATGTGTATAGTGTTTAGCCTGTGTGTATATCTGTGCTGAATCCCCTGGATTTGGAGTTAAAGATGGTTGGGAGGGGCTGGGGATTTAGCTCAGTGGTAGAGCGCTTACCTAGGAAGCGCAAGGCCCTGGGTTCGGTCCCCAGCTCCGAAAAAAAAGAACCAAAAAAAAAAAAAAAAAAAGATGGTTGTGAATAGCCATGTGGAGCTTTAAATTAGAAATTTAATATATACTAAATTAATATACTTATCTATTATTTAGACATATTTTATACATTTAATGTATAATTAATTTAACACACACAGTGTGTGTAGGAGGTCAACTATAGCTTACCTCTGGTAGGAAGTTGTGTTTTTTAATCACCTGGTATAACATTTCATGAGTTTCAATAGCAGGTCTAATATCACCCTTTAAAACCTAGGCGTAAACAAGGAAATCATTTAGTAAAGCATGAATTAAGTTCATCTATAATCATAACATTACAAGGTTAGTACAACATTGAAATGATCCTATTTTTATCATTTGGATTTTAGAGATCACAAATGCACTTAATTAAAATAAATTTATTTTAATATGAAGAAAATGGGTTTCTTTACCTGCAAACCTGGAAAGAAGGCAAGCAGTGCGTCCATCCAGGTCCGGGCATTGAGCATTGGTTTGTGGATATGCACATCGAGCAGGAGAGGGGGCTGGCTAATATACCTCATTATGGCATCATAATGCTGGAAGAGCATAACAAAATGCTCATGAAAGGAGATGTAAAAATATAATACAGTAAAACAATTACGCCTAAATATATATAGATATACACATAGATTCCTTATATGTCAATTGATCATGTAAATATTTAGGTGAGAGAAACTATATAAACTGCTCTATATTTTCTCAGTCATATAAGTATGGGTATAGCTCAATGGAAGGACAGTTGTCTAGCATGTGCAAGGTGTCAAACCTACGGCATGGGTGCACATGCATACACAGAAAGAGAGAGAGAGACACACACACGGGGGTGTGGAGGAGAACAACTCATACAAACAGCTACTAAGTGTTGAACGAGAGAGACAGAGGGAAGGGGGAGAGAGAGAGACAACAGCTCTACTAAGGTATTGAACAAGACTGAAGCAGTGAGTGGTAAGCGCCCACAATGCCAACCCGGGGAGGCTGAGATAGAGGAACAAGAGTCCAAAGGTACATTCAAGATCCTCTATCTTTCCAAGGCAGAATGTTAAAGCCTATAACCAGCATACGACTTCCGGGGGTTTGCTGCACAAACGTGAGACCCGAGTTCAGACACCTAGCATCCACGTAAAAAAGACAGGCACAGCACCATTCTCTAACCCAGTGGCTTAGGAGGTAGAGACAGGAAGACCCCTTGCTGGCCCAGCCAGCCTAGACAAATCGAGGACCTTTGGGCCTGGCAAAGAGATCCTGAGATCCTCACTAGGGTGAGGCTTGCAGCAGTTGATGACAACATTCAACATGAGCTTCTGGCCTCCACACGCACGCACAGACACTTGAGCATATATGAACACATACATAAAGCCAAAGTGGGGTAGGGTCTTCTGGGAAACAGATCTAAGCATCTTTACCTACTGTGTGGTCAGCACATGGTTAGTATGCCTGTGTGGCCCACTGACATTCTCTGGTCCCCTTGGAACAAAATCACAGTTTTCATCTTACCTAGAACTGTGGGGCCTTCTCAGCTAACCCAACATTCTGATACTACAACCACAACTAATGCACGTCCCTATCACCACTCCCGCGGTCTGCTACCTCTGCCTTTTCTGTTATTGAGATTCCTTTTCCCCTTCTTCTAACAGCTTCTCTTATAAATGCCTCACTTTTGAAAACAAGACAAGTTGTATTAATGAACCAATGAAAATAAGTTACCTACTTAATTTATTTCTAAGAAGAAAACAAAATCTTACTTTGACAGTTTTTTAAGTACTCAAAAATGTACTGGGATTTTGTATTTTTTATTTATTTTTATTTTATGTGTGTTTTATGTGAGTGCCTGAATGCATATCTGTGCACCACATGCATGCTTGGTGCCTAGAAAAGTCCCACGAAGACCACGATCACCGGGAGCTAGAGTTAAGGGGGTTATGAGCAGCCATGTGGGGGTTGGGAACTGAACCCAAGTTCTCAGTCAAATAGCAAGTGCTCTAACCACTGCGACATCTCCTCAGCCCCAATCTAAGCTGTGCGGCCAGCTCACCTGCTATTTAATCACTGTTACTGACAGTGTTTCGTTAGCCATGCTCTAATCACTGTGTATAAAAACTTTTGTAATCTCCAAAAAGGCAACCAGAGATGCTCACAAAATCAGTATGCTGCCCAAACAGGATATAAACCAAGATCTTTCTACTGCTTTTAACTACATTATCAAAACATAACACATATAAAATGCACATGAACTGATGGGTGGGCAAAAATAAAAGGAAATTGTGTCTAAATGAATAGACCGACACAGACATGATTGATGAGTTTGCTACAGTAACTTAACTTGCTTCAATTACAAAACCCACTGTGTATCTAACCATCTCCTTCCCAAAGCCTCTATGTGTGGTTCTTACGGTCCAGTCAGAAGACACCATCTTTTGAAATGTATATGCACTACCCAAACCCTGATTGGGTATGATCAAAGACTAGGCCAAACGTCCAACATTTCAAATAGAACTGGAATCCAAAAAGAGAAAGCTAGCTCTGTCGCATTCCAGTGACTGCCTTCTTCGTTCAAAACAAGATTAGGGAAAGCCCAATCTGTCTATTTTGACATACATTGCCAGATCTAGAAATTTCCTGATAGAAGTTGAGAAGACTGTTTTGTGGATGTGTCCCACCCACTTGCACACTGCTTTGCCCAACGTCATCAGTTAGAGCTGACAAAACACTAAACACATTTTTAGACAAACTGTTTTAAGAACATCATTTAGCTTGCTAAATTTTCATCATCTTGAACTTGTGAAATTAGCTACAAAATTATTAGGAAAATAAATCAACTTACTGTATTAAATCTTTCCAGAAAACTGTCATCTCCGAGCAAGACATAGGCTTTCAACAGATACTCATAATATGAGTCGATCCCTGCTCCAACTCCACTGTCTATAGGAAACACACATAAAGGTGGTCCTTTATTAAACATGTCTGAAAACTCGAGAGTTCAAACAAGGACACTAGAGCAGCGGAATGAAAATTACACGCCAACATGAAATTCGTTCCTGTACCAACTGCACATCTCTAGAATTGCAGCCCTCTGCTGTGTGAGTGACAGCTCCCTTGGCGATTGTTTGAAGTTGCTCTATGACACTGGTTACAATCTTTCTTATTTAGAAAAAGAGCTATCATCATGTCTACACTATGTAGGAGGACAAGTTAACAGTGATTTATCCAACACAAATTGAAAAAATTAAAAAAAATAGAAACCAAATTTTAGCAATTAAAAACATTTTAAATTTAAAAGATCCAAAAAAATGCTGAAGAAAAGAAGAAAATTTAGACCTAAAATTATAACATTTTTGTAAGTTTTTCATTGTTTTTGTTATTTACAACTTTCTAAAAATAAAGGATAGACCACATGTTAAGGGCAAATTTTTAACAGGAAAATAAAAAGAGTTATATTTAAAAAACTTGATGGAAAGTAACTTAAGCCAAGAATTATACACAGCCAAGCCATCGCTCTAATATTAAAATAATTAAGAACTATAGAAATACAGCTTTGGTGCCCAGGAAAGACTACTGCACATAGTTTATGTACTGTAAAATCACCTCTGTTATCTGAACACGGGTTTCAAGACTCATGGGGACGCCAGAATCCCAAGACACTCAAGTGCCATTTTAATGGTATAGCCTGGCGTGGCCTCACATGCTTTGAGCAACCTCCAAATACATTTTAACACAAAGTACAATGTACAGGCAACATAAATGCTTACTCTACTGCATTGTTTACAGATGATAAATCTAGATATGTTTGGAATAGATTCAACTTTCCCCCCGGATATTCTCCACATGCAGGTGATTGAATACTGGAGAAGAACCCATATATACAGAGACTAGTTAACTAAGAGACAATTCATGTATTGTAAGGGATACTCAAAGTAAAAGTAAATACCTCGATGAAGCTTGCTGTTATTCAAACAATGAAGAAGTGAGCATAAGAGGGGAGAAACAGAGAAAGAAAGCAACAAACCCAAAAGAAAACAGAGACGCCATATAGCTACTCACTCAGAACTATCGCCATAACATAAAAGGGTTGGGAGGAGGAGACGAAGGGACCAGAGAGCACATTCAGTTTGTCTCTAGAGACAAAGATATCAAAACCAAGAGGATAAAAACTCGAAGAGAGTAACATATTGAAATAACATAACAGTAGCATACGCCTGTATGTATTAAAATATCAACAAATTAACATATGAGAGAAGGTAAAATCCGTCGATTGTGTGCAATATAAACCACTCATTTACAGCACAGGCCCCTGTAGAGAGGGAAAGCAGGATGAGAAGGTGTGTCTGGTAAATACTGCAAGACAAAATGGAGACAGCTGCTCAGAGAGGGAATTAGAAGTCAAGGGGATCACTGCATTGTGACAAAGGGTTCAGCTAAGAAGAGACAGCAATTAAAAATGAATGCACTCATCGTACCCAATGGAACATATATAAAAATTATTGCTGGTATTACAGGTTAACCAACTAGGTAATTAGTGTGGTCTATACATTATTGATAATTTGGTAGAAATGTAAATTAGTCCAGCCACTATGAAACTCAGTATGGATTTTAAAATGTTAAAGATTTCACTCTTCTGACCAGAAGAAAATATCTTTCCCTTAACTGGCATCTAATACCACTATAATATCCCCCTCTCTGAAGACATAACCCTAAAATCATTTAATAGACAGTGATATTGGAGAGTAGATAAAGCCCATCTTCACCATGAAAACCCAGAGATCACTCATTCAAAGCTGTTCACCAGATGGCATCGATGAGTGTCTGAACTGGAGTTCTAGTCCCATCCTGTGTCTACGAGACAGGAGTGCTCCTTTGGGAAAATAAGAAGTCGGAGCTCTCTTCAGATACTTGCTGGCCAGAAAACCAAGGGTGTATCTGGAACTGCTGCTCAGGGTTTCCTGTCCTGAGCTGCCTGTGTGCAAACTGCTCCCTAAGAATTAAATCAGTTGGGTTGGTCATTCAACTGAAGATGTCACCCCTTACAGTGGCTGATTGGCTGTAAGCCATGCTAAAGAGATGGAGGAAGGATTGTCCCTTTAATAAGATAACGTGCTCTACCCTTCTGCAGAGTCACAGCGGGAGCTTTGGGCTTTGTGAAGAGTAGGCATGGCCTTCAGGTGTCACTGGAGGGGGACCGTAAGGTTTCAAAAGCCCTGCGGTCTGCGGTCGGCATGCAGAACTGTCAGCTGTTCTGCACTATGCTGTGCACCTCCACCATGGTGATAATGGGCTAAGCCTCTGAAGCTCTACACAAGCCCGAGTTAAACGCTTTCTTTTGTAAGAGCCTTGGTCTAGGTGTCTCTTCATAGCAATTAAGCACTAAGATGTGGTATTTAGAAAACGAGAAGCAATGGTTTCTATCACATTTGGAAACCAGGTGTGTGCAGGAAGAGGACCCAGACAGTAAAGGGAGCCTCTCAGGGATGGAGAAAGAGGAAAGAGGGAGAGGGTAAGAGAAAATGACAGAGGAGTGAACACATGTATGTGTGTGTGAAAACGTCACAGTGAATGAAGCCCATTACTTTGTGCAATTAAAATGCACCAATAAGATAAAAAAATTAACTGAGAAAACTGACATGTACAGAACTCTACAAATAACAATTAGGAAAAATATTCTTCCCTAAATCCATAAGAAACATTTATAAAAACTGTCCATGTTTTAGGCCAAAAAAGAACACTTGATAAATTTTAGAGCAGGTATCAGCATAGAGGAACTGTACAGACACCAAATCACAGGTGGAATTGAAAACCATATTTATAAGGTGAAGACCTGCTGACACTTCCTAAGCAGCGAAGTGTGTCTCATGTTACAGATCTGGATCAACCTCAGAGAGTCACAAATGACAATCTTAGTGTGTCTCATGTTACAGATCTCGATCAACTCCAGATAGTCACAAATGACAATCTTAGTATTACTATCATATTAAGGAAATGTTCTTAAAACAAAATAGGGTCAATCAGAGAGAAACTGGTGAGAATGACATTATAAACGAAAAGACCCTAATGGGACAGCAGGCACCATGAACTGGAAGAGGGCACATGGAGGGATACAACACACAAACAACGGCAGTGATATCCGCACAATTCTGCAACTCTTAAAATCACACACTAACCAAATGCAAATGGTAAAAACCACAAAAGCAAATAATTTTAACACAATTAAACAGGGCTGGGGACACAGCTCAGTGGTAGAGCCCTTGCCTAGGTAGGGTAAGGACTTGGATTTGATTCCCTAATACCAACCAAAACAAAAAACCAAAACAAACTAAGACAACAAACCTCCAAACCTAAACTAAACCACATGGGATGGCATTTTGACACTCACTCGGTTGGACTCCAACAATGTCAAACATATCTTCATATTAACTGGCTTGCTTACTCATCTGGGTGGTTTTGTTTGTTTGTTTGTTTGTTTTTTGGTATTCCTAAAGTACTCTCACACTTTTAAAGGCTGGCAGGATATATAGTGTCAGAGAAGACACCGGCACACGGGTCTCTTACGTGCTGCTAGTGAAGTACATAGCAGTGAGTAGATTGGAACTAGAACTCATATCCTGAAGTAGAGAACATTAACTTACACTGTTATCTAAAACTTTTAGTCCTAGCTATATAGACAAGACAAACTTACACATGGAGAATGATTAACTTCACAACATTTTAATGTCATCGTCACATCAGCAAAACCTTTAAAAGACATCAAGTGTCCATTAACTGGTTTATTACTGTAGCATTCGAAAGCTGTGAGTCACCTCATCGCACTAAGGATGAGTTCCAGTAATGTATTGCTAAGTGAAAAAAGCCGCACAGGGACGGACAATGTGCTATACTTTAATGGAGCTTAAACAAAATAAAACAAAACAAAACAAAGCAAAAATATACTTTTTGGGAATAGCTAGATGTGAAGATTCTCATTAAGAGACACATTGTAAATGTGTATGTAGCACAGGAATAAGACGGCAAAGTAACAACAAACTAAGAAGTCTGGCTTCTTCACTCGGGAGGGGGAGGCAGCATTGTAAAGGTGGGAGCACAAGGAGCTCGTACAACAGGACCATGTCCAGATGTGACTGCTGCAAACGCTGCTTAGAAGGCACTCGAGTCAGAGGACTAATTAAAATGGGCTGTGCCTGAACCAATGATCATGCCATAAATCAGGAATTACAAGGAATTCAAGAAGATAAAAACCTAAAACAAAAAAAAGTTAAGGAAAATTGCAGAATTATAAAGTTCTCAGGGACCATTTAAACAAACTTAGAAACATTTCTATAATACTAAATATAAGTATTACACTTTTTTTTAGTTGTCCAATTAATAATTACGGGTTCTACTTATTTTAATGTGGGTATTTTTTTAGACACAAACAAAAATGAATAAAACTGAAAAATATAGTTATAACGGGTTCTAGAAGATATTAATGCAGTTCCTGCCAGCTCTTGCTACAGCACTTCTGTGCCAGCAATCATTGGTAGCTCCCAGGAAGGAGTTTATGAGGCACCCCACTTTCACAGCCCCAGGAGCTCTCCAGGCATGAGACCCTGGGGCTACCAGAGTCACTGCTCTAGAAAAATCACTGGCTGCCATCCTTCCCCCTCCTCCCAGTGCAACTCACGTGGAGAGGAAACATTTCCTCTGCCCTTTTTCAGAGTCAGTTGTTCCTACCTCGACAAGATCTGTAACTGAGTCTAATGGAGACCTAACAGGTCTCTTCTTTCTGCTTCCATGGACCAAGCCTCCCTCACAGGTAGAATTTTAACACTGACTTCTGGGCTGGAGGCTCATCTTGCAAATTTGTGCAAAGAATCTGAAACCACTGTTACAAAGCCAAAACTAAGGACACGTTCAAACGAAAACAGAAACCAGAACACTGAATATAAATAAAATTACTGGCACATAGCCTAAGACAGAACAAAGATTAGCAATAAAGCTAACAGCTATTCACATTTTAAATTTTTCTCTTTAAAATATTACAGTGTGTATATTTTATATATTTTTATTGTTAATTATTCTTTACAATAAAAAGAAAAGAAAAAAATCATCTGAATGAGATAACCTAGATTCAAATAAAGCAAATACATCAAATACAAATATGGTCTGTGTTTATTTATATGAGGATTTTAGCTGCTACATTTTCTATTAGCAAGTTACATCCATATACTCTCAGTGGTTAGGAATAGAGTAAAGGACTGGGTAGAGAACTGGGTCACCCTAGAAAGGGGAAATAGACAGTTATGGGTGGGCAGGGTGAGGGGTGGGGAGCTGATATGAAAAGATCAAATGGGGAGGGAGACAGAAGTGGGAGATTAGGGAAGGAATATGGGGAAGAACAAAAAATTTTTATAATATTAAATCTAAGCATTACATTTTAATTGTCAGATTAATAAATTTATTAACAAAGACAAATTAATTTTTATTTATACACAAGTACTTAATTTTTATTTATAGACAAACAAGGCAAGCCTTTTGGAAAACAAAGAAACATAAAAGATAACCTCCTTAGAAACATTCCAGTGTATTTTCATCCTACAGTGCTTGTCTAACAGGGAGGTTTTAAAACATAAAATATTCTTTATCTGAGTTCAGATACTATTTGCTCATAACATTATTATGTTTCTTTCCCTGAGTCTAATTAATTTTAAAAACTTAATACTGCAACAATTAGAATGTACATTTCTAAGCTATTATGTTATCACTGAATTCTGTTTTCCAGTCTTATAAATAAAGGTGAAGGGTATCTTTGAAAACAAGTCTCCTGTGTGTTTGTACTATTTTCTCAGGCTAGACTCCAGAAGTAAAGCTATTAGTCAGAGGGACTATCGGTGACTTCTCACAGTAAATGCATACGGCACTTATCCTGTCCTCAGAATTCCGGGAATTTAACCTTCACAGTAACTCAGAAGCAGTACTAATGCCTCACCTTACAGTGGAGGAGACAGACAAGCATAGGTTCCATGATTTGCCCAAGATAGCACAGCTTAAATTCCAACATGACTCTGGAGCCTGTGCTCCAGTCTACTTCTAGAAGTAGAAAACACATACGCACACATACACGCATGCATGATGGGAGAGGGGGGACTGAGATAACATTATTAAATATATCCACTAAACTGTGACATGAAATGAAGTATTCTGATTCCTCAGTCCTCAAGGAAATCAACCCCGGTGTCTCGTTTCTCCTTGTACCTGTTAATGCTATACTCACTAAGTTTATGAGACAATGCTATCTTGACTATTTTCACAAATACTGCATTTACCAACCATCCTGAGGCTGAAGTTTGGATCTAAAAGTCCAGCTTGCGGGGTTAGGGATTTAGCTCAGTGGTAGAGCGCTTGCCTAGCAAGCGCAAGGCCCTGGGTTCGGTCCCCAGCTCCGAAAAAAAAAAAAAAAAAAAAAAAAAGAAAGAAAGTCCAGCTTGCATACCTTTGCGCACCCAGTCTCCAGTATGAATATTGATAGTCACGCCTACTAAATTGCTACTTCGCTGTCTTTTCTCCCAGAGAAAATCAAGAGCTTTTCTTGCATATTCCTATAATTAAAAAACAAAAGCATATTTAAAGAACTTTGTCTTTGGCAAAGACTGGGAAATCCATAAATCAAAGAGCCACAGGATCTTATAAGAATTAAGCAAAATTTCTAAAACAACCACTTATAAATTTCCTTAAAATCTTGCCTTGCTCATTTTCAACCACTTCAGATTAAATGATCTCACTTGGAGAACACCCATGGCCATTTAACCCTTGTAGCATGGGTCACATACATACATATTAACTGCTGACACAATGAAATGCACTTGTTAAAATAATTCTTACCACCTAAGCGCAAAGTGGAAACCTCCTCATCTAGCAAACTTGGAAAAGATTCAGAATTGCTAGGCTATCCTTCAAAGTCATTTCAGATACTGTTTTCTAAGCGAAACATAAATTTATTACTGAAAAGTTAGCAAATCAACTAGGCTACTACTAAGGACTCATCTGTATGCTAACATATATATATACACGGATATAATGTATAATCTTATGACAACTTTCACTTATTTTTATTCACTGGACATTAAATTGAAATTATTTCTTATAAAGCTCTTAGCTTTCGATAAAAGATGTTACAAGTGAAATAGTAAAGGGTAGCTACCAGTAAAATTCTAAATTACTTACAAGGTATGAACTTCTTTAGCAATGCAAGAAAAAATCATTAAACCTAATTTGTTACTTTGAAGATCTGGCAATAGATTCTAAAATCATTTACATTCTCGATGCCAATTTTGCATAGTAATTATATTTCAACAAAGCAGATCACAACTATAATTACATGGTGGATTTTCAAATCTGGAAAACTTGATACTGGCTATACTTCCTTATTCCTATTTTACAGCTGTAAAAAACACAGGTGGAGTAAAACTACAGGTTTACCAACGTTTAAAATTTAATTACAGGACACTAATACAAGGTCTCTGACTTCTCTGTACATTGGTCTACTACTCCTGCCCTGGGCAGGTTAAGGTGGGCATGTAACTAACTAATCTAATGATAATTACATTATAATAAATAATTACATTAGAACTTTTCAATGTAAGCAAGATAAACCCCAATAAAATAGGTGGGGTAATATAAGTCTTTTGAACAGTGGATAACATTTCCTTTGAAATAAACAAATTTACATATTAGACTCTTGATCAAGGATTATATGCAAACTTTACTATTAAATGATTTGTGAAGATTTCAGAAATACAACCAGCCATAAGGAAGTCTAATAAATAAAACACAGGTACCAGGACATCTGTGCTAACAAGGAGTCATTAATTTACATGATGTAGTTAAACAATCTTCTAAGAAGAAAACTGAAATTTTGCTTTATGGTCTGTGAGCAAAAAGTGAACTTCTATCTACTACAGCTGCCTCACGTAACTAACATTTGATTCAATGTACACTGAAGTAACAGTAATACTACAGTTAGAATCCCACTCACTGGCCAAAAGACACATACAGAGAAGGAAGGTTAGCTCCTCCCAAACCCCAGGAGATCAAAGGTCATGCAAAGCCAACCTCGAATACTGTAGCTCCTGTGAACCGACTCAATGCAGCAAACTCAAGGATCAAGGTGCCTGCACAGGCCGTGCAGGTGTCCGTCTCAGTTCCCGTCCGGGCTTCCGGTTTTCTGATGCCAAACTTTAAATTAATCTAAGTACAATAAGAATGTTACCATGAGCAATGTTACCAAGAGACAGATGAATTTATGACCTCTCACTGTCAATCAAGACTTTGTCAGATTGTGAAAATGATTCAGGAAGTGAATGAACAGTAAAATCAGTCTGAGGACATCTGCAGCTCTCCAGTGAACAGGAACATTTATGCTGAGCATACAGAACTCATGGGGTAAATAAGTTCTCATTTATTTTCTTTCTTGATGGTGTAATAACACAATATTATAACAATATAATCATTAAAGAATACAGGTTAGATTCACTGTAAAAGAAACTACATTTAATTGAGAATTTGTAAAATCAGTACAATGTTAAGTCCTTCACAGAGAAAAATTTGATTGTAATGGTATATTTAGAAGAGATTAAAATTTGTATAGGTTTTTATAAATTAATTTATCTTTGACCATTTCTATATGTATACAATTCATCCTGCTCACACTCCTCCCCACCCCAATCCTCCTTTCCCCCAGAAAGCCCTCTTTCCACAAACACTATCTCTTATTATAGTCATTATTTATTGTGTTTGGAGAAGGTAGCATGCATGCAGTCCTGAGGAGGCTCAATGGCAGGAGCCTTTATGGTTCACCTCATTGGTCCCTAGCACGTAGTTATAGTTTTGTTCTGTGCCTCGCTGAGTTTATCCAGGGCTGCCCACATGGGTATGGAGCTCTCCTCTGGTGCTCAGGGAACTCACCAGTGGCTACATCACTGAGGACAGATTGCCCCCACCTCCAGTGCTGATCAATACTTACTATCCATCATATCAGTGCTTCACAACCTTCCTGATGATCACCCTTTAACACAGCTCCTCATGGTGACCCCAACCATAACATTACTTTCATTGACTATATTTTCTGTTACTGTTATGAGCTATAATATGTAAATATTTGGTGTGCGACCTCTGTGAAAGGATCGTTCAGTGCCCCAGGGGTAGCGACCCAAAAACTGAGAACCACTGTATTATACGTGGTAAGATATAAAGCAATGGATCTTTGCCTTCAAGGAGCCTAAAATCCAGACAGAATAGGATATATATAAAAACAGAGAATTAATAATAACAGAAAAATTGTGAATACATGCAAAAAGAGGGATGGACAAAAATAATGCTAAAATGAAGGAAATAAAGTATCACTGGGTTGGAAGAAGCTGCAAAATTTAAAAAGTGGCTAAGCAGGTCAGGGACCCTATGGAGAACCGATTACTGCCATTCTCTTAAAGCAGTATAACTCCCCAAGCTTTCCCAATGCTCACCCTTACTCTCACTGATAAGTGTAACTCCCACTCTCACCAAAGAAGCTTCTTTTACCACAGATGGCGGCCATTACAGGAAGCCACAACTGGTCAAAATGCAGAACTGACCGTAGGGTGCCCAGCTCCAATCAATACTTCTACAACAAACACAAACCCTACACCAAAGGGACCATCTTGGAAGGGTAGACAGATTGTAAGAGTCAGAGGACAAGTAAGTCCTGTGTGAGTCTGTGTCTTCTATGTATGACAGGGAGCTATACCCATGGAATCTCAAACAAGACCCACACATCTGCTGACATTCCAACATAGGTGGGAAAATCTCACAGGACCCCATCCCTAGAGGAAGACCTACAGAAAATTAATGGCTGCTGAAAGAGGTTATTCAATCCCAAGTGGTGAGCCCTAATCAAATACACGTATCAACACTAAATGGACTCAACAGGGTCTCTTTACGTGTGTTTGTGTGTGTGTGTGTATGTATGTGTGTGTGTGTGTGTGTGTGTAACAATAATTTAAGAGGTCATGAGTTTGAGAGGGAGAAGAGGGACATGAGAAGAGCTGCAGAGAGAAAGGGGGAAATGATGTAAGCAGAGTAGTCGTGTATCAAATTCTCAAAGAATAATGATGATGATGAATCCAAATCATAGTCAAACAAGGAGATTTACCTGAGAATTAGCTTTGAGTATTTAATTAATTTTAAACAAAGGTTATTACAATGTATGGATAAGATTTATATGTGAGTTCTTAACATGACCATGACAGCCATGGCAAGTACTCACAGCCGCTGTAGTTACCTGTACAAGTTACCTGTCAAAATGTCAACATGAGGAGGGGAGGGGCACTGTTAGGTTGTCTCCATGTTCCAATAAATAATGTCCCACCCATGCTCATGTGGCTACCCTCGTAAAACCCAGTGGGACGCACGCACGCACGCATGCACACAGGCGTACAAACACAGTGGGGCAGACAGACAGACAGCCCCTCCATATACACACACAAAATCACAAAAGTGGGAGGGGAACTTTCACTTGTTAAGAAAGAAGAGAGAAGATAACGGGGATGAAAATGCCAAAAAAAAAAATCATTATATTCATGTATAAAATTTACAAAACAAATTTAACGCCATTAAAGGCTGAGATGGAACCAGTCGGAGTTTGGCACTAGCACAGCATGCAGGATGCCCCACAAATAGAAAAGGTGTTACAAACCAGTAACTCATACAAAAGTATTTCTATCTAGTAAATTCTTCTGCCTTCCAGCCACCGATGTACATTCTATCAAGTACTATGATAACCAAGAGAAACTGATTATATCATTTTCATGAGCAAAAGTAATTAATTAGTAAGTGTGTATTAAGAAGGAAAGGTTGCCTTCTAAAATAATCATTTCAAACTCTTTTAGACACTTCAAGGAATAGGAAAATAACAAGTTTCTTTGTTTATTCTAATATTGGTAATACCTTCTGTTCCAATTTACTGCCTGTCTCTCCGGTTATGGAAAAGAAACATTAGAGAGGGGTGAGGGAGAGAGCTCTGTTGGTAAACTGCTTACACAACAAGCCTGAGGGCTTGAGTTCAACCCAGGTTTGGCCGGTGTACCCATAACCCCAGTGCTGGCGAGGGAAAAACAGGAACTGACCAGTCAGATGGTCAGGCTGAATCAGGAAGTTTCAGGTTCGACAAGAAACTGTCTCAAAAAGATAATGTGGACCACTGAGGAAGACGCTCAAAGATGGCCTCTTTCGTACACATATACACATGCACAACACACACAGACATATACCAACATGCACATACATATATACCTACACACACACACACACACACACATACCAACATGCACATACATATATACCTACACACACACACACACACACACACACACACACACACATACACACACTCCAGCATGAGCACATGTGCACACACATACATACAAACACACTTAAAAAAATAGGGCAGCAGAGATGAATACTAGCTGTGTTTCCAGAAGACCTAGGTTCATTTCCCAGCACCTACATGGTGGCTCTCAGCTGACTGAAATTCCAATTCCAATAGATCCAATGCCTCTTCTGGGCTCTGTGAACACCAGGCAGGCATACAGTACACATATATACATACAGGCAAAATAACCACACACATAATTTTTAAGTTAAAAAAATGAAAATAAAACAAAAATTAAAAATACTGAAAGTAAATTCAATGTGTACATACTGTTTTAAATAGTTTGCATCTAACTTTAGTAAACTAAGAGATAATGACCAGTTAATAATGCAAATATACTAGCAAACAAAGAAATTCTCATTTAACATGACTGCAATTTCCTCCCTCACCATATTGAGAAAAGAATGATTTTATACAGTGTTGGTATCACACACTATGAAAATAAGGGAGTTTAAAAATATTTTTGGTAGCAATTTGGTAATAAGTACTCAGAGTCTTAAAATGCATTCCATATTTCTTTCTTCTAGTAATGCATCCAAAAGAAAAATAATCAAAGATTTGTAAAAAGATGTATGTAAGATTGTCTATTGACAGGAAAACTATTTAAAATACTAAAATTGGGGCCCGGAGACAGCTCAGTGAGTAAGGTGCTGTCACATGAGCACAAGGACATTATCTGGGAGTGGCTGCATGCTCCTGTAACCCCTTCACTAGTGGGACCCAAACAGGAGAACCCCAGAAGCTTATTAGCAGCTAGCATAAATAAACTAACAAATTCCAGAATCACGGAGACCCTGTCTAGAAAGGAAAAAAAAAGACTGAAATGTCTATCTCAGGTCTCTATATTCAAATCCACACCCCAACATGAACACACAAACTCATGTGCGTATGTGCACATGCTCACACTAACAAGTACATATAATGTGCATACACAGAAGAGAAAAGGATACACACCTGAAAATTTAAATAATATGGGGTTTAATACTACTCTTTCATTAAAGAAAAAGTTCCAGTCATGATATACTAAACTGGTGGAGAAATCAATAGCTATGACCTGTAGTCTGAAAGTACAGATATGACCTATTTGTATCACACTGCTGAACACCTACTCAGGCAACAATGACTTCATAAATACAGAGAATGAACCTTGCTTGACTTAAATTTTCAGAGAAGTTATACTAGACAGTAGGGATGGTAGGCTTAAAGCATGCAAAAGATAAAAAAATCCCTAGGAGTTCGTGAGAGAACGACATACTGTTTTGGATGGAAAGGTAGTTTCCCTGGGTCCAGGAATACGAAGGTTTGAATATGAATGGCCCCTTAGGCTCATGTTTGACTGCTTGGCCCGCAGTTGGGGAACTACTTGTGAAGGATTAAAGGTGTGGCCTTGTTGGAGGAGGCATGCCACAATCTCCCCACTTCCTTTATCTCCCTGGCCGCCTCTTTGCAGTTTGGGATATGAGCTCTCAGCCATGATGGACTCTAACCTTTGAAGCCACAAGCTCTAGACCCTTCCCTTCAGGTCACCTTGGCCACAGTGTTCTGTTGCAGCAATAGAAAAGTCACTAAGGACCATGAAAGAACATCAGGAAGTCTACTGCCAAGCTACAAAGATTTCTGGAGTGGAGTCGGAAGAATGGTAAAGTTTTGAAAGCACTTCAATAAAAAAATATGTTTCAGTCATACTATTTTCCCAAGTGTTCTGAATAGTAAGCCTGAGAAAAGAATAACCACATTAAGATACAGTAGTTTATGAATGAAGTTCAGTTGGCTTTATTTTTGGCTGTGAGTCCAGCATTTAAGGGCTGAGCCATCTCTCTAGCCCTAAAACTGGCTTTAATTGCACAGCAGCAGGAGGAAAGGAGAAAGTGAAAGACCTCATGTCCAACTCGGACAAATGGGAGAAAGTGTTAATAAAGACTGACAGAGTTCACTCCATCCTCAGTGGTTTCCTTCCCCACTGCTTTCAATATAGACTATTCTTGGAGGGCAAACCAATAGCAAAGCTCCCTCAACGACTCTACTGACAGGTCTCAGGGCTCTAACACCAGCAAAGAAGGAACCCCAGAGTGAATGAGCCACACTGCAGTCTGCCCCAGAACACCCTGCAAGGATGGATAGATCACACCAAGACACTCCCTTCCTTCTGCAACTTCTTTCTTATGGTTTGTTACACTGCCCACTGTAGGATGCTTAAATGCTGAATCTCTAAATGTTTTCCTCTTCACAAGCTCCACTTCCTGATCATCTTCTGCTTGGAGAGTAACACCTTCCTACTCTCATAGCTCCCACTACTGTCTGGGCACCAACAACTCTGGCCCACACTGCATCCTGGCATCTGTCTCCTCCTCCTGCAATCTAATCTAGTCTGACACACTGAGGCTGAGGAAAGCTTACACTCATTACCACATTGCTCAAATGTTAGCTGAAATGTCAATATAAATTTGCTGTCAGCTCCAACGCATCTTCTTCAAGGTTTATGCCAGTGAGGAATACCTCTGATCACCAGAATTCACTCTGTAAACAGCATCAACAAGGTTGTACTTGCTTATGGTGACTTACCCTGGGATATGGAAGGCCACTGGTAGTGTTGAAAGCTGGAAGGAGCTTGTAACCCAGCTGCTTTGCCATTTGGAGAAGCTCGTCGTTATACCACTGCATGTATTCCCCTTTTTCCTTCAGCATGATTGCCAGCGAGTGTCCACCCAAAAGACCCCTAGGATCACAAAGACAAAACTCTACCTGTAGTTTAATTGAAGATATTTACAAGCTACTGCCTAAGAAGGTGTGGGCATTGTTCACAACAATTTGCAAACATAAGGGAAGGCTACAGAATGACTGAGTTCTTTTTTACTTATTACTCATTTTGTGACAAACTATTACAATCACATAGCTAATATATAAGAACAAACAAACACTATTAGGGGCTGGTAAGAAGACCCCGTGGGTAAAGGTGTTTGCTCCAAGGCTGCAGACTAGAGTTTCAACTACAAACCCCACTTACTACGAGTAGAAAACTGATGGCCTGCAGGCCCCTCCTCCTTACACTAAATAAATAAATAAATAAATGCAAAAATATAGAAACTATTATAAAGTACTTGACATTCTCAAGTACCAGAGTGCACCTATATACCACATGTGTTTTTTTAAGATTAAAAAACCACTAACCATGTAGTTTGCTGGGAATTGAACTCAGGACCTCTGGAAGAGCAGACAGTGCTCTTAACCACTGAGCCACCTCTCCAGCCATAAAATGCACCATATGCATTTTAACAAATGAGCTAAATGTCTTCAAAATGAATATAAAGTTTTAATTTTATCACCATGAATCTTTGACTCTTGGTATAACATCTAAAAATTTAAAACACCTTAAGCCTTATTAAAAGGTTTAATAGTCTCTAAGAAGTTATCTTAGACTTCTTACATTTAATTGAAGAGGTGGAACAGAGAATTACAAAAGCTGGGGACCGAACCCAGGGCCTTACGCTTGCTAGGCAAGCACTATACCACTGAGCTAAATCCCCAACCCCCTGAATTCTGTATTTTAAGTATAAAAACTTCTTTACTCCCTTCAAGAAATGGTCAGCTGGAAGCTTTTTCCTACAGTTAGCATTATGACTCTAGCATTGTGTACTTACCCAAGAACTCTGATGTTTGTTTCAAAGACTGAAACAACTACATCATTATCTAGATTAACATCCCTTAAAACTTTTCTCACTGCATCTTCAAATTCCTTAGTTTTGTTTAATACCTGGGGGAAGAAAAACAGAGATAAAATTCTTTTCTACCAAGCCAAGAAAATATTATACTCAGAGTAAGACACTAAAATCATTATTAGCATACTTTCAGTTAGAAAAATGAGACATTCAAAATAATATATCCCTTAAGGATATTATAAAAGTGTGATGATGTCTAAAACTGAAGAGTTAAGTACAAACAATGGAGCACCTTTACACTGATGTACTTTGAGGACTTGAAAAGATTCATCAAAGAAATTCAGACTGCTTCATAATACAGGTTGAACATCTCTAAGCCCCAAATCTGAAATATTGAAGTATTTCAACTTCAAAACCTACAAATTTTAGGTTTTCAATATGTTGTTGGCACCAGTGAAAATGTTACAGATTTCAAGTATTTTAGACTGTTGGATTAGGGATGCTCAGTCTGTAAAGCTTCTGACATGTTCCAAAACACACACTTCTAGAACCAAGTGATTCAGATAAAAAGATTCTTTTTCATACATAGACATGAGACATATGAGATAGGCATATATAGAGAACTTTTTCTTTTCCTACTTCTAGTTCTACTTCAAATACTGTGCATATTTGTATACATACATACATTGTCCATGGCCACAGTTAGAGCTACATGAGGTGTGCTCTACTGGGATTTGATTCCTAAGTCAGAACAAAGCAAACAGCCATCGTGTTCATCAAGCATCACTAAGAAACTAAGCCCATTGGGCTTGCTCAATGGGTAAAGGCATCCTGCTGCCAACCCCAATGGCCTGAATTCAATCCCTGAGACCATATGATAGGAGAAAACCAACTCCTCCAGGTTGCACGACACAGTATAGACATGCACCTACATACATACACACAGAATAAATAAATACATAAACATGTAAAATAAGAAAGCACTGTCTTCACTGACTGGGCCTGAGCCTTTGTCCTATGCCACCCTTACCCCATGGATGTCCCACTGGCAAAGAAAACGATGCAATATTATGGTCAAAACCAGGCCCTGACTGGACCTCTAGTTCATTCACGTAAATCCCCTGTGATTCAAGCCAAGCTACTGCATAGCTGAGTGTTCCCTCATCTCTAAAGGAAGCAGGAACTACTCTACAGAGCTGTTTTACTGAATAAGACAGCCAGACTGTCCAACTGACGTGCTGAACAGCAATTTAATGCCATTACTACCACAGTCAAGCAAGTGACCCAGAGGAAACCTCAGTGAGTTCTTGGAGTGAGCTCATGAAAGGGGCCACTGTCACTGCAAAGGCTGCTCTCGTTCTCCCATCTAATTAGGGAGGTGATTAGGTGTCATGGAGAGACCAGATGCAGTAGATAAAGTTGCCTTTGACTGTGTATAATCTTTTTGTTTGATAATACTTTGCAGTTCTTTTTCAAGTCTGATCAGATCCTAACTTAAGTGTGACAAATTCCCTAAGAGTCTGTGTCTAAAATCCAAGTAACATGTAGGGCAAGCCTGAAATCAAGGACTGTGGGGACCCTGACTCTGAGCTGACTCGTTTCTCCTGCCAGCCCCACATGCATGGAAGCCCCACGGCAGCAAAACGCAGACGTATGTGCCCTCTCTTTTTTTCGGAGCTGGGGACCGAACCCAGGGCCTTGCGCTTCCTAGGCAAGCGCTCTGCCACTGAGCCAAATCCCCAACCCCGTGCCCTCTCTTCACAGAGAGACACACCTGCTCTGTCCCCACTGGCCATCCCTCTATCTTACGACCTTGTCACTATTCTCTGTGGCCTACCTCCTGAGAACTCTTCTCACTCAAGCCACACTTCCCTCCTCCCCATCCCAGGAGCCGCTTCCCTCCAACATACATCACAGGAGCACCAATGCCAAACTTCCGAGCAGAACTCACCCTTTGCCTGCGATTAGCTACAAAGTCAATTCTAACAGGCTCTCCATTATCATGCCTACCTCAGAACAATTTGCCTAAGTCAGTTCTCTCCTTCCACCATATGGGTTCCTGCTTGTCAGGTTGTTGGCCTTGGTGGTAAACACACCTTCTGAGCCAACTCACCAGTTAGAAATCATTTGTATTTCTAACTAAATCCTTAAGAATGCTGTTATTACTAGTCTAGGCATCTTACCTTGAGAACTAATACCAAACTCCTTTAAAAGGTATACCCTGAAGAAACCATCTCCATAACAATGTGCGGCCACCCAATAAGAGAAGTCAACATATTTCTAAACGTAAAAAGTTATGCATCGTGCAAAAACCTTGTCTCCTTTATGTCTGAAGATATTTTATAAAGCAATAATGACAACTAAAGTCCACAGTCATGAAAACACACTAAGAACTTAGAAATTCGAGGAACTCTGAAGGAATGAAGAAGGATGTAACCCTTCTCCAGAGCTCACTCCCAGCTCCCGTCCCTCACCTTCTCCCCATCCCAAAGTGGCCCTGTGCCTCGCTCAGCTACACTTACACACAAATCACACCGTTTGGTCTCCTGGGTGACACTTGTGCCTTCCAGAGGCTGTACAGCTCCAGGACACACCTTTATGTCGACTGGGGTAGTTTGTGTGTCTTCTCTCTCTCTTACCCTGTGACTACTAAATCAGAAATGAAGTATCTTAACAGATCTTTTTCATAATTCTTATAATGTAGCTTGTACTTTTTTATCCCTCTTTGCTAGTAAAGCTCTGACTGTCAAATCTCCAGCCCAGTGGGAAGATCTAAAGTCAGTTTTCACCACAGCTACATCAAGGTCAGAGAGAAGCAGGACTGAGGCCTCACCAGAGCGATCACAGAGCAGTGACCTGAGTGGGCATGTCTCTCTGGATGCCAAAGGTGCACTCTCTAAGCTGCTATGACAGTGAGATTTCTGTCCCAAAATTAAGACTGTGCTGCTAAGAAAAATACAGGAACACTACCAGGAAGTAAATATTTTCTGCTACTTGAACAAGGTTTTTATCCTGTTCTTAGATTAATTAGCACTCAGAATAATAATTAAAAGTACAAAAATTTAAAGTAAAGAAAACACTTACACAAGCCCACATTCCACAATGGTTAAAAACCGTAAACAGACAGCATTTCAGAACCAGGGCATCTAGAACACACTCGTGTCCCTCTACGCCACAAACAACTCTAAAACTAAGACTGATCAACACGATCTCCTGCATATAAGATGAAAAGGCAAAACAGCCTTCTTGTGCGTATTTCAGCATCATGTGGCATACCACCACAGGACAAGGACAACAAAGCATTTTCCAAAGTACCTTCTTTCAAAAGCTTCATCCTCCTTTTCCAAAGGGAGGGGGTACCTGACCCTGCATCTCCAAAAACTATTTGAGTGTTTCTGTTATGCTACGTGACTGTATGGGACAATAATGTACATGAGGCAGTAATGCTCAAGATTTACTAAGAAGCAAAGATTTGGACGTCTTAAGTTCTTGTGGGCTCTATTCCATAATAGCACGCTGGTTATACTTGTGGGCTCTATTCCACACATAGCACGCTGGTTATACTTGTGGGCTCTATTCCACACATAGCACGCTGGTTATACTTGTGGGCTCTATTCCATAATAGCATGCTGGTTATACTTGTGGGCTCTATTCCACACATAGCACGCTGGTTATACTTGTGGGCTCTATTCCACACATAGCATGCTGGTTATACTTGCGATACTTGAGTACGCATATCATGAAACCTATAAAGTAAATAATTCCAAGAAAAATGGAACTTACCACAAGAGTGTCCAAAGAATCGATCAGTGTTAGGGAGAACCTAAGAAACAAGTGTAACAAGATAAGTAACACTACTTGAAATGCTCCATCCATTGTGTGAGCACAATTATCTACATCCTACTGACTGGTAGTTCTAGTAAGCAGCTCCTCCATGTCCCTGCATTGCGACATGATCATACAACAACCAAGCAATCTGAAACATCCTATGTATCATTGAAGATGCATAGAAACAAACACCATTAGCTCCACTTAAAACAAAGCATTAAAGCTCAATGCTAGGGCTCCAATCCTAGCAGCACAAATCAAATTAGTAATCATAAATCAAAACATACCACATACATACATACATACACACACACACACACACACATACATACATACATACACACATATACACACACACATACATATGCAGTGGCACATGTGTAAACATGCACATATAATAACAAACAAATGAAAAGGGAATCTACAGTCGGCAAAGCCCAGACTGTGACTGTGACTGTGACTGTGACTTCTTTCCACGTGGAACTGGCTACTCTGAGACGCCGTGCTATCTATCTATGCGTCTCAGGCTCGTACTCACTTTCCCAAGGCATCATCCACGTCACCCCGGCTTGGCTCCTGGCCTCTGACACGACCTCGACAGGTTAAAGGCATGAGTTCATCAGCTGGGTAGGCATGTTCCTACAGAAAAATCGTTAATAAGTCACTAAAGAAAGTGAGAGAATCATTTAGAGAATAGGACTGATACTTAAAAGGTGGACTGTCTATACAATTTGTAGATAATTTAAATCTTAATTTGAAATGTAATCCATGCTTGGAAAAAAAAGCATATTAAAATTTCTCTTAAAAAACCTCTGGCTGGGCAGTGGTGGCGCACTCCTTTGATCCCAGTGCTCAGGAGGCAGAGGCAAGCGGGTCTCTGTGAGTTCAAGGCTGGCCTGTCTAGAGAGCAATTCCAGGACAACCAGGGCTACTTTATCTTAAGATACAAACAAACAAACAAACAACAAAAAACAATAACAACAACGAAACCTGATAATCTGCTTTCCCTTGAATCTCCCTCTAGAAGTTGCCACTTTCAGACCAGCCTTCCGCCTTTTAGGTTTACTCATGTATTAATACACTCAAATGCATGCACGTGTATCATTTTTAACATTTCTTTTTGAAACAGGGTCTCAGTATGTAGCCCAGGTTGGCCTGTTACCAGCAATTCTCCTGCCTCAGCCTTCTGAAAACTGGGATGACAAGCCCATACTGCCATGCCCACATAAAAACTGGGACTGGGACAAAACCCAGATCAGTTTAGTGGATCTTACTGAATACAGTCCTTCCTCCTGGTGATGGGCAATACCAGGGACATTCCAGGTTCTCATATAGCTATGTACATGCATTATTTTGTGTGCAAACTCAGGGTCTCAGGCATATCAGGCAAGTACTCTAGGAGTGACTGATCTATATACAGAAATTGTATTTACACAAGTAGGTACTTAGGCCAAGTATACTCACTGGTCCCATTTATTTTATATTTTACTCAAAACACAAGGTACCCCTGTGGTGTTTGAATGAGAATGGCCCCCACAAACACATAGATTTGAACATTTGATCTCCAACTAGTAAAACTGTTTGGGAAAGATTAGGATGTGTGGCCTTGTTGGAGGAAGTGTGTCACTGGGAGTGGGGTTTGTGATTCAAAAGCCCACATTAGACTTTGTCTGTCTGTCTGTCTCTCTCGGATTGCTGTCTGTCTGTCTCTCTCAGACTGCTACTCTGCTGCCTTCAGATCAGATGTGGGCTCTCAGCCACTGCTCAAGTGCCATGCCCCACTGCCTGCCACTATGCTTCCTGCAACGACAATGGACTCACCCGCTGATACTGTAAGCAAGCCCCCAGTTAAATGCTTCCTTTCATAGGTTGCCTTGGCTCTGGTGTTACTAAGACAACCTCTCCCACTGTACTGGAATGTTTCAGAAATACTTTAATAATGAAGTGTAATTATAACTGGTATTTATTGAGTCTGTGTTTTCTACCCTCTATTCTACACATACAAATAGTTCAATTATTTCAACAAATCTCTGAAGGAGATTTAATTGTCTTTGTTTCACATGGGGAAAACTAGGACCCAGGGCCATCACATAAGCCTAGGCTCAGCAGCTGCCATGATGAATCCAGAATTCAAAACCTGCTGACCTGACTGAGGAGCCACACCCTTATCAGGACAAGCCTGCAAGGCATGCATACTTTATTTATTCCTGTATGGATAAACATGGAGGATGGGCTAACAAACGGCTGAGGACATTTTCACCTTTCATATACATATTATTTATGTAGATCACTTAAAAATAAATAAGAGTCAAGGGAATATTGAATTGTTACTCCCAAGCAGGGTATCAATTTACTATTTATTTCACTCAGTATGAAATGATTGATGCTTTGCATTTTGCCAATCTCCTGGGTTAAAAAAAAAGTTCCAGTACTAAAAAGTATACACATCTTCTTATATTAGCCACTCTTTAAATAATTTATTTTTTAAAGGCTACTTCTACTGCCAAAAGAGAGTCAACAAACATGATTTGTTATAAACAATAAAATACCTTTTATCGTTCCCTTGTTTAGTTTTTAATTTCTGTTTATAGTGTTTTTGCTATAAGCTTTAAGTAGATAAGTCTGTTTATTCCTTCCTTCGTGGTTTCTGGGTTTCAGGAACGCCACACCAGGCTACTGTGGGCCCTAGAAACATTACTCATACACATATACATACACACATAGTGTACACACACACATATACACACTCTAAAATCGTTTTCTCTATGTGGAATTTATTTTGTTTCTAATATTTAATGCTATTTGTTCCCCCAAACGTCAATTTTATAAAGTATACTTTTTAAAGAATTTATTCTTTCTCAATTATATGGAATATATTGGCCAAATTATCAACGTAATTTAGGAAACTTGTTATGACAAAGAGTGAAAGTAATCCTACAAAGGACGTATTTCATGGCACTGAGAGCAAAGCATTGATGCCTGACGCCCATCCAGAATTAGAAAGGACTGAGACAGCGCCCCACGCCAAGGAAGGCGCTTGCCCTGTGTCTGAGGAGAGCAGGCACTGCCTGAGCACCGCCAGGAAGCTGTCCGTGTAAACAGCGAGGGGCTTACTTTCCGTTTTTTTAATACTTTACCTCCAGTTCTAGGATCTGACACCCTCTTCTGGCTTTCAAGGGCACTGCATGTACATGCTGCACTTTTGTACATGTATGTGGAGGGTTTGTACACATAAAAACACATCTTTTTTTAAATTCTCAGTTTTCCTGTACACTAGAGTATGTGGTTACAGCCACTGACACTTTATTTCTTAGCCTACTTTTTAGAAAACTTAAATGTTCCATGATGATTGATTCATATGAACAAATATTGACACATTTGAAATCCATAACAGTCACTGCATTCTGGACCCCATACTATATTTTTTAAATTTTAATAATACATATTTTCAGCATAAATTCTTAATTATTTTTATGTGTCAATCTTAACATGGAATGCTTGTAATTTTAATGCTTTGTTTTATATTTAACACAAGCAAGTTATAAAAGTTAAAAAGTTTAAAATTGCTTTAATATTTTGAAAGTTATTTTGTAAAAAATTAAAATATTAATTTGATGGCAGAAAGTTCCTTACTATTTTAAACTGTTTAGAAACCTCACACTACTATTTTTAGAGTTCTAAAAAACAAAAACACAAATGCTTTTATCTGAAATTAAATCTGAACTACAAACTAAGTATGAAAATTCAAATCCAGAATAATAAAATAATAAAAATATCCATAGCAAGTACAAAGCAAAATAATCAAAGTAACTCTGAGCTAAGGTGTAAGAATACTTCATGCTCTTTGTCCCAAGATTAAAGGTAAAAATAAAACCATAGCCTTTCTTCAGGTTCACCACAAAGCACAGTCCAGAGAGTGTGCATACGGCCAGAACAAGGTATACGTGTCAGCAGACAGCGGCCGCGGGCTTCAGACGGCCTTGTGAAGAACAGTCTCTCCTCTTCACGTGCTGACTTGAAACCAAGAGTCAGGATAACTAATTATAACTCAGAAACGAAACTTAGGTGATACAGAACTAAGTAGAAAATGCACCTGACTAAAAACACAGGAGAAAAAGGAAGTTACAAATATAAGCTACTAGATTCTCCACATCAGACTCTCGATTTATTATGGCTTTGAGGTGATAGACTCATCTACAGAGTCAAGTCAAACACTCGCCCAAAGACGGTCTAGTAACACTTCTTATATGTTAGGTAAAGGGAAGGCATTTTATCCTACTAAAACAACTAAAATCACTAATCATATTGTTGAGCCTAAGTAGATAGAAACATATTTATAGATTAAAGACTTAATATTAAGTAATCAGTGCTCAGCCAGGTAGCAATGGGGTACAACTTTAACCCCAGGGCTCAGGAAGCAGAGAGGCAGGAGGCTCTCTGTGAGTTCAAGGCCAGCCTGGTCTACAGGGGGAGTTCCAGGACAGTCAGGCCTGTTATACAGAGAAACCCTGTCTCAGAAAACAAAACAAAACAAAACAAGAAAAAAAAAAATCAGTTCTCTACAAAGCTAGGTATGGGGTCTAGGTATGTAGTACTGGGGCCCCTCAGCACTTGGAAGACAGAGGGGGAGGATCAGAGGTCGGAGGTGATCTCTGACTACACAGTAAGTAAGTTCAAGACTCGGTCTCAGAAAAAAAGGGAGAAAAGAAATTCTCTCCAAATTGTTCTATTGACAAAACACAACCCCAAACAAAAGCTGGTGACTGTTTCAGTAGAAATTGGCAATATGGTCTTGAATTTTACATAGATATGCAAAAATATCTAAAATAGTCAAAAACAGTCCTGGAAAAGAAAAACAAAGTTAGCAGATCTACACTGCTCTAAAGGAGCAGCACACAAGCAGAGCCGAGACCCGCTCACCTGCCGGCGGGCGGGCGGGGGCGCACGCCCACGCACTCAAACGCATGCGCACTTACACACGCACGCACAGAGTCGAATCATTTCTTTTCATACAGGTGTCAGAGTAACTGAGCAGAAGCAGGCCGCCATAATAATACATAATAACAATGCTGCTGTATTAACTAGACACATGGAAAACCTGCACGTCAACATTTATCTCATCATACGCAAAAATTAACTCGAAATGAGTCATCAGTCTAAGTAATAAACTAAAGCTATAAAAACATTAGAGGGGTTGGGGATTTAGCTCAGTGGTAGAGCGCTTGCCTAGCAAGCCGAAGGCCCTGGGTTCGGTCCCCCGCTCCAAAAAAAAAAAAAAAAAAAAAAAAAAATTAGAAGCCAAAAATGGGAAGTTTTGTGACCTTGGACTAGGAAAGTTTTTTTGTTTGTTTTTAGGAAATTATAAAAGCATAATTTTTTAAATAAAAAATTAAATCTGACTTCATCACATTTTAAATTACTTCTACTTCAAACATCACTGTTATAAAAATTAAAATTCAAAGTACAAACTAAAAAATACCCATAAAACATGATAAAGGTTTTACATCTAGGTTATAAAATAATTTTTACAACTCAGCAATAACAGGACAGAGGACTTGGTTTTAAAATGAAAAAGGAAATGTAACAGATGCTTTTTCAAAAGATACATGAACATAAAATAAATGCATGGGAAGACTTTCAGCCACATTAGTCACCAGGAAAAGTGAAACACTACCACATGCCCACTAGAACAGCTAACATTAAAAGCCTTGACAATGCAGCCCTGGACAGGATGTGTAGTGACTGAGTGCACACTGTGGTGGGAAATCAAAATGCAAACTCTGGCGGTCTGTTCTAACTCAAACTCACACTTACCGATGACCTGGTACCTTCCTAAAACAGTCTGTTCCTGGATTACTCTTTGGTGAACAAATGATTAAAAAGAAAAACCTAGTGTAGACTTCAGATGGGAAAGACAATGTCCCAGACCAGTGGTTCTCAACCTTCCTAACGCTGTGACCATTTAATACAGTTCCTGATAATGTGGTGACCTCCAACCATAAAAGTGTTTGCTGCTACTTCGTAACTATAATTTTGCTACTGCTATGAATCGAAATGTAAATATTTGATATTTCTGAAGGTCTAAGGCAACACCCGTGAAAGGGTCATTTAACCCCCAAAGAGATCTCAACCCTCAGGTTGAGACCCGCTGTTCTAAAGATAAATGCCTTGGAACTGTATTTCTAAAAATGACTAAAATGTGTGTTGTACATATTTTGTAAAATAAAAATTTAAAGGGGGAATAGATGGATATAAATCTGGAACTCCAATGTAACTGCATTGAAAATTGCATAAAATATTAAAATAGGTCATATGGCTTAATAATGAAAACTGGTCAGTTGGGTGCGGTGGTGCACAGCCCTAACTTTAGCACTTGAGAGGACAATGCCCAGGTTTGAGATCAGTCAGTGCTACACAGTGAGTCAAGGCCGCATACAGAAACCATCTCAAAACAAACAAAAGACTATTTCAGGAAGTCCCACTTAAAGTGACTGTAGAATTAGGAGGGTGCTACTAGATAAAGGAAAGTCTGCTTCCCAACCCTTCCAAACTTAGCTGTAGTATTTAGAGGTCCATGAAAGAACATGTTTTGCTTACAACAGTTTGATTGCCCAGAGTAGCCAGGATAAACCCTGAGAATCAAACATCATAAGCAGGCATGGCCCTGATACATGTCATTTTATCATCTGTATTACTGTGCAAACTTAACTCAGTACAGACATACAAAACCTGTTCCTAGAAGCCTTAGAACAACTGTGGTCTAGGGCTAAGTAAAGTTATGCAAGAATTGCCAAAATAAACACCAAATTTCATGTGATTTGGAGAAAAGAGAAAGCCATCTGTGCACGGTCTGATGGGACTACAGATTTGTCAAACACTCATTACAATGTTAATAGTCAGGCCAATAGCACAAAATCAGAATATGTCTCATGATAACTCTGAGGATCAGAGAGGGAGTAATGTACCGGGAGCGGGCAAGACGTTCTATCAAGAAACAGAGGATACACGGAGAAGCCTGTATCTCATGAGCAGACAGAAAATGAGCTCCAAGAGTATATGCCCAGACAGTGACAGACGTGTGAGCTGTCAGCAGGGTCTCTGCTCACCTGGAAACCAAATGGATTCAAATCTAGATGAATTTTAGGAGAGAATTTTCTCCCTGTCTGGTTTTTGGTTTGGTTTGGTTTTGGTTTTTTGAGACAGGGTCTTAATCCTGTATAGACCAAGCTGTGCTGGAACTTGCAGTGATCCTCCTGCCTCTGCCTTTTAAATGTTGGGATTAGAGATGTGTGACACCACATCAGCCTACAGAAGAAATTTCCATCTCTGCCAAATAATACACAAGTTATAACTTCCGGCCACACTTCCATATGGTACTTCCCAGTACTTGCCAGACACTCGCTCTAACGAGGCAATCTGCGTAAGATGAAGACGGTCTTGCCTGCCCAGGACTGTGAGGCTGGTAAGGGACTGCCTTCATTTTATACACATGAGAAAACAGGCTCCCAGATCTGTGACCTCACCTCCTTCCCTTCTTAGCCAGGCTGGTAGGTGGCAGGGCCTCCACAGGGATCCTCTTCCCGGGCCCAAGTCCATGGTCAGAACTATCTAATACTGCCCATCTTTAGAAAATGCCATTTTCTTCCCCTGGGAGCCAAGAAGAGTCTGCAGAGCAAACTGCAGGCCCACACTGCACACAGCTGCTGAGAAATGAGGGCAAGCTCTCTGCGCTATTAAAGCTATCGTAGCAGGCACTCCACATTTAACATAGGCAGCCAAGACAAGGAAGTTTATGGATCCCGACATCCTCCACAACTTTCCATTTTAAAAGAAGTTTACTAGGTTTTTTTCTTTACTCTAAAAGGCAAGATGTATTAAAATAATCAAATGCAAAAATGTTTGATTTCATTTTTACAAGAATTCAATTTAGTTCTTTAAAAAATGTTTAATAAATACTTTAGGTGTTCAAGTACCATCCTAAGCACAAGACATATAAAGATGACTTTATTAAAAATTAAATATAAAGAAGGGTTTCTTTGTTTTAAAAAGTCTTATGGTCTACAACAATCCTCTGCAATTATCCCCACTCTACAAGACCTGAGTCAAAGGAGTTAATTCATCAGGTCAGGATCTAAGTGAATAAACCCCTCTCACGTCAATCTTATATGTACTTACTTACAGCGAAGCTGCGCAGCCAGGTCACGTTAGGAACTGAGTCATTAAGTCTGGGGAGGGCTGCCCTCGGTGCCCTCTGTCACAGACCCACTGAATACATTGTGATAGACTTTCAGCTGTATACTTAGAAGGGGTAAAATATTAAAGATGCCATACTTTATAAAGAGAGGTTCCTAAGGACTGGGGAGACAGCTCAGTCAGTAAAGTGCTTGTCCCACAAACATGAAGGCCTAAGTTCAGATTCCCCAGAACCCACACAAAAGCCAGACATGTAAACTCATGCCAATCATCAGCACTGGGGACGCAGAGAAAGGAGGATCCCTGGCTGGGCTTGCCAGTCTAGCCAAAGTGCAAGTCAGCTTCGGGACCAGTGAGACCTTGTCTCAAAATGCAAGGTGCACAGTAACTAAGGAAACCATCCAGTGCCGATCTCTGTCCTCCATGCACACGCATGAACACATACACAAATATATGCACACAGTAAATATAAGCTTTAAGGTGAGGGCCCTACTTAGAGCAACATGTGGTAAATCCATCTAGCTCTCTCTTATTTTACTCAACTTTGGAATCAGAAGTTTATTTGTAAGAGCTGGCTACAGCTTGAGGGTCTTATTAGGGGTCCATTTGGCTATTTCTACCGTAACTAGCCTAGACTTGTTAAATTACACTTCCCCTAAACAAAATTAATGAGGAATAAATGATTCTGAAAGAAATACTACAGGAGTAGCTACAGTTACACTGAGTAGAAAGTTTAAAATCGTGTTTTCAATGTTTATACCCAAAGCTTCATAACAATCAGATCCTAAAAACATACTAAAAGTCAAACCTCACTCTAGCCAAGCAATGATAAAAGAGAACAAGGGCTATCAAATATGAAATGTGTTTAAAATATAAAAACAGGGCCTGGGAGGTAACAGGGTTGCTAAGAATATTTACTGCTCTCCAGAAGACCTGATTTTGATTCCACTCTGTCTGGGTGGCTCCCAATCTCTTGTCTGTCACTCCTAGCCATTGGATATTTTCTCCTGGCCTCTGGGAGCACTCACACACATGGCATACACTCACAGACATATAAAATATGAGAACATATAAAAGGACTAATGATACTGATATATAACCGTGGTTTCTGTCCTATATATAAATGCATAATTCAGAGTCCACATCATAACATCTGGACAGAAGCGAGGTGATATTATCTCTAATGCAATGGTTGGCTTCCTAAGTCTATAAAGTAATGTTGCAGCTTTCCTAAAGGACATCACTCAAAGCCAGAAACACCTTTTCCTGTTTACCTATGCACATGGTCAACTGCTGCCAGAACCTAAGTAAACTGCTTACATACAAAGTTTCATGATCTGCTGACAATTTCTTACCTAGTCCCTAAGAATCACCAACAGGAATGCTGCTAGCTTACATCTGTCCTGCTGTTTTTAAAAAGCTTTCTTTAAAAATACACATTAGTAACTGAGGTTTCAAAAATTCCCAGCTGTGTTTAGTTAGCTCCTGCAAACGGTATGCACAGCCCAGCGTCACACTTACCATATAGTTGCCGTAAGCGTGATCAAACATTTCCAGGACTTGATTTCTAATTGTGAAAAAACAGAGAGGGAGAAAAGTTACGCATATTCCATCTACTATACTTCAAGAACATAATTCTCCTTCATAAAAGCACACTAATAAAAATGTAAAACAAGCTAGGATACCACAGAGCGAGGAGAGAAGCTTTTCTTACCTCACCACAAGGAGCTGGGTCAAGATTTTACTATTCCTATTCCTAGTCCTGGCAATTAAAATAAAACTTCTGGATTTTTTTTTTCCTAAGAAAACTACTGAATGATCCATGTCAGAATGGCAGAGAAGGAAAGCAGGTCTTGAAGAAAAAAAAAAAAACACTACTGCTATTAACGTAATTATGTAACTTACTCTTGGAGTGGGATGTTTCTAGACAGCTCCTCAAAGCAACAGTTACTAGCACCATTTATTGCTTATTCTATATATTCTACTAAGGGCAGTGTGGGGGGATGTGTATGCTACTATGAAATAAAAACATTTTCTCAAGCCTTTGCCTTGCCCATTAAACTGAGTAAAACCACTAATGCCTACTTAAGTACATACTATGTTTGTCTCCTTTCCAAAAGATACACTTTCTAATGTACTCTGCTCTCTTAAAAACACTCTCAAAAAGTAGAACTTCAAAAGTAAAAACTCTAAGGCTCAGAAGGGAGTTAGAAGAGAGACTTCTAGCTTTCAGGAGGCTAGGGCTGGAAGATCACAAGTTTAAGATCAGCCAAGGCAGATCCTTAAAGAGGAAGCCGAGGAGGGAGGAGAAAAGAGGAGAGAGAGTTGTAGCAACTTCCAATACAGCTGTTTGAAATGGAGGTTTCAGGTGCCCAAACCAGATTTACAAATCAAACCCCGCAAGTCTCAGCAATGAAATAAGTCTTACAATGAAGCAGTCTCATGACCAGGGCTTGAGTGTTATTACAAAAGCTAATGTGAGCGCCAGGCAGGGCCAAATCAATAACTAGCAAAGGAAAACAGCGGGGAAAAAAGGTCTTTTACTAACTCTTCTCTTCCCGAAATAGCAGCCACTAAAACCAGGAATAGAAAAAGTAGTAAGGGAAGTAACTGGCTATATTCTCCCTTCCTATTATGCTACTCTGTCGTTTTCAGAACAATAGAAGATGAAATGCTGGAACAATAGAGCTTTCTGGCGGAAAGAGCTAATATACAGAGCCTGGGTTGTAAGGACCAGCACGGTCAAGTACACTCACTCTGGTGACCTAAATAAGTCCTGACAACTTTTATGACTATTTTAAAACACTTAGCCATTAAAACAAGCCCTTGGCTGGCAAGATGGTTCGCTAGGTAGACACTTGCCACAGAGCCTGCCAATCTGAGTTTGATCCCAAAACCCACGTGGTGGAAGGAGATAAGCAATTCTTGCATGTTGTTCTGACTCTACATGCCATGGCACACTTGTACACCGGCAAGTGCAATTAAAAAACAATATTCCTGCTACTGTGATAAAATATTGGACATTTACACAGATCTAGCAAATTTCAGAAATTTCAGAGAACTCCTCATTTTGCTAATGATAAAAATCTCTCAAACAGCTGTGAAGTCAAGGCCCCACAAAACGTGCAAGCAATAACATAAAAATAGGATAGGCTAACTTTTCCTTCTCTGAAGTACAATACATGATTACTATCAAGAAGGCAACTCTCTTGTCTCTGGGAACGCTACAGCCTAGAGGTGGATCGCAGGTTAAAAAAACAAAAACAAAAACCTTGCTAAATCAACTTTGAGAGCTGTCAATTTTCCAAAGTATGAGTAAATTATGACTGTAGATGAGAGCATACTTGAATGTCTGCAACAACTGGCAAGCCCCACGACACCATCTTCAAAGTGGACCTAGCTACAGAACGGCACGGTGACAATACTGAACTGTTAAAAAGTCTCTATGGGCTTATATCAATTTACCAACTGTATAGGGGATATTGGAACTCTGATCCCATTTAAAAATGCTTTTCATTCCTAAATAATTTCTATAAATGGTTAGAATCTAAAGTCACACTGCCTCCCAACATCAACAGTGAATGCATTGATTTATAGTCTCTGTTAACTAAAAATATTAGCAAGATTGCTTGTCCTGAAAAACATTTTTTTCCATGAAAGATAACATATGATCAGATATTTGAGTGCAAGCAGCTGAGCGACTGCTCACAGTTCCAACGTGTGTGTGTGGGGTGGGGTGGGGGGGTACAGCTTGTCTTTTTTGAGACTGAACCAATGACTCATAAAAATTTTAATAAGAATGTCAAGAAAAATATTTGCAGCCATAATAGAAATAATACTTCCCCTCCCCCCAAATCTTAAGGAAGTACAGCACTGACTGTGAGCTATGAGATCAGACATGGGTTAAAAATAAAAATGTAACAAAAACAAAAAAAAAAAAAAAACCAGCAAGCCTGACTCCACCAATTACCAGCTTTGAGACGCTGAGCAAGTTTAACCTTGAACCTCAATTCCTTCATTTGCACAATGGAGATGGCACCCACCACGGGATGAAATAACAGTTTTAGAGACGGCGTGAGTTAAATGCCAGCAGAGTGGGAACATCGTTAAAATGTCACAAAATAATACATTAAACTTATAAAGGAAAAAAAGCAAGATACTGGAGTTCACTGGAAAGTTTGTTTGAGTAGCTGACACTTCATCTTCTTTCTCTCACATTTTTATTTGCTCCTTTATTAAAAAAAAATTAGTTCTTTTGCAATGACTGAAGTAAAGAAGCATCGACATTTAGAATCTAATGGCTCCCCTCCCCTTTGTGGGATAAGTTACCTTTTATTTTTCCTGAGTTCAGGCAACTTTTTTTCTTATAAAATGGTGTGTTTTCTACTTATATATTACCCTACAACTTACTTTTGTACATAACTCTAAATGTATGAGCTTCCCCGAGTCCGTTCTGTTCCTTCAAAGTGCACCCCTCTATACACTTATCTCTAACAGTGTCTTTATTTCTGTAGGATAGATTCCGCAGAGAAATAAATGAATCAAAGCACAAGCACAATTTAAAATTCCGGAGTGGTGTCAATAAATCGATCACGTGGTTTACACTCCCACCCAGTTTTCTCACATCCTCACTAGCCAGTGCTGCATTTTAGTGCTCTGTGCTTACTAACCAGACAAGCAAAGCCCACCCACCTCACTGTTTTAATAAGCATCTCTCACAATCAACTCGTCGTACTACTGACAGGTAAGCATTTCCTCTTCTCTCACTTAACTTCACGGTTTTGGCAATTTCCAGAGAGTCCCCACTTCGTACTTAGTCATTTGTGCCACACTTCGGAAGTATTAGAATTACTGGATTAAATGTTATAAATAGTGTTTTGTAACACTTTTAAGACTCATAAAACTACTCTAAGGGGGTACACTTAATCGAATAACATCAAATCGCCTGCTCCATTTCACAAATGCCCCGTGGCAAAGAACACACAGCAGGGGTGGGTAGTGAAGTCGGAAAAGTTCAAGTCCCAGTGAACGCCCCTTTTCCTTGAACAGGTGTAAACATCGCAGCATTTTCCCGCTGGGAGCTCACTTGGGCGAGACCTCTAACCCTGCCTCTGCCAAAAGGAGCCCTCACAACTCCGCTACCCAGGCGGCAGCCCCTCCACCAGCCCCCGACATGGCAGAGGCGCTGACACAACACCACAGATGTCACAGGCTGCCCAGGAGACACTCGACAGCCCCCGAGGTCACGTCCCGGGGATCGGCTCCCATCCTCCTGGACCCTGTCCACCGCACCGAGGTCCTCCAGCCTCACCAGCTGTTAGAGTCACCACAGAAAAGTCCACTGTGCGCCGGGGACGCAATGACAGGCACCTCCACTGCTGGTAGCCTCGCTAGGAAACCCACCCGGACAGCCACGCACCCTTACCCAAGCTTCTGCTTCTCTTCCCTACTCATGGGCGCGGCCCCTGCCGTGCACACGGTCGTGGCCAACATCAGATAGAGCGCGGCCGTCGCTGCCACCAGGCTCCATGACGCTCGCTGGGGGACCCGGCACCCACAGCCCCGGCCGCCGCCGGCTTCGCTCATGGCCCCGCGGTTCCGCGCACGCGCAGCTGCTACACCCGCACGGTGGGCCACATCGCGGGATGGCGGCGCCGAGGAGGCTGCGAGCCGTGTCGAGGGCCGGCTGTGGGGTGAGGCTGGCGGCCGCCGGCGCCAAACTGTTTGCCGAAGCCACCGAGCCGGTCCCCAGCGCCAGCGCTGCCACCACCCTCCGCCCTCCACGGCTCGGAGCACCGCCCCCAGCTTTCCGGTGTCGTAGTCTAGGAAACCGCCTTCCCACGGCTACTTCCGGGTAGAGCTGCAGTGGGATAGCCTCGGGACCAATGGAGACAGCCTTGGAGGGGGGCTGGCCGCAGCTACAGGACCTGCCATTGGCCAAGAGAAGCGGGACGTGGACAAAAGGAGGGACTGGGCAAGGAGCTGTCCCTTCGACCCACCTCCGACCCCAGGAGTTGCCACCTGGGGACTACTAGTCCCAAAGTGCACCGCTTCCTCCGGCTTGCCTACAGCCCTACGCGCAGGCGCCTTGCTAAATTTCTGCCTAGTAGCGCCCTGCATTCTGGGACTTGTAGTCCCATTCTGTAAAGGCCACGCAGGTTCCAGGCGTTCTGCGTTCCGCAGGACCTTTGGCCAACCCTACCTCATCGGTGGGCTGCCCAATCCTTGGAACTCGTAAGTTCTTTGCCATTCTCTGCCTGAAGATGTTTTTCCTGAGAGCTGACAGAATGAGACTTGTCCCCAGGTTGGTACCGAATGTCTTTGGGAACACTGGGAATATTCATCTGCCCTCAAGGAAATGACAAAAACAAAAACAAAAACAAAAAAAAGCAAGCAAATGACAACAGTAAAATGACTTGAGTCTTTGATGACTGAACCATGTGAGAGTTTTACTTTTATTAGCGTATATACTCAATTCTAGTATGTATATATCATCCTTCTACTTTTGCACACGTAGCTTGGACTTTTGCACAAAGGTTTGAGGAAGTTAGCAAACATTAATCTCACTCCTGGATTACACCTCTAATTCAGTAGCCCCAGCAACTAAACAGGACCCTCAAAATGAAGAAGGGCAAGCAAAGCTAAGGACATGATTAATAATAGTCATCGTAAAAGCCCAGGAAGTAAAGAAATGTACAATTCAAAAGTGATTTTTTTTTTTTAAATCTAGTGAAGACCAGATGTTGTAATGAGTTGCAATGGCTGATTGGCAGGCTAACTTTTGGTAAAATGACAAGTGGATTTCTCTTGCAAAAGCACATTTCTTTCTTTTGTGCTACTTCAGCAGGTAGCTACAGAATCGAGAAGCTTGGATGTGACCTCTGTGGTCACAGTAAATTTTTATTTGTTCATTCAGCAGTATTGAGCTGTCTGAAACCTCTTGCTTTTAGTGCCTCACCACTTAAGTCTTATCTCTCTGACCCTCCAGGTTACAAAATAACCTTTCTTCCTCCACTCCTCTTTCAAAAACGCAGGTGTTTCCTGAAGGTTTTGTTTCAACCCCTTTGCTCTTTGTACTCTCGGTTATTCCTTAGTGATTTCTAACATGGATTCAGCCACCATATTTCTCTAATAGATTTTTAGATTTATATCTGTCCTGATCATTAGCCTTATATTCAATTTCCTTTTTGTCTGGTCCAAGAGAAACTCAAGTGTAAAATTATTTAGTGCTTCAGAACTATGTTTACACACCCTCTGCTTTCTTAGTGTCCAACCAGTGGCTAAATTACCCAGGTCCATATCTCAGCCATCTTTCAGACCATTGCCTTTCTATTCCACTTTTGCTTAGTTCCAGATCTCATTATCTTTTTTGCTGAACTGTTGCAACAGTCTAAGAGATTACACTCCCACCCTAGTCTACACTGCCACAGAGTAAACATTCAATTTGCAATCCCTCTGAATTCCTCCTATCTGCCTTCCATCTGCCCTTCAAATTCTATTCGACCATGAAATAAATTCTCACAATTTGTCTTTTCTTTATCTTTGCTCTTCTATAGTCTCTGTTATGCTGTAATCTTTGCCCCACACCCACAAACCATTAAGACTTGGCTTAGGTTCCATCCCCACAAAACAGTTCTAAACCTTGCAGAGAGCTCTCAAGCCACCCTCCTTCCTGTTCTTCCACTGGACTCTGTGTCTTTATTAGTGCAATTTAACATGCTCTAGATTCTGATTGATCGAGGGGAATTAACCGGTGTGTTTCTAAATAACCAGATTATTCTAAAAGGCCTAGTGCTGTGTCTCCCCGAACTATACATGTTCAAGAAGTAGTGAAGGTATTGTTTTCTTATTCCTTCAGTTTCCTCACTATAAAATGGAAATAATATGCCCTTTCCCTGTGCTCAAATGTATGCTGTACACGTGAGCTCATTTCTGAACGATGTTTATCTATCCCTTTTACAAACCTGCAATCCTGCACCGCTGCCATCCTGGATCCGTGTTGGCAGCCCTAATAAAGAAGTTAGCTAAGTAAATGAATGCCTCTGAGTCAGGGTGGATGTGGCATAGAGAACAGGACAAGCCAAAGGTCAACGCCAATCATCTAGTAATAGAAAAGGAACAACAAAGACAGGAGAAAAATACCTAAGGACTTTCAGATGTATTTTCGAGTCTGTTATTTGAAGTGGCGTACTGACAATAACCCAGTTGGCTCTATTACTATGGTTACTATTATTATTATTATTATTATTAATCTTCTAGATGTTCTAATCATAAAAACTTCTGAGTCTTTGGCTCTCAATAAGACATTAGTGATCTTGTTAAAGAAACAACATACTGAAAGGAAGTCCTGGCCTCAGTGTTTATCTTTTCTGCATTTTTGCTTGTCTCCAAGCTAACGCTGCGTTTTTAAAGGGTGCAGTGAGCGGCCAGGACACATTCTTTGTTGATTCACTGAATAATAAGCATCTTCTTCTCCCTTCTGTGATTCAACTTCTAACCAATGGTTGAGTCCATTTTCCACCAACCTCTGCAAGATCAAAAATAGGAAAATCTGACCTAAAAAGTATTGGAAGTTAACATTTCTATGTGGGAGATTCATATTCATGATGGAAATGCACTCACAAAAGTACATTTCAAAGTAGATCCCATTTTAACCCATTGATGGGAATAGGAATTATTAGCTAACTGGACTCCTGTAAAATTTTAAATTTGTTAGTTTTAAGACGTACACATGAGGGGTTGGGGATTTAGCTCAGTGGTAGAGCGCTTGCCTAGGAAGCGCAAGGCCCTGGGTTCGGTCCCCAGCTCTGAAAACAAGAACGGAAAAAAAAAAAAAAAAAAAAAAAAAAAAAGACGTACACATGAGTGATCTTTTCAAAGGATATGGAAGTTAATTTGGAGAGCTTGGAGTTATACCAAAAAACAAAAAACAAAAAACCAACAACAACAAAAAAACAAACAAAACAGTATTAGTATAAAACACCCAAGGGGAAAAGAGAGAAGGACTTTTTAAAGAATGTAAAATGGGTTTTTGGTTGTGTAGAGCCCGTTAAAACTAATAAGGGCAGTTTATAAAGTGGTGCCCTTTAACCAGCTAAGAGTTTGTTTACACAGCCTTGTATCTTATGCAAATATATATGTTCCCTTTCCTGCCTGGATGCGTCAGAGGCTATGAAAGATTGTGGGTAGAAACCATACTGACACAAGGGAGAAGCTCCACTTCAACTCTGTTAGGTCTCAAGGAGAGTCCTGGGAGGCTGAGGGCAGCTGAACAACACTGGTCACAGAGCAGCCCTTGCCCCTGTATTCTTTAATTCTACAGGTCTCATGCTCCTAAAGTAGGATTCAGAAGCAGCTATTGGAGCATTCCTCAAATGACTTCCCATCCTTCTCCTTTCAATATTCCCATCAGTTGATGATGTGGAATTTACAGGACATTTTTCGTCTTGTGAACTCAAGCCTGTGTATATTAAATCAAGGCAATGTTTATTCTGCATTTACATTCTGGAACTTTAAAGCTCCAGAAGGTGAATTTCATGAAAAGCACTCAGTAAATATGAGCTGTCTCCCGGAATGGCTGTCTTCTCCAAATTCCAGAAAGGGAACAAGGAATTCAGATGAATCACTGTCCGCAATGATTTGAGACCTTCAGAACACTTCAGATTGCCCTCACTGATTCCCTGGCACCAGTACCGTCTCCTGTATCATTTGTAAAGATACAAGATGTGTCATTTGCTCTTTTAGTATCATTTGTAATAATACACGATAGAAACGTTTGCCCTTTTAGTAGCCATTTTCCCTGTCCTCTCTTTATCAGAGGTGAGGCCCAGTTTTCTCTGTTCCTCGGACTCACAGCCTCGTTTTGCACCACCAATATGGTTCTGGACAGTTAGGAGTAGCCACAGGTTTTAAGTCAGTACTGCTCAACGACCTCTGGCTCTGGCATCACAGAGGCCAAGAACTATGGTTCTGAACCAGCTCTACTACCTTTTAGTCCTGTCCACATAAACCAGCCATTACAATTCTCTGTGTCTTAGCATTTCTGCTTGTAAGATAAGGCTGACTTCACAGAACTTTGGGAAGTACTCATGTCTTGGCACCTTTACCTCATGAAGATAAGAAAATAATGTGTGTGCACAATATGTAGGAAAATTCCGAACAGCTCAATAAATAGTAGTTACTGATATTTATCATTACTGTGGAATATAACAGGAAAGCTGCCTTGATGAAAATAGGAGTCAGGGGTGGGTGTAGATGCCCACATCCTTGGCTCTAATCTCTACCACAAATCTTCTCCACTACCTTGTTGTGCTGCCTGACACCTCCCTGTCCTAAATCCTAACCTTCCTGGACCTCCGTGCTACCCAGTGAACCACAGATTCTGCCATGGAGACCTTGTAAAAGCTACAGAGTCCCACCCCTGTTTGGGAGGGATTGTGCACACATTCCCTCAGAGGATATGACTTCACCTGTAAGACATTTAAAGTTGTATGAGGGGTTGGAGACTGGGTGGTTAGCAGGTCTTGTGAGCTTTTTGATCTACATAATTTTTTTTTTTAAAGATTCTTGGAGCTGGGGATTTAGCTCAGTGGTAGAGCGCTTACCTAGGAAGCGCAAGGTCCTGGGTTCGGTCCCCAGCTCCGAAAAAAAAAGAACCAAAAAAAATAAATAAATAAATAAAGATTCTGCGTGATTGTTTTAAGATTGTATGTGAATGAGTGTTTATCTGCATATATATAAGATTTTATGTGAATGAGTGTTTATCTGCATATATGTCTCTTCTCATGGATGTTGGAAGAGGGCATGGGATCCCTTGGAACTGGAGTCACAGATGGATGTGAGTCACCACGTGGGTGCTGGGAACCAAACTCAGGTCCTCTGGAAGAACAGTTAGTGCTTTTAACTGCTGAGCCATCTCTCTAGCGCCTACATGAGGGTTTTTTCCCAGTCTTGTATGTATGTGTTGCATGCTTGTGTATGCATGGTATATGTTTGTCCACAGGTACTCACTCTCCTAGTGAAATCAGCTTACCACTTCAGATACAGGATTTAAACTTCAAACTTTGAGATGTGGTTTTAGATACCACCGCCCTTTTAAAGTTCATCATCTTTTCTGTGCATCAGATAATGAGCTGTCTTAGGGCTTTACTACTGCGAACAGACACCATGACTAAGACAACTCTAATAAAGGACAACAGTTAATTGGGGCTGGCTTACAGGTTCAGAGGTTCAGTCCATTATCATCAAGGCAAGAACAGGGCAGCACCCAGGCAGGCAGGCATGGCGCAGGAGGAGTTGAGAGTTCTACATCTTCATCTGGAGGCTGCTACCAGAATACCAGCTTCCAGGCAGCTAGGATGAGAAAGCCCATACCCAGAATGACACACCTACTCCATCAGAGCCACACCTTCTAAAAGTGCCACTCCCTGGGTCGAGCATAAAGAAACCATAACGTGAGCTATGAACAGTGGTACCACTAAAGATTGGTGGATTTTATTGAATATTGTACAAGTAATTGATAAGCAAATTTTACCTTCAGTGCTTTCGTAGCCTTTCTGTGGGTGACTTGCAGCCAATTTGGGGCGGGGGAGGGGGGTAGGGTTCCCAGGATCCCGTGTGTCCTGTGTCACTTGGGATCATTTCCAATTTATTTGGCATGCATGTCCATATACCTGTACCTTGTGCCTACTCCTGACTGTTGAGCTTTGAATAGAATATAATCAGATACCTTACACATCTGAGACCTACATATAACACTTATATTGTATATAACCCATAAACGATTCAGTTTTAGGTTGTATTTTTTTCCCAATGTAAATTACCAAAGAAGTGAGCAGAGGATTCAGATATGAGTCTGATTCTTTTAAAGTGTCGAATAACTGTCACACACAGTTCATGCTGGCTAGTTGTATGTGAGGTTGACACAAGCTAGAGGCATTTGAGGAGAGACAGTTCATGCTGGCTAGTTGTATGTGAGGTTGACACAAGCTAGAGGCATTTGAGGAGAGGGAACCTCAATTGAGAAAACGCCCCTATCTCAGCGCAAGCATGTGAAGCATTTTTGTTTGGTCAGTTGGTTTTGTTTTTTCCAAGACAGGGTTTCTCTGTATAGCCCTGGCTGGCCTCAAACTCACAAAGATCTGCTTGCCTCTGACTCCTGAGCGCTGGAATTAAAGGCCACTACCTCGAAGTTGCACATTGAAGGCGGTGCAACCTGCGGGCAGGTGGTCCTGGGTTCCATAGGAAAACAGGCTGAGCAAGCTGCAGGAGCAGCCAGTAAGCAGCGTCTTTCATGGCCTCTGCATCGGCTCCTGCCTGCAGGTCCCTGCCTTTCGTTCCTGCCCTGACTTCCATAGATGATGGTCATGGTTGTAAGATGCAACAAGCCCTTTCCTCCTCCATTTTTTCGGTCATGATATTTTTACTTGTTTGTCTGCTTTATAGCAGTTTGTTCTACAGCAGTCGAACCCCTAACTAGGACGCAGTTTAATCGTACGAAACTACTAGCTTGCTTTCAGCAGTAATTATAGCAGCCAAATGACAGGAGTGGGGTTATTACCTGACCACGTCATAACCAGGCTAATTTCTCTTGGCAGGCCACAACAAGGGACCACAAACGGCCTATGTGAGTTTGGTTAAATCACAGGTTCTGTGCTTTTAGACTCACAGCCATGACCTGAAACAACCATGAAACATACCATGAAGTCACAACCATGAGACAATTACTCGAGCCAAGCAGATTCCACAAAAGCCTATAATTCCAGCTTCAGGTCTCCACCAACACCGTCTCACGACTTCTTCAGGCATCTACACTCACATGTACATCCTCCCACACACATACACATCGTTAAAAGTAAGTCTTTAAAAAGAGGGGACGCTGGAAGAGATCGGCAAGTTGAACTGGACACTCTGGTCGTAATTTTTTTTTTTTTTACAGTGAACCTTAGGTTTGGCTAGACCCATTCTCTTTCTTTAAACTACTGGAAGGTTTTAGGTGGTGAGAGGTGAAGCTTGGGGAAGAGAGCAGGGAGTCAGGCTTAGTTAACACGGTCTGCGAGGGAAAAGAAGTTCCTTGAGCAAAATATGCTAAAAATATAGAGTACAATATTGTGTGAAATGTGTGCCTATTTGACTCTAAATCACGAGTCTCCATAATGAAATCCTTCCCACGGGCCAAGAAAAAAAATCTTCTAATAAAATTGCTTTCTACAACTTAATGAACAATGAATAATAACGAGCTTACTGTTCATATCAAAGGATTGAAAATCACCATTAAAAGCAAAAATATATGAAAAAAAGATTATTTTATTGCAGACTCTACTATGTGAATGATCATGGAAAAGCACCTTTTTGTTATTGTTTGCTAAAACAATGCTTGGTATACATAAATCATTTAATAAATACTTACTAAGCCAGGAGTGAGACCTTACACCTATAATCTCAGCACTTGGAAGGCAGAGACAGGGGGACCACCCCAAGCTGGAGGCCAGCCTGGTCCACATGGAAGTGAGTTCTAAGCCAGCCAGGACTACACAGTAGATCCTGTCTCAGAAAATCATAATCAAACAAACAAACAAACAAATACATACATACATAAATGCATAAATAAAATACATAAACAAATACTAGTACAATAAGCTTAATTTAGATGGTGAGAACACCCACTGGGTATTTGGTACCCTGAGTACAATGTAGCCATGGGCGTGTTTCCACCGGAGTAGATAAGAAACTGTTACCTTTTCCCATGTTCCTTTTGTTCTTCATCTAGACAAGCATTTCCCTTACCCTCTCTACTCTTGTGTTTTCTTTCCATAGAATAATTAGAAACTAAAATAGTTCTGCAAGGCATACTTTGTTTTTATCCGCTCACAGTATCTCTGTAAATGCTACTGTGGGTCTCATTTCCAGAAGAAAAAGTAAGATTCTGAGAGACCCTCACCTCCCATAGAGCAACTCGGTCTCCAATCCACGCATTCTAGCCTCGAGGCAGCATTCAACCACCTGGCCTTACCACTACTTCCTATGAGGTAACACATTCCCTTCTGCCTTATGGATGGAGGCAAAACTCTAAAGTTTATTTAAAGACTGAGCTTGTCGCTCTCATATTTAAACAGAAAGAATGGAGGCTGGAGAGACGGCATTAATTAAGAACACGTCTTGTTCTTGCAGGAGACTGGGGTTTAATTTCCAGCACCAGTGTGGTGCATCACAACCATCTGTAATCCCAGTCCCAGGGGATCCAGCATCCTTTTCTGGCCTCTAGGGGCACTGTACACATGTGGTGGACAAAATACATGCAGATGAAACACTCCCACACACGAAATGTTGAGATCAATACAAACTTTATACCCCTGGTAATATTTGACTTTTAAGATCTTCACACTGCCTCTAAATGATTTTTTTTCTAAATGATGAACTACTATTTTCTCAGTTTTGAACTATTTACTCTCTCTCCTCCCAATTATAAGGCTCAGAGAGTCTGGAGAGGGGGTCAGGGTGAGATCTCTTTGATAGGGTATATGATATTCACTTAAATCATAAAACCAGCAATGTCTGCTATCAGTATAATACAAATATAAAGCAAAGAGAGTGTGGGGGAGGTGACATGGCCAAATTTAATGACCTTGAACACAAAAGAGTGTCCTGACTTCCTAAATATCCTTTAATAACTACTGTGTATAAGCCATGCTGAGATCTTTGAGGGCGACAGTAAGGAACAAGATCCTAGAGGAGCCACTGACCGTTGAGCATGTCTTATTTATGTAGTAAAATTAATAAACTTTGATATATTTATGTCACGGAAACACACCATTTTCTGACCAACTCTGCTCCTTAACTTCCTGAAAAAGACTTCACATTTCAGTCTTCAGTGAAATCTGTACCTAGTGCTGCCCCTTAAATTAGTGAATAATGAATGCTCAACAGTGGGCAGAGTTAAGAACAGGCTCCCTTACGTCACCATCAGCAGGGATCGCCCATTGTCTGTGTCATGTTTGATCAGGCTTTCCATCTGTTCATTACTTCAGATGCTCAACAAACATTTGATATAAGTAGCAACTTGGATGAATCCCTTACTTAAAAAGTGATTACTACAGTGGAAACCCCACTCACTACAATGGAAGCCATAGGATGAGTGGCCACAGGGGAAAAGAGGAGACAGGTGAGTTCAACTGGGACATGATGAATTTGTGGTGCCTGTTTGACCCAGAAATACCATTAAAATAAAACAACAGGAACCATACTATATTTACAAAAGACCTGTAAGTGACAAAGGGGGTGGGATAGAAAAGAAAGAAAGAAAGACAAGACAAGAAATTAAATAATGCCTACACAAAGCATTATGAGACAAAGAACCTCAAAAACGCCACTGAGTTCGTTTTGTGTTAGCATTCTACAGCCAAACATGGGGCCTGCCCTAAGAGTGATTTGTATTATCAGTGAGACTCCATTGGAGAAAACGATTTTTTCCTTTGGGTGTGGTTATAGCTTCTGGGTTAGAGATGGGGGCTTGTATCCACTTCCCCTCTCAGCAATGGGACTCTACCTGGCACAGATCTGTGCCAACCCTGTGCAGGCTGTCACAGTCTCCGTGAACTCATATGTAAACCAGTCCTGCTGTGTTTAGAAGGCCTCGTTTGCTCAGTGCCCTCCATTCCCATTGGCTCTTACACTCTTTCTGCCTCCTCTTCCAGTAGCTCCCTGACCCCTGAGGGGAGGGGCTCGATAGAGACAGTCCATCGAGGACTGAGCGTTCCCAGGTCTCTCACGCTCTGCACATTGTCCAAGGTCTCTGTACATTGTCCCATTGTGCGTCTTCGATGCTGTTCCCATCTACCGCAGGAGGAAGCTTCTCTGATGATGGCTGATCTGTGGGTATAGCAGAGACTCCTGAGGAATCCTCTTATTGCTACATCGCTTTAGCTACATCTCTAAGTCCCTGGTCTCTCTAGTCTCAGGCTCTTGGCCATGGAAGCAGGCATGGGTTCCGTTTCACAGAATGAGCCTTAAATCCAAGCAGAGGGTGGCTGGTTACCTCCACAATCTCTGTACCACTAGTGCTCCGGCTTATCCTACAGCCAGAACACCACTGTAGATTGCAGGGCCGTAGGTGAATCCGTGGCATGAAGAGAACCTTCTCTGGTGGCATGTAAGGCGTGTGTGTTCCTTACAGTACCGTGAACACTAGTCAGTAGGAGTGGGAGATTCTAGCTAGGCACCAGCTCGACTTCTCCATGTTCAATGAGTTGTGTAGATCTAATGGCCCCTGGACAACTCCTTTTAATTTCAAGAAATATATCCTAGGTGCTTAACTGTATCCTGTAATACTAACACTCTGCTTGAAGCTGGTAGTCATGGGAGCTTTGTAAAGGAAAAAAGTGTCCTGGAAGAAAAAGACCCCAAAGATAACCAGCTGGTACAAGATGGTGAGTGTCAGCTGGACGGCAGTGGCACACGCCTTTAACCTCAGCATTTATTTGGGAAGCAGAGGCAGGTGGATCTCTGTGAGTTCAAGCCCAGCCTGATCTACAGAGCAAGTTCCAAGACAGCCAGGGTTACCCGGAGACCCCTGGAGGTTTTGGGGGATGGTGGGTGGGGGAGGGTATGATTAGTGTCTTCATTTATTTTCCCGTTGCTGTGATCAAATACTCTGACTAAAGCAGTTTAAGGGAGAAAAGGGTTGTTTGGCCTATCATTCCAGGTTACAAGCCATCGTGTCAGGGAAATCACACTCGGGGGAACCGAGAGAACTGGTCCCGTTTCACCCAGAGTCAGGAGTAGAGAGCAGTGCACTGGTGCATGCTAATTTTCAGCTTGTCTTCCCCACCTAATGTAATCTAGGATCCCTGACTCGTGGAACAGCCCAACTCAAAGTTCACGTGGATCTTCCCACATAAATCAATGTAACCAAGATAATCCCAACAGACATTCTCAGAGACTAACCTTAATCTAGACATCTCCTTGAAAGAGTGCCCAGAGGCAATTACTATTAATCATCACAGTAAGATTTAGCATTTTAGCTGTGTCTTGTGGGGTGTGTGTGTGTGTGTGTGTGTGTGTGTATGTGTGTGTGAATTAAATTAAAATTGAAATGGCATTAGACTGATTTCTGTTGGCCAGTGCTGATTTAGAAACTACAAGAGAGAAATGACAGACGGCCACGTTTACAAGCTTACATTGGCCCCAGCTATAGCACTTTGTCTTGTCCCAGAGGCTTTAAGCTTTTCCACCCTAAAATTCTTTAGAATCCAAATCAGTGCAAGTTCAGTAGTGAATGGACAATCCAGGACCACTGGGCAAATCTGTTCCATGATGGTCTAGGAATGCAGGGTCTTGTTTGGTCAACTGAAAGGCTTTCCATGATGACCGGCTCACCAGGGCCGTAAAACACCTGAAGATACAAAAGGGAGGGAGGACGAAAGCAGAGTCCTTTGAGAGGGACACGAACTCGGAAGCTGCCTGTGTCTCTTTCCTCATACCCTCTTTGAATGGATATCATGGAGTTAGGAATTGGTCACACCTAGTTACAAGGCTTGGGATTTGATTCTTAGTGAGCATAAATGTGCCCGACCTTAAGCTCAAGGGATTCTGTAGCTCCAAAGGAGAACGGGAGTCGCTGGGAGTCGCTCAGTTGTCACGCCAAGTCCTTGTTTGCTCTCCTTCAGTCATATTTACTTAGAAAGGTACAGGTAGGGATCTGTGATACACTCAGATTCTTTTTAAAAATAGATTAATTGCGCAAAGCAATCCCATTAAAGCATTATGGTATACAGTGTGTTCACTGAGACCCCTAGCACAGCAGATAAATAACGGGTGCTTGGAGAAGTGTTAGTGTGTAGAACACTCATTACGCTTTCTGGGGAAGCCTAACAGTTACAAAAGGAGCCCCTTTTATTAGCATGATGCCCCTTTTCTCCTGTGCGTGAGATGCGCAGAGATGATGTGATCCTGGAAGAGCTGCAGGCAGCTTCCCTAGTGAGTATCCAGGTCCCACAGGAATGAGAGGCAGTTAGTAAGCAGTAAAAGCAATGATCAGTCTTCCAGGGCCCCGGAGATGGCACAGTAGCGTAAACAACCTGCTAGTTTGTTAGTTAGTTCCGGCTCCACCTCTGGAAAGGGGGAGTCTGTTAGAAGTTGATAAGAAAGTTTAACAGTTTGCAAAATCGCTCGATGTATTTAATCCTAGGTTTTGCGAGAGAGCATGGAAAGTATTAGTGCTGTCAGCTGCGGAAGCAGGGACGAGTGTTTGTTAAACAGAAGCCTTGCTCCGTCATATTCCCCTAGGATGCCAGGGAACCTGGAGTTTAGAAACCATTTATACGGATTTGTAAAGTTTTTCTTTTTCCTTTTTCCTCCCACTCCTGTGAAGCTGATTAATAGTTTCATTAATGGTACACGCTGGGACTGTGCAGGCCAGCAGGGTGACACTAATGACAGGTGGCCATCGAACACTTGAAACACGGTTAATTTGTGAGCGCAAATATACTTTTGGATTTTCTTCCAAGATACTAGATTTTAAAGACTTGTTGAAAAGTGTAAGACGAGGGCTGGAGAGATGGCTCAGCAGTTAGGAACACTGGCTGCTCTTCCAGAGGTCCTGAGTTCAATTCCCAGCAGCACATGGTGGCTCACGACCACCTGTAATGGGATCTGATGCCCTCTTCTGGTGTGTCTGAAGACAGCTACAGTGTACTCATATACATAAAATAAATAAATCTTTTTTATAAAAAGTATAAGATGAGGTCACTCTTATAGCCCAATAGATCTGCTTCCAAGCTGGATGACCTAAGTTCACGTCCCAGAACCCGTATGGTAGACGCTAGCTCCTGAAGATTGTCCTCTGTCCTCCTCGCTTGTGCTGCGGCATATACGTGCCCGTACACATTCACACACCTCACAAAATGAGATTAAAATGTAAGTTTGAAAAGGAGTAAAACAATGATTTTTTTAAAAAAATAAGTAACTGAATAATTTTTGTGTACTTATAACAACAGATGAGAGAAAAATCAATGATTAAAAAGAGCTCAATTAAACTAAGCAGACATCCAAAATGATTTTTAACATTGAGTATTGAAACGAACACTTTGGGTAGATTGGGTTAAATAAACGATCACCACTAACTTTTACCTGTTTCTTTTTACTTTTAATGTGAAATAAATTAAACTTAGATTAGACAAGACTCAGTTCTGTTGAGCAGTGCTGACTTAGAAACCACGTAAGGGAACCAGTAGGTGGCTGCGGTTACGGGTGTGAACGGGTCTATTCTACAGCTCTTTCCTTATTGTCCAGAGAATACCTGTGTGTTACATGGATGCCTCACCTGCCAGCTAAAAAGCCTATGGCCTATGGCTTAGGCAGGAAATGCAAGGTAGGACGTCTGGGAGGCAGAAAGAATTCTGGGATAGAGCCAGGTGTGGGACGATTCATGCAGGAAGATGTGAGGAGACAGATGCACGGTACCTGAGCACAGGTGTTCAGCCACGTGGCAGAATGTAGGTTAAAAACATTGGGTTATGTTGAGTTATGATCTAGTCAGAGTAGAGCCCAGTTATATGGTCAAGGTATTTGAATATTTTTTGAGTCTGAGTCTTATTTCTAGGAACACAGGACTGGGCGGTAGAACGAGACCTAACATCTATATGTATCCCAAGACTGTAAAGATTTAAGCTCTGCCACCCTAAGATCCTTTAAACTCCAAACCAATGGAAGACCACTGCTAGCACTTCCGGAATAGTCGTGTTGGGTTAAGCTTTCTCCACTGGCAAATGTTTAGCTAGTCTGCTTAATACTTCTTGCTTTTAGGCTGGTGGCAAGGTTGCAAGCCTTGGGGACCTCCTACAATTGATTAGCTCTATATAAGAGGTGACCTCTATGAAAAGTTTTACAATTATCTGTTACATTGTGTGTTGGGGGCATTGGACACACAAGGTCTGTGGTGCACACAGGGAGGTTGGTGGATAATTTTGGGGTGTGGGGGGCCTCTCTTCTTTCTGTGGCTATTCTTCATCCCTCAGGACAGATGGGCCATGAGCTCCCATCCTACTCTCCTGTCTCCACCCCCAATCTTGCTGTCGGAGTGCTGTGTATCCAGATGTGCACCACAAGAGGCATAATAACTTGCTTAAATTGCCAAGATAACGACTGATAAAGAGCATAATTTATACCTGAGTAAGGTGACATTGTAGTTTCAATCTAACCTGACCAAAAGAAAGTCCAAAGTCAAAGTACCAGCACTGCATTCGTGGCTGCACAACTCCGCTGTTCCCGTCTGTGTTTCATGGCCCATCTGGATAATCATGGCCCATCTTGAAATCTTCAATCTAGTTATGTCTGCAAAGATTCTTTATCCAAACAAATGTGTCTAGTCTTAAAAAGTAGTAAATTTATAAACGGTGAAAGATTGGTGCTGCCTCTGGGAGCCGATGCGAGGTCTGTGGCCTGTGTGGATGTCCAGGGTCCACACTAACCCCTGACACCTGAGGGACTCCGTGAGCCGCGCTGCTGCTGCTGGCCGTTCTGGGCAAGGAAGCTTCTTCTGCAGTGGTATGGGTGACGGCAGACTCATACCTGAGCATAAGAGGCATGGAAGGTCTGTAACAGCCGCTCTTCCCCCAAAAAGAAATACTCCAGACAGGAAGCTATTGGAGACTCCTTTAAAATTGTGGAGAAGATGTGTAACTCCTCACAATTGACGACTTCTGGTGAGGGTGCGGAGAGGACTCAGTTATCTTTAAGGGGCTGGCCACAGAGTCTGGCGACGCTCCAATGAGAACACAAATTGGACTTGGTGTATTTTTTTCTCTTTTGGGGTTGGGTGCAAGGGTGGGAGGGTAGACTTGGGAGAAATTAGCGACTGTGATGGGGGTACATTGTGTGAAATTCCCAAATACTCAGTAGGGATATTATGTTGGGGAAAAAAAGAATAAAGGGAAGTGGGGGGGTCATAAATTAGACCACAGCATCCCACACTAATATCCTGAAAAGCTCCAATTTGAGGGCCATAAAAGAATGACACCTGCAACTTCTAAAAAGCCAGGAAGTTTGGATGTTGTTCCAGGGTGAATATTGTTCTGGGTTCAGATAAGTTTGGAAACACTGACACCTTTATGTCACCTTCAACGCCACCTTTCCCTAGCTATAGGTAACTGGGGATAGACAGATGCCTGCTCCAAATTAAACCTCACACATTCTCTCTCCCAGGAGTTTTGAATTGGGATTTAAGTATTTCGTGTATTTTGTGTATGCGAGAGGGTCAGTGAGTGTGTGTGGGTCAGGGCTGTGTACGTCTGGAAGTGAGAGGACAATCTGTAGAACGTCATTCTCTGCTCCTACCACATGGGTTGTAGAGATCAAACTTGGGTCTTCCGGCTTTGTGGCAAGAGCCTCTCCATACCTGCTGAGCCTTCTCGATATCCTAACCCTCTTCTTTTTGCCCACTGTTTAAGTAGTGTTTTGCTATATCCAGAACATCGTTCGTTGACTGAGCCAGAGAGATTAGCATCTTACAGAGGCATCTAAAACACAGCAAAGAGAAAAATGCTAGCAAACAAACCCCAGAGGCCTGGGGGCGTGAATCAAAGACGCACTGAGGTAAGAAAAAGGAAGCAAACGTCCCGTGAACTTCGCTGACCCTCCACACCCAGCACTGGTTAGGGCTTGTTGGTAGCCTCTGCCAAGGGATGCCTGCGGTCATCTGCACAATAATAAAAGCAGGGTTTACTTTGGTTCACAGTTTGGAAGGTTTCAGTTCTGTGGTTTGTTGGCTCGATTATTTGGGGGCCTGTGAGGCAGAGGCTGGGAAGTGGGGAGCAGGCACAAGGTGTTCACTTCCTGGCATCTGGAAAGCAGAAGAAAGTAAGAGGAGAGGCTAGGGGCCCCTTCCCTGGCAGGCCCTCAATGTCCTAACTTACTCCCAGCAGGCTCAGCATCTTAAACGTTTCACCATGCCCCTAGGAAGACCACAGGCTGAAGACCACACCCTTAAGACATTAAGAGGTGAACCTTTGAGGGGACATTTCAGATCCAAACTGCAGCAAGGAGATAGACAGGAAGTGTAACGGTCTCCTTTCTCAAAGCTTTTACTGCAACATTATTGCTTCTGGATGAATACTTTTCAAAGCAGGTCTCAGTGCCAGTGTTTGGAAAGAATCTCCAGTTTTAATTAAGCATGGCGAAGTCATTGCCTCCATGACAAGTATTCTGTAACTGTGAGGAAAAAGAGACTTAAAGGCATATCCTTCCCATTTTTACAGGTTTGCTGGATTATAAAGAGTATCTTCGAATGTATTCTGTTCCTAGAAATACTTAATAAAGAAGTACTTAATATAGAATGTTTAAACGCCTAGTGATTTATATGATATGTTTAATCCCATCTCCTTAAAGACTCCAATAACTTTATCATAAAGTGGCCTTTTTGGGTTTTGCGACTTTAAACTTTATTTGGCATAAAAAAATCATTTAGACACAAAAAGACAAGCAGGTGAAAATTTTTAACTGGATGTGGTCTCTGGACTTGAAACACCGCCATCTGTGCTTTCGCGCAGGGCATGGCCGCCCTCTCAGTACGGGTCCTCTTGGACTTTTAAGTTCTTAAAGTGTATCGAGGAAGGGAAGTGGGTTAAGTTGTCTTTCTCAGCAGACCTCTTGGGAGAGTTGTCAGGAATACACAGCTGAGAACAACTCAGGCATTTCCTGTTCCCACCTGGGCAATCCGTCATTTTGCCACTGTTGGGTGTCTGGTAGGAGGGGGTCAGCAAAGCAGGGGCTTGGCAGGTGCCTCACAGAAAAGACCAGAGGCAACAGCAGAATGCCATTCACATTTTAAAGATGTACTACTCGTTCCTCGAAAAGTCCATAGATGTATACAAAGACTTTTAATCATATATACCGACTTCCTTTCTCTAATCCCCCCGTGGCTGCCCCTAACACATCTTCTTTCCAAATACGTGTCTTCCTCCTCCTCCTCCTCCTCCTCTCCCTCCTCTTCCTCCTCCTCTTCCTCCTCCTCTTCCTCCTCTTCCTCCTCCTCCTCTTCCTCCTCTTCCTCTCCCTCCTCCTCTCCCTCTCCCTCCTCCTTCTCCTCTCCTCCTCCCCCTCCTCCTCTTCCTCTTCCTCCTCCTCTTCCTCTTCCTCCTCCTCTCCTCCTCTTCCTCCTCTCCTCCTCCTCTCCCCCTCCTCCTCCTCTTCCTCCTCCTCCTCTTAAATAACTCAGTGAGTCCTATTAGTGCTATACACATGGAGCCTGGGTAACCTACCCCCACAGAAAACTGACTCTGCTTCCCCCAGAAGCCATCAACTAACTACCAATGGTTCCTCAGCGGCAGGTGGCCCCTTACGAGCCCCCCTCCCTTCTATGCAGGAGTTTTGAGGCTTGATCTCTGGCAGGTCTTGCGGGAGTACCCACAGCTGCTGTGAATTCACGAGTGCAGCAGCCAAGGCAAGTCCATAGGATATCTCATGGCATTCTTTCTCTTCTTTGGGCTATGACATTCATTCTGCCTCTTCTTCCAAAGAGCAGAACATTGGAGCCCTTTCAGAGTAGTATTGCCAAATGATTCTCCATGAAGCCACAGCTCCGTTTGTCATCTGTTTCTATGGTGCTGAGGATCTAACCTGTGGCCTCCTGCATCCTCTAGGCAAGTGTCCCATCTCTAAGTCGTATCACTCCCCAGGGAGACAATTTTAAATTGTCAAAGCTTTCTGTGACTTCCTTATAGGCCATTCTTAGTTATGTGCCGCTATTAAAGGGGCTGAGTGTAGGTACACGCACCAAAAAAATACCTTAACCTATGTGATTCTGGGAAAACAAGACAAAAGTTATATTTTAATTATTTTTGAATGTTCTTTTTTTTTCTGATTTGACATTTAATGTACCTTACATTGGTAAGTTGTGTTTGAGCTCACTGGGAAATAGGTTTTGGAAGCAAGGTTGTACACAGCCTGAATCATGTTTGTCTCAAAGTGTGCCTCTAAAGTCTTCATCTGGGTACGGGGCTGGCCCCGATAAACTCTGCGTCCGAAAGGAAAAAGCCTAGGAGTAAAAATACTATATCCTCAAAAATAGCTAGGAAGTAAGCCACTTCCAATTGTTAATTTTGTTTATCTCGTGATTCAAAGGTACTTACAAGGAAAAGGAGAGTTCATCTGTCTTAGTTAGGGTTTTATCATTGTGAACAGACACCATGACCAAGGCAACTCTTATAAGGTCAACATTTATTTGGGGCTGGCTTACAGTTTCAGGGGTTCAGTCCATTAACATCATGGCAGGAAGCATGGCCCAGGGCAGGCAGATATGGAGGAGCTCAGAGTTCTAGATCTTGATCCAAAGGCAGCCAGGAGGGGATTCTCTTCTGCAGGAAGCCAGGAGACTCTGTTCCATACTGGACAGGGTTTAAGTACTAGGAGACTTCAAAACTTGCCTACACAGTGACACACTTCCTCCAGCAAGGCCACGCCTCCTAGTAGTCCCACTTCCCATATTCAAGCCATGCCACCCAGGGAGAAATCTCAGTCCAAATGACTGCCTCGCCTTCGTCTGTCAACTACTGCTGGGGGTTGTGAGGACCCAATGTGATGATGTTAGATGCTATCTCTACCTGTTCTTCTGTGTTCTTTTGCTTAGAAATCTCACATCAAGGAACATTGTGCTGCCAAGGACTCAAGGGAAGCTCCAGCTGGTTGCTTTAAAGCGATACCTCAGTAGGTTTCTGCTGGATGTTTATCAGCAGACCTCTCTCTCTCTCTCTCTCTCTCTCTCTCTCTCTCTCTCTGTGTGTGGGGGGGGTGCCTACATGTATATTTGTGGACCATTCATGTGTCTGATGCCTTAAGAAGCCAGAAGATAGCATCACCCTGGGAACTGAAGTTATTGGTGGTTTTAAGCCACCAAGTGGGTGCAGGGAACTGAACCCAGGTCCTCTGCAAGAGCAGCAAGTGCTCTTAATCACTAATCCATCTTGCTAGCCCTTACCCCCTGCTCTTGTTTGTTCTTTTTCTTGAAAGTTTTACCCAATGGGACACCAGCTGATTACCTTAACAGTTTTCCCCAGTCAATTTCTGCTGGTTGTTTTGAGCATTTGATCTAGTAATATTTTGATATCTATCTCTATCTATCTATCTGTCATCACGTACTTTTTATTTTTATTAAACGAGTGCCAAGTATTGGCTTGCTATTCATCTAAGAAATTCAGTGTCTTAGGGTTTTACTGCTGTGAACAGACACCATGACCAAAGCAACTCTTATAAGGACAACATTTTTTTTTTTTTTTGGTTTTTTTTTTCGGAGCTGGGGACCGAACCCAGGGCCTTGCGCTTTCTAGGTAAGCGCTCTACCACTGAGCTAAATCCCCAGCCCCATAAGGGCAACATTTAACTGGGGCTCACTTATAGGTTCAGAGGTTCAGTCCATTATCATCAAGCCAGGAACATGGCAGCATCCAGGCAGGAATGATGCAGGAGGAACTGAAGGTTCTACATTTTCATCTGAAGGCTGCTAGAAGATAGAAGACTGGCTTCCAGTTAGCTGATGGTCTTTAAGCCCACGCCCACAGTGACACATCTACTCCAACAGAGCTACACCTTCTAATAGTGCCACTCCCTGGGCCAAGCATCTTCAAATCACCACACTCACTCATTCAAAACCCAAAGCATACCTGTTAAAAAAAATTATTGTTTAGAACAGAGGTAACACATCTTCATTTTGAGACATGGGGAATAGGTTGGCAGATATAGAAAGTGACAACTACCAATTAAAATCCCTCCAGTCCAACCTGTTCTTTCAATGTCAGGCTTGCTTTTTTTTTTCTTTTTTTCTTTTTCCTTCTTTTTTTTCTTTTTCATGTATATATATTTAATCATCTTATGATGTTTTTAAAACATAGCAACTGTGGTTTTCTCACATTATTAAAATTTGTTAACACATCTCTCTAAAGTTGCTACATCTAAAATTGCTACATATTGAAAACAAGATAGCGCAGGAGAGATTCAAATGGGTTTCCCTGGTGTTTCAGAGTTTGAGATGACTGTGAGATTGGCGAGTGCAGCAGGAAGAGACAGTCATCTGTCCTCCTCTTTTCCTTGCAGTCTTCATGGGGACACAGATCCACTTCCTGTAGATGAGTAGTTAGGCTGTATCTTGCTGCAGATAATGACATCCCTCTATGTGGTAGTGAGGGGAATGTCACCACCCATCAAAACTACTTATCTCAACGGTGGTCCAAGTCAGCATATTCATGGCAGAGTCATTAGTCACATGGTCAGGATCTGGGGGAAACTTGATTTGTGATGTGTATTCTATCAGCCTTTATTCTTGGCCATAGAGAGTTGGACAGTTTAAGAAATAAATTTCAAAATTAAATGAATGTAAATGTGTTCTTGGAAAGCCCAAGATCCTGGCTTTAAAAAAAACCAAACTGTCAACTCTAAAGGAGGAACACTGCTCTTAAATATCTGTCACTGCCATTGTAGGGGCTGGCTATCACTCAGCCGAGCCACCACACTCAGAATAGATTTGCCATTGGTAACCAACTCCTGATTCCTAAGTCTTTGGAGTTGAAGTTTCATGAGTGTGTCTTACTGATAAGAGAGTACCCACACTCTTAGGTGTAATGGGGAATACAAAATAAAGCTGGTGGCCTCTAACTCAAGAACAGGTAGATTCATTGGGCACGGAAGCACATATCTAGGATCCTAGAACTCTGGAGGCTTAGATGGGGGGATGAAAACTTCAAAGCCAGCCAACACAATGTGACAAGACTATTCCTCAACAAAACAAAACAGAAGAATGGAGAGAAGGCAGGCTTTAAGGTAGGTTCTCCCCCACAGAAAAGACTGTTAGTAGCTAGAACAATGTCCAATGCCACTGTGCAATGCTAGATGGCATAAATGTTTCATAATATATTTAATAATTACTTGCTAACAATTGTCAGAACATTTGAAACTATTTTTAGGGGGAGAGACTCATAATGGCACGTTTGTTAAAGAGCTATCAACAGTTGATGACTTGCAGAAGGGAGAGTTGTTTTCTCTGGTGTTGTGGCCACTGTAGGTTGACCATGCCCCGCCCCATGTCTCTGTTTTGTAACTGTGGGCTTTTCTGCCCACACCCAAGTTCCCAAAACAATGGCTGAGTCTAGCTTGTTCCTCTTAGCTTGTAACTCAAGTATCCCATTTATTGTAGTCTAAGTCCCACCATGTTATTAGTTACCTAACCTCAGGTATATAACCATCTCCCTCAGGGTTCAAGATGAGGCTTCCTGCCCCTGACTCTATCCCTCTGCTGGAACTCCTATGTCCTATTTCCTGCCTAAGCTAATAGGCCAACAGCATCTTCTTAACAGGTGATGCTTTCGTACAATGCACAAGAGATTCTCTAATTAAGGTCAGTAGTTTATTTAAAAAAGAGAGAGAGAGAGAGAGAGGAAGAAGTTGGGAAAAGAATGTGGTAGGCCCGGGAGGATTTTTTTTTGGAGAACGAGTAGTAGATATGATCAAAATACATTGTATACATGTAAAAATCATCAAAGAATAAATGTATAAAATATTTCAAATACTTTCTTTAAAACATTTTAGCATGCCTTTAATCCCAACACTCAGGAGACAGAGGCAGGTGGATCTCTGTGAGTTCACTCCAGCCTAGTCTATAAAGTGAGTTTTAGGACAGACAGGGCTGTTACACAGGAGAAACCCTGTCTTTAAAAAAACATTTATCGAGGTAAATTTACATATGAGAAAAATGGATGCTTTTATACCCTTTAACCTTCTTAATACACAGTTTAAAGAGTACTGACAACTACACAGTCATTGTGCAGCTACTATAATCAACTTACAGAATAATTCAATCATCCCCCAAAACTCTCTCTGCCACTTCATAGCTAGACCCCGTAGTAGTCCCAACTGCTGGCAACCAATGATCTACTTTTTTCTAGCTATCTGTGATGATTTGAGTGAGAAATGTTCCCCATAGGCTCATGTATCTGAACACTTGGTCCCTGTTGGTAGTCGTATGTATTAGGTAGGGTTCTTTAGAGTCACAGAATGTATAGAATGTCTCTCTATAGTAAGGGAATTTATTGTGATGGCTTACAGTCTTTAGTCCAATTAACCCAGCAATGGGCAGCTGTGGATGGGAAGTCCAAGAATCTAGTAGTTGCCCAGTCCCACAAGGCTGGTTGTTTCAGCTGGGCTTCTGTAGAAGTAGGTTCCAAGTCAGTTCAAGCAGTTGAAGAAGAGTGAATCCTCCATCTTCCAATGTCTCTATGTCGGCCTCCGGCAGAGGGTATGGCCCAGATTAAAGGTGAGATCTCCTTGTCTCAGTCTCCTGGGATTAAAGGATGTATTGCCTTGCCTGGCCCTAAGCTTTTCATGGCCACTGTGCCTCAAGATCTTCATGCCAAGATCCTGGTCAGAAATTTGTGTCTTCCAGCCTCAAGATCTGGATCACAGGTGAGCCCTCCAATTCTGGATTGTAGTTCATTCTAGAGATAGTCAAGTTGACAACCAGGAATAGCCACTACAGTAATGTTGTTTGGGGGTGGTTATGAAACCTTTCAGAGGTACATCCTTGCTAGAAGAAGTACATCAGTGAGGGTGGATTTTGAGAATTTATAGCATCACCTCACTTCCAGCACTGTCTGCTTCCTGTGTGCAGGTGAGACGTGACCTCTCAGCTTCTTGCTCCTGTAGCTTTGTGTTCCTCACCTTGATAGACTTCTAAATCTCTGGAAATGTAAGTCAAAATAAACTCTTGCTTACGTTGACCTTGGTCACTGTATTTCAATGCAATAACAGAACACCACTCCGTGGTATCAGTCCTTTTGCACAGCTGTTACTAAAGTTGGGAGAAAAAGAAGAGAGATTCATTTGAGTTCATGGACTGATGGGACATGGTGTTGTATCTCATGGCAGACAGGAAGCAGAGCAGAGCCATAACAGGAAGGGGTGTGTCAAGCCCCCACCTAATAACAGGCTTCCAATGGCCTTTTCCCTGAAACTTTACCCCCACCTTTCACATTCTCCCACCTTGTAATCTATTACAATCTTAAAATCATTAATCCATTTCTTAATTAATCAAAATCTTAATCCATTTAGGCTTTAAGATTTTTATTAGATGCCAGGCAGTGGGAGAAAGAGGCAGGCAGATCTCTGAGTTTGAGACTGGCCTGGTTTACAGAGTGAGTTCCAGGACAGTCATGGTTACTGAAAAAAAAATGGGGGAGGATTGTGAAGCATTTATATATTGGCAAAATATCGATTCACAGTTCAATCGATTGTCTCTAGACATGTCCTTATGGACACACCCAAAGGTGCAATTTACTAATCTCCTGTGTATGTCTCAATTCAAGGGAACTGACAATCAGATTAACCATCAGATCCCCCCACACCGTGTAAAAACAATCACACAGTAAGGAGGCTTTCGTGTTGTCTGGTGTTTCTCGCCCTTCCTAGTTACTCCGAGACTCACTCTTGTTCCTGGGCTTATCAGAAGAGCATTCGTTTTTACCATTGAGTAGTGCTCCATGACACGGTTACGCCTCAGCTCCCTTGTCCATTCTCCAGCTGATGGACACTTAGGGTATCTCTAGCTCTCAAAAGTTACCAAGACAACAGCAATAGGTTTATGCCAGAGCAGTTAGACAACAAAAAGAAGTCAAAGGGATACAAACTGGAAAAGAAGTCAAAATATCACTATTTGCAGATGATATGATAGTATACTTACGTGACCCCAAAAATTCCACCAGGGAACTCCTACAGCTGATAAACAACTTCAGCAAAGTGGCTGGGACTAAGTGTTTGTATGAACAAAGGTTTTCATCATTCTATGAATATCTAGGTGTCACTGATGAGGACAGGAATCGTGGCTGCATACTCATCGTCCCTTGGTTCTTTCTTCAGTTTTAGCTGTAATACATGTTACAAATAACACTAACACACACAAAATACTGTGGTATACTATCATAATCCTAACACACGGGAAACAGGTGGTGGAATAACAGGGGCCAGTGGGAACCACCAAAGGAAACCCTGCTTCAAAAAATCAAGGGTTGGAGATGTCGCTTAGAGAAAGAATGCTTGCCTAGCATGTGCAAGGCCCCAGCTTCAACCCCCAGCACCGTAGTGCTATCCTGGATGCAATCCCAGGATAGAAAAGAAGACTGGAACACAACACCAGAACCCAGGGAAGCTGTTCTCTTTCCTTCTCCCCTTGCTCTCCTGTGATGGATCATCTCCTTGGAGATATATAATGAAGCAGAGACAAGTAATGAGGCGAATTCAGAGTGGCTTACCTGAGCTTCCACACAAAGGTCCTAATGCCCTTAGAAAGGAGCTGGGAGGCCTGTTTTGTATCATGCTTTTCTTTATCCAAGAGCCCTTGGAATTTTGAAGGACTCATGCCTTTGCATATGGGAAAGAGGAAATAAAAGCCAGCAAATGCTCCAAAGGTTAGGGTCTTTACTTTCTAGATTCTTGATCTGTCTTTCGTATTAAATCTCTTCATCAAGGTTGAGATTTGTTTCTGTCCCACACACTTCCTTAGCCTCTGCCCTCCCCCTCCTTGAACAGCTTCTGGTATGGGAGTAATTTCCCCTAGTTTCACACCTGCTGTCAGCTTTTGACACTTGTCACTGGCTGCAGTCTCTGGCTTACTTCCCCCTCCTGCCTCCCAGCTCTTGCCTGAAGGAAGGTAAGGGAACTGACATAGTTACTAACTCGAATAGGAACAACAGTAAGTGAATTCGCAAGTCTGTGGAAGGCATAAAATCAGAATACCTCATCTACCAGACGACAGAACTATGCCAACGATTTCCATAAGGTAGAACAAAGAAATGAAACTCACCAGTGTAAGTTGTAGCCAAGTAGGGTTGTGAGCTTAGATCTCTACAATGGGAGCACAGGATGGGAAGTCAGGAGTTTCTTCTGCTACAGATGAAAGTGTCATGTAGGTGACAGAAGGCAGATTATATTGCATATGAGTCAGTTGAATGGTGTAACACATAGTACTGTCCCCCCAAAAACATAATCAAAATAATCCTTCTCCCCAACTTTAATATGGTGTGACGTGCTATCCATAGATACAAAGTAGATCACCAAGTGACATGACCCCAGCTTACCGTTACAGTCAGGCCACACACAGCACTAGAACATGGGCTTCAGTTGGAGTGTAACACATCCCAAGGCTGATAAAGAGAAGTTAATGTGTCTGCCCGCACCTCCTCGTACAATCTGGATGCTGTCCCTCTGATGACTTTTTAGAATAAACAATAGACAGATTCCCTCCCCCTTTCCAACCCAAGCTGTCTGAGGCGCTTGAAACATCAATCACTTCCTCTTCAAGTTGTGTCCTCTGACTTTTCATCCTTACACTTAAAAACAACACAGAAGAAACTTGTCTTTTTTTTCTCTCCTTGTTCCACAAATGATGTTGCCCAGAGTACCCTAGATCACATGTCTATAGATTTTTCCATCTATGCCCCAAGAGCTTCGATCACCAAATCCTTATTTCTAGACTGACCTTCGTGAACTCTGGAACTCCTGCACTATTTAGTTTATGGAATGTAGAGTATTTGGTCAATAAACACCCATTAGAAGTCTCAAAGGGGAACAGGAAAGTGTCAAAAGGAGATTGACAAGACAAAGCTGGTAGAGATGTACTGCATTCTGAAGCCTTTGTAAATAACACCATGAAAGCCCTTGCTTTTCCTGAATTGTATTCTGGGAAGAATCGCTTTCTTGAAAGAGTAAGTGTATATTATCTGAGGTCAGAGATCGGAGCAGTGGGGCTAAAAAGAAAGCTCAAAGCTCAGTCAGTGACCATGTGGACCTGAGTTCGATTCCTTCCCAGAACCTACATAAAAGAGCCAATGTGTTGGCACATGCTTGTAATCTCAGCCCTTGGAGTCAAAGACAGATCCCTGGGCTCCATGGCTAGCCTGCCTAGCATAATGGGCAAGCTCCAGGCCAATGGGAGACCACATCTTCTGAGGAACAAGAGCTGAGGTTGTCTTCCGGTCTCCATACTCATGTGTATGCATGTGCACGTGTGCCTGTGCACGTAAACACACATGGCAATGATGGTGGTGTCAGTGGCAGTAGTGCTAATAAGAAATGGAAAGCGAATGTCTGGAGAGTTCTGGAGAGTTCTACTTATTCAGAAATAAACAGTGGGATGACAAGCAGAAAACTTTTCCTTACTTTCTCAGGAGTCGGAAATGATAACCCTGGAAACATAATTATGTATTTATTCTTGTAATTTAGAGCTTTTATCTGGGTTCTCTTCCCACAGTGTTTGGAAGCAAAAACTGTAGCAAGAAAGAGGAGGAAGGCGAATAAGGGAAGAAGAAAAGGTGGGGGGATTGTTTGTGCCCCCCCATTCCTGTGAAGTGGAAGGATCCAGGTTTGTGGGGAGGCAGGGCTTACCAGCCAAGGACATAGACTAGGATGCAGGGACCACTGCTGGGCTCTGAGTATTGTGAGGAACTTCACAAAGCAAAACACAAGGAATTGGTTTATCTAAAAGGAAGGGAGGGAGGGAAAGAGGAAGGGAGAGGAAGAGAAGGTAGGGGAAGAGAGGGGAGGGAGAGTTTGGGGTATTCAGCCATTTGGAGATGTTTGAAAATTGCCCTTAAGAAAGGTTTAGAAGGGTGAGTGCAGCCTTGAGGGACAGAATCGGGCTCATAGGTAGAAATTATGATTGTGGGTGGGTTTGAGAGGAAAAGGAGAGAATATCTCTGTTTTCTAACTATAGTTGTCTAGAGATGGAATGTATTCCATGGGGAGACAGTGAAATTCCCATCCCTGGTCAGTGGCCATATAGCAGAAAAGCTTCAGATAGGAAGTGCAGGCACAATGGATTCTCCTTGGATGAACCCCGCCACCCCCTACCCCCACGAGCGTACGATCTGCCAAATGTTGCTAGCCATTTATACAAAGCTCTCTCCTCTAAAAGCTGTCTATGGTGACAATTTTGGAATTTTCATTTCTTTAAGAAACATAGAACTATTATGATATATCTTTATTTTAATCCCAGGTGTGGGATATGGGGATGCTTCTGATTGTCCACAGCAGCTGACTATGATTGGCCTCGTGCTCCAGCAGGGGCATGATTTTGCCAGCTGCAGACAGTTTCCGCAATTGTGTGACATTTGGAATTCTGGGGACCTTTCGGAGGGTGTGTAAATGCTACAGCCCCCAGAAGTGGGGTGGGTTGTTGGTTGTGGTTTGTTTGGTAAGTAGTTATGTACAAAGAAGAAACAACAAGAAGAAATCAGATATCCTGATGGAAAGATCAAACTTGCCCCAAGGATCTTGCGTCAACCTCTCCCCGCATCAGTAGGAATTGTCTAACGATAATGTCATCCCCTCTCTAACCCCTGAGTTTATTCAGGGATCTCTTTCTTCTCACTTCTCTGTTTGTCCTTTCTCTCTTACCTAGTGTTAGGGGGCTGAAAGGGTGGAAGAAAGGGGGTGAAGAAGGGTGGAAGAAAGACGAGCCCACAAAGTAGCCAAAGGCAGCTACACGTGTCCAACGGGTTCTTAGTCAAAACACAGGAAATCATGAAAATGTTTTGGTAGTACATTCTTAAGTACCAAAGCCAGTGTTCCCAGCAGTAACCACTGATCGAATGCACGCACAGACAGGAAGCTTGGAGGTGTTGGGAACAGCACGAGTCCTGCTACATCCCTATGGAAAGAGAAGGAAATGTGGAATTAGGACTAGGCCTATACCTCCAGGGTAGAGTGTCGGCCTGGCACACAGGAGGCCCTAGCACCACGCAAAAAAGTAGAGTTATGTAGGTCTCAAAACCAAGTTTTAAACAGTTAGGAAGGGCGGCATCAGCCTTGAGAGCCTTGAAGAACTGGGGTTCACACTTCAATCGGTGAAGGAGATGGGTAATAATTACAAAGAATAAGGAATGCTAACCATACAAGTTGAACATTGTAAGATCTGTGTTTGGTGTCAGGAAACTGAGTTTCTAGTTAACTTTTTGGGGCAAGCAGGTTGCTTTAATCTACAGCAGTGGTTCTCAACCTGTAGACAGGGTTGGCATATCAGATCTCCCCTTGCATATCAGATATTTACATTACAGTTCATAACAGTAGCAAAATTACACTTTTGAAGTATCAACATAATAATAAAATAGCTGTATGAAAAGGCCACAGCATTAGGAAGATTGAGAACCACTGATTTATAGAGAGGAAAAGAGCTTCCTTTAAAAAAAATCAGGTACGTATTTAAAGTTACCCTCCACAGATGACTCCCTTTCTAAAGACTGTGATTAGTTGATACAGGCAAACATATCTGTGTCTGAAACAATAAAGGACATTCGTCACAGGTGTTCTGTCATTCATCTTGAGAGGCTAAACACGTTGGCCGTAACTCCTGATTGTCTTCTAATTAACCTCACATCATAGAAGCAACATGAATTTTGTTGTGTAGTTACAGAGGGAAGCCTCTTATTTTGAAAATATTTTTGGTAGCTAAAGAAATGGTTCAGCGGTTAAGAACAGTTTCCGCTTTTTTAGAAGACCCAGGCTTAGTGCCCAGCACCCACATAACAGCTGACAGCTGTCCCTAATTCCACTTCAGGGGATCCAGAGCCTCCACCTGCACCCAGCATACATATAGTACACATATATACATACGAGCAAAATACTCGTGCACATTATAAAATAAATACATCTTTAAAATATCCGAAACCTAACCAAGCAAATATATCTTTATTATTATTATTATTAATTATTGTTGTTGTTGTTGTTGTTAAATCATTTTTGTACAGACAGGGTTTCTTGGGCCTCACGCAGGCCTGGACTTCAGTGTGTGACTAAGGACGCCCTTGAACTTTTGATCCCCCTGTTTCCATCCACCCAGCATAAGCCATCATGACGAGTAGGTTTTGGTTTTAGTTTTCCCTCTGAAGACAGGAGGTCTCACTATGTTTCTCATACTGCTCTCCTTCTCCTAGACTCAAGTGATCCTCCTGTCTCAGCCTCCAATATGTGGGGCAGGCACCAACAGGCCTGAATCACTCCCCAGTATGTGGGGCACCACCAGGCCTGACTCAGAAATCTCATTTCAATCTTTCTTACGAGATTTTAAAACCCAGGAATAACACAGCACCTTCACACAAAGCAGGAGCCCAGCTGAGTCCGCAGAAGGCCCAGAGCAACATGCATGGGAGACATAGCTTCTAGGAAGAGATTAGGTAAGGGGTTGGCTAAGGGAATTCTGAGACACCTTTCCCTCTAAGTCTCTGCAAAGCAGGAACTGTTACTTCTTCCTGGCCCAACTCCAAGAGGAGAGCCCGCCTGATGACATTGCTGTTGGTGGCCATTTACTTGTATTCTGCAGACCTAATTGTACTGCAAGGGGGAGTTTCTAACCTTTTGGATAGATGACAGCCAAGAGACCTTAGGAAAATCCAGTGATGGCTGCTACTACCGTGAAAACTAGGTTTATAGTCGTTCTCTTGATTTCTTTTTTTAATGGCATGGCTCTTTGGCCTTCTCCCAGAGATCTGAGTGTGCACCCACACGGTTCAGTTTTGATAATACAGCAGAAGGATAAGGAGAATAAGAATATAGGTCAAGGATGTGTGAATAAAAAGTTGCTAGCATCCCAACCCCTGTGCTGAAGGGACATCATCTGCCCCATCTCCTCTTGTCTCCCTCCCGGATGGAGGGTCTTCATCCATTCATTCTCCCGATGTGTGTTGAGCATTTTCGGTGTGCACACGCTCTGCTCTGCTAGAGACACAAGGGTTGGATACTGGAGGATCCCTTCCCCAGAGGCATAGGGAAAGCAGACGGCTGCAGTGGAGGGAGAGAGGATGACCAGAAGTAGACAAGTAAACAGGGTCAAAGTTCAGAAAATAATGCTGAGCAGTACGGGAACACAGTAGAGGGTATGCATACTCTGACTTGTCCAGCCTCGGGGGACAATGGGAATTGTTGGAGGGGAGTCAGGTGCTTCCAATAGGTGATGGATGTGGCAAAGACTGGGCTCTTCAAGCAGAGGCCGATCTGAGTGGCCCCTCCAAGGCCTCCACTGTCCTTCCTAAGTGCCTCTCACTAGACGACCAGCTCATCTAAGGAGGTACAAGCAGAGTTTTAAGTCAAGTCCCATCTGTTGGTGTCGCTATGCAGAAATCCTGGAGAGGCCGCTCTGACCGACCCTCACACACAGGAAGCTTGATAGATGGAGGGAAGGGAGCGAAGACCTATCAACCATTCTGGGTTCCTCCCATCCCTGATGTCCTTGATAAATCCTCTGTAATTTTTTTTTTTTTTTTACCTCCTGAATCAAGTTGTTGGTACAGAGCTAGGACTGACATCATAGATGAAGTTTATGTTGTTAGAGGAAATAAATGTGTGTTCTAGGTTCTGGCTATATACTCCGCTGAGAATTTGCATTTGATAATGTCAAGGGTCCTGCCTACTGCAGTCTCTTGTATTTCTGTACCATCCACTGCATCAAGGAGATACACAGCGACTTTTTTTTTTTTTTTTTTTTTTTTTGGCCAAGCGAATTCACGGATAAATGAGCAACTGTGAATGTTAGTAAGTAAACACTGTTTTATTTATAATTACAGAAGGAAGGAACGTTTTACTCAGTCTCGCCCGCTGAAAATATACTTAAGTTTGAACAGCCGTTCAATTATATCAAGAGTAATTGCCCATTGCTGGTTTGTGGAATTGATCCAATTCCTTGAAAAATAAGCATGTGTGTTATCAAAGCAGAATTTCATTGGACATCAAGTCGTGCCCCAGTGGATTTCTCCCCAACAACAAGAGGCGTGAAATTTCCAGAGCCAGCAGGAGTGACTTGCCCTTTCATTTCTAAGGGCTGTTCCTGCAGCTCCAGTGTGACATTTGCTTAAAGATGAAGCCAGCCCCATTCTAAATAAAGGTATCTGGACAGCCCTTCAGCGATGAATGTTTTATTGGCATATAGGCACTTGGCAGAGTAAATACATGGTTACAACATGTTCTTAGTTTACTTACTGTGTATAGTGAATGCAAAAATGAAACCACAGTGTGGGATTCCTTTTCCCAAAGTCCCAGACTTCAGAAGGCAAATCCCTAGTCATGTGTGTTTATGGTAGAGAAGGCATTCTCACATCGTGAAGCTACATTGTGGTCTATGTCAATGATATCCAACCTTCCGCCATATTGAAATGACTATCTGGCACACCTCATACATCACGTAGCCTCCCCTACACCCCCAGCCACCACTTGGGGGTTGAACTAGGACCTCCAGCCTGCTAGGCAAGGGCTATATCTGAAACCATGCCCTCAGCTCATGTAACACTTTACAAAAAGTAACAAACTAAAGTCACTTTTGTCCGGAGAAACTATGAAATCCTCAGAAGTCAGAATTCTTTAATCTGAAGAATGACAAGGGCAATCATGAGGTTCCATGGGATAATTCTTCACACTCAAACTCTCCACAACAGGCTGGAATCTGACCTTGTGGTCTCCAAAATGCTTTTTAAAAATGTGTGTGTGTGTGTGTGTGTGTGTGTGTGTGTGTGTGTGTGTGTGTGTGTTGGGGTTACTGCATAATTTCATACACTGTGCCAAGTTACCGGAACAAGTCTTTTTTTTTTTTTCCAAGGAAAATCTCTTTGTGAAAGGTCAGTAAGTAACATAACTAGTTTAAAGTCCTGGAGATTTGGCCAGGAACTAGGAGTCTGCAACAGCTTTGCCCAAGGCAGAGATTTCCCACTCAGATCGCAAGCACCTTGCTATCCCCCACCCCATGGAAACACTAGAACACACACACACACACACACACACACACACACACACACACACACATCCATGAAAAGCAAGACAAGTGTTGGGTGTGTTACCACGCAGACTATTTTAGTGCACTGCAGGGTCCTTGTCCATCCTGCTGTGTCACAGCTCGTCTTGCCTATTTTGGAGACCCTGGCTGTGTGAGATATGGATGGAAGTGCTCTTGGCATTTTCTAGAATGTCCTGCTCTTAGTGCCGACTCCTGCCTGGCCTTCTGAGTTGGCACTAATATTCATCCAGCCGACTTGGTGACATGAACTCTTGTTTATTCTTAGCTTCTTGTGCTGTACAGGAGGTGAGCAAAGGCAGGGGAGAGGAGAGGTTCTGGAGCGGGGTTGGCATGAGCTGGGAGCTCCACAATAGCCGTGGCCCTCTGAGAAAGAAGGGTAGTGTTTGTGAGGCCAGATGCTGCTCTCTTGGCTCTCTGACTGACTGGACATGCTGCTGGCCATTTGGCTATCTGCCTCTTCAGCTTTGGACTTTATTTATGGGAAGATTCAACAAGGTCAGAAAGCTCAATTGGAAACAAATCCCTAAAAGCAAGCCCCAAATAGCCCCTGCATAGCAGCGTGTCTGCCGGGCGCTCAGCTCCCACATTTCCGGAGTAGCATGAAACTTGTCAGCCCTTATCCTAGGCCCTGGGATGTTAAAGCTTCTTGGCAAGCAGAAAGCCATTATGAAGGCTGTAGGTTTGAAAGAACAAACGATGACTAATCCCCAGTTTCAGTCCTTGAAGGAGAGGAGGAGGTTGTGGAAGTAAACACCACTCAGTGCACCATACTAAAGACTGGGTAAAAGGTAAACAGGGAGCGTGGGCTATCCTCACTTACTGGTGAGACGCCTGGTTAGTCCTTCCTCACTTAGTCGTGGGATATCTCATGGACACAAGGACGCAAGTGATTCAGGAAAAAAAGGTAAAGTGACTCAGTGTGAGACCATGCTGGCATGATTGTTACTCATCCTCTGTGCCTCAGAAGTCCCAGAAAGCCTTCGTGGGAGGGGTGGGGAGGGAGATTGCTTAATTCCCGCTTAAACGGCTAAGTGTGGGATAAGTCCTCTGAAGGAGGTGCTTGATGGCACTGAGTAAAGCCAACCCCGAAGCTGACGGGTGAGGCGCTGAGGTTAAGATGTGTGAAAGGAAGAACCAGTCCACTACCTGCAGCTGAAACCTTCTGGGAACAGTGTGAGCCTTTCCCGAAACACAACGTGATAGGTCTTACTGCAACGAAGTGCATTCGTGTCCTACACTGACAGTTACAGGCTGCCATTTATTTTAGAGGTCAATTTCTTTCTGTTTCTTTCAGTCTTCTCATCATGGTGTCCCCAGGTTTGTGCCTGAAGGGATTCCTAAGAAAACAATCTGTTGAGTGATTTCTACACTGGTAAAAGTAAAGTCCGTGGTAATTACATAAACTTCTCATTCATTCCTCTTTTCATCCATTCATTAATTCATTCCTCTCCCCCCCCCCCGAGAATAAACCAGAGCCATGTGAATAGGAGGAGTAAAAGCCATCACGGTTTAAAACTTAAAATTCGGGGGGTTGGGGATTTAGCTCAGTGGTAGAGTGCTTGCCTGGCAAGCGCAAGGCTCTGGGTTCGGTCCCCAGCTCTGAAAAAAAAGAAAGAAAAAAAAAACTTAAAATTCGGAATATTCTTTCCTTCTAGGCTGAATTCCCATGAGTCTTCTCATTTATATGAAAGCAAAGCGCTGGTCTTTTATTTATTATGACGACTAACAGAGCATGCAGTATCTGTTCAAGTCATGTCTGTGTCACTGGTAGGTTTCGAGCTAGAAAATTTAGACAAGCACTTTGTACAACCTAAGGCTGATTCATGCCAGTGAAATCTCTTACCCTGCCTGAATTTCCTTAAAGGGTGATTAATTAATGTAAACCAGCAGAATTAACCAGCAAGGGATTGCTAGCAGGGTTAGGAACAGGGCTCCATAGTTCCACAGACCTTCCACCTTGGGTTTCTGCTCTGCATCCCCTGAGCTCTACCAGCGGTGACTGGCTCTGTACTTTGCAGGACAGGGGTGCCTGGTTCATGACTTCCTCTTTCTTGTGACCTGTCTAAGGACAGGAGACAGTGCAGCCGACCAGGTGAGGAGTGACAGCTGAGCAGGTGTTGAGGCTGGAGTCCTTCTCATGCTTGCTAAAAAGGCCTTAACACTCAGTTCAAAATGTGTACCACGTTTCAGTGAAGAGATTATTGATGTGTCATTTTCTGCTCCCCTTTCTGGATCCCCTTTGACTTTGCCCCAATGCTTCAGTTCTCTTACCATTCCTATTAAAATGCCAAAGTGATAGATCATTCATGGGGAGCACTTCAGCGCCCCAAAGCCTGCTCACTGCTCCCACCGTCTGTGCACTCTGGCTTCATCTTTCAAATTAAAGAAACATTTCATAATTTTTATAGCGAGTCACATGCAACCCCCTAAGGATACCCATAACTAATACCCCTTGACTGACAGTTTTAAAAGAAAAAAGACCGGCAAACTGATTCTACCACTCCCCTGGGGAGCCCACATCACAATCGTGAACATCTAGGATGTCGGCGCTCGGGGCATCTTCTACCTCCCAGTGGCACTCATACACATGGGCATCGTTGATTTGCTCTGTATCCATAGCAAGGGCTGGGCTATCATTCCCTCCCAGCACTTCCTGATCCTCAGAAACCTGGGGCCCCTCATTATTCTCCACGGGACAGATGGGGTTAGAACTTAACGTGGCATCTTCTTGAGGTGTGACTGTCACAGAATGCACAGCCTCACCTCCTGCCTCGGTGCTGTCCTGTGTGGAAACTGTGGCTAGGAGCACCTCCTCAGTGGGCCCTTGAGCCTCAGATGGCTCCTCTATGGGGCCTAGACAGCTGGTGTTCTCAGTGAGTCCCTCACCGGTAGACTGAGAGGTAGGCCCTCTACCCTCTGGCAGTGTCCCCAAGTTCACCCCAGGAGCCTCAGCTTCCAAAGGCATAGGATGGGCCTCCCTCTCTCTGACTTCACTTTCTTCACAGCTGTCCTGCTGGATGGCAGCTGGGCCGCTGGCTTCTGGGTGGATCTTGCTTTCCTCCTCCTCTTCTTCTTCTTTTTTATCTTCTTGGGGAACAGGTGTCCCGTTGAGTGTATCATTTCCAATCTCTGGGGCAGACTCGACGAACACCGTCACAGTCAACAACTCCTTCAGTTCCCTCAAGGACCCTGGCACGGCGCTAGACTCTGGCCTTTTGTGGGCTGTTTCCTCATCTTTAGGGGGCTCCCCAGCTTCTGCCTCTGACAAGTGTGAGCTGAGAGGTCCTGCTGAATTATCTGCACTGAGAGGGTTCCCGGCAGAGTTATCCACACCGGACACAGACACCTGCCCATCCTCACCTGAAGGAGGGCTGGACCCAGAGATGGAAGCACTTTCTTCTCTGGCCAGCGAGCCAGGGACCCCAGGCTGCTGCTGCTTTTCCTCAGGCCCCTGGAACACTTCGCTGCCTGGAGCCTCATCGCCTGGAGCTCCTGGGAGAATGGCAGATGCTCCTCTGGCTGGGCTGGCCTGGTTTGACCCCATGGAGGTTTTGAGGTCTGTCAGACTGGACACACTTTCACTGGGTAAGGCCATGTTGTCTTCAAATAAGTTGTGTTTCTTCAAGATAGCTGCTTCCGTTATCACTGAGAGGGAGCAGAAAACAAAACACCACATTAGCGCTCTGCCCGGCAAACCTGGATTTTCCAACGTTACCCGGGAGCCAATCATTCCTGTCCTCTGGCTCCCCAAACTCTCAGTTTCTAGAACCATCTCACGACCACCCTCTCACAGGCCGCCCTTCCTGATGACCAAAACCTGCAAACCTTCCAGACTCTGAGTCTTGGTAGCGTTCATTCGAAATTTTCAATCAAGAAACACTTGCTAGGCATCTATTCTGAGACCAGCCCCAATGTGGAGAATAATAAAACCTCTGCTTGTAAAGAACTCAAAGTCTCCAGGGGTATCATATTCATCAGTGTCACCAGCTGCTGTGACAAGTGGCTGCTCTGGAACTCTAATGAGGCAGGGGCAGGCCTTCCCCTTCCTTGTTTTGTCTGGCAGTGTGGTCCCGATTGCGTAGTGGGTATTCAGGGCTAAACATCCAGCTGAGAGAGCTTGTTTGGCCTGGAGTGTTCAAGATGAACATTTGGAAGGACAAAGAAAGTAACAGCATGGGTAACAGTGCATGACGGTTCAGCCACAGACCTCTCTGTGCAGGGCTACAGTGTCCAACAATGCCAACTTGAAGTGGGTCTTACAGCAGAGGCAGAACCACTAGGGGTAGTCAGCACTAGTGCCCTGCTCTAACAGGCACCATCTTATAGCAAGTTTCAGGCAGAGGGGAGGCCGTGCAAAAGAATCTTCTTCCAACTGAACTAAGACATGTGTGCAGTAGGCTGTCCATGGCCTATGCACACACACCATGCCAACCCCTTTACCCTCCTCATCGCCTGGGATTCCTGGCCAGCTACAGTGACCTGAGGCTTGGACTGGACCAGTTTTCTCACTGGAGGCATTTTAATAATGGCTACTAAATGTGTCTCACTCCAGTAGATGGCTGGCAGCCTCCTGCAGAGTATTTCCAATGCATAACTAGTCCCACTGTGATCACAGACAAGGCCCCGCTCCACACTGCAGCAGATGCCAGAGTCCTAAAGAGGCTCTCAGAGTCCTATGCCATTGCCCTGGGTCTCTGTCCATCTGACTGGAGGGGAGGAATGTGCTGAGAGAGCAATGGTTGGGCCCTACTGCCGTCCAGCCCTGAAAGTCTTTCGGTGTTCTAACACAGAGTAGCAAGGACAGATCTACCTGCCAGACCCTCAGTTCAGCCGCACTAAGCCTTGGTTTCTTTCCTCTTTGATGATAAAGCTTATGTTCTTGTCCTACAGAATTCATGCTTGCGTTGAAAGAGGATTGACATGGCCCATGGCGCAGTCACCTCGTGAATGAGGCGAGGTTGGTCCTTCCTTCCTATCTGCCCTCTCCTTGTTGTCACCCCTGCAGACCAATCTCAGTTTCAACTCTTCCGCATTCTGATCTTACGGCCTTCCTGAGTCCTATTTCCAGAGTGCACCCCGTTTCGGAGTGCTCCCTCCTCACCTTTCAGGGTCTCATCGAGGAGGATCTGATACAAAATCTCTTCATAGATGTTCTCAACATGGATCATATTGGTGTGGTCTGCGAAGATGAACTGCTCATATTTCTGAAGCTCCTGGAGGGTGAGAGAGGATGAAGAAGAAGAGCCATGACGTCAGGGGACTGCCACTCAAAGCTACAATCACGTACCATCTCACGGGCAAGAAAACAGCACATGCTGGTGAGGACGTGGGGAAGGGGGGACCTCTGTACACGGCTGGTAGGGGATAGGAGGTAGTGGAGGCATTGTAAAAATTACTACGGGCCTTTCTCACATATGATCGAGCTGCCTCTCTTACATACGTGCCTGAAGGAAACTGTTCATAACAGCCAAGGTATGGAAGCAACCGGAGACGAGTGGATAAGGAACGCGCGGTGTATACACAGTAAGCGAAATCGTGTCATCTTCAGAAAGATGGGTCAAATGGGGATTGTCAGCTTGAGAGAAACAATCCAGACCCACTTTCTCTCGCATGTAAAATCTAGACTTAGTAAACGTTGAAGAAGACAGAAATGGAGAAGGAAGACAATTTGCAAAGCAGAAAGGCAAGAGGGATGAGTGGGGACCAGAAGGGGGGGTGAGGGAAATCGATCGGAGGCGCTGTGTATGCATGGGAAAGAAAGAGACACATTGTCTTTTGTAATTAATGTGTAAGAATAGAAACAAGGGGGGAGTAAGAATCTATTTTCAAAAGAGATGGGGAAAGGGTGACTCCCGCCTTCTGCCTGCTCCATGGGGAGTGTGGGAGGATAGTAACTGGTCCTACAGGTTAATGATGCTTAGATGACAGTGTGGCCAACGATGTCTCCCTGTGCTCCCTCTGCATCAAGCCTACGTGCTAACCTCCTTGTACCTGTTAACTGTCTACGAGAAGAAGGCACCCAGCCATTGGTCGTTCCCTTTCCTCTGTGTGTTCTGGGAGCACGTTCTGTGCAGAGATTTTTTTCCTAGTCATCTCAAGGTCTATGAGTGGGTGCCGTGTCCTTTTTCTTAATATTAACCAACGTTATCTTCATTTTTTACAGATTTATTATTTATGCATATGAGTATCCTATTTGCATGCGTGCCTACATAACAGAGAAGGGCATCAGATTCCCTTATAGATGGTTGTGAGCCACCATGTGGTTGCTGGGAATTAAACTCAAGTCCTCTGGATGAGCAGCCAGTGCTCTTAATTGCTGAGCCATCTCCCCAGCCTCCCTTCATTTTCTATCTGATACAAAGAGCACTTTACCGAAGTAAAAGTTGTATGGTGAAATGCAGATTTAAGAAAGTATAGCTTGATGACATTAAATATAAATTTGTTCCTGTGACCATAACCTAGGTCCTCATCCAGACCACACCCCTCCGAGAGATAAGATCTGATCGACATCTGTCACAGTATGGTTGGGTTTTGCATGTAAATGAAACCATGTGTTGTTTAGATTTCTTCTACTCCATGACACAGGTAGGTCAGCAGCTCACTCCTCCTTATTGATAAACAACATTCACTATATGAATGAGTTAGAATTGTTCATACATATTCATTTGATATTGACTAAGGTGATTTGTATAAGAATGGCCCCCTTAGGGTCTTGATCACCAGGGAGTGGCACCATTTGATAAGGATTAGGAGGTGTGGCCTTAGGAAGTAACAAGTAGAGTAGGCTGAAGTTTCAAAAATTCACACCAGGCCCAGCAGAGTCTCTCTCTCTCTCTCTCTCTCTCTCTCTCTCTCTCTCTCTCTCTCTCTCTCCTCAGTTTAGGTGAGTTCATGAAAACAGCCCTGAGGGCTGCCCAGTTGGGTGTAAGAGCAACCCAGATGAAACCTAGTAAGTAATAACTCAGGGTTATCAATAGGAAAGCAGGTTCTAATAGCGGAGAGGGTAGATATCTGCCCAGATCTTGTGGTGATCAAGACTTACTGTAAATAATAAAAGTTGTGTGCCTTTGATCCGGGAACTGAATCAAAGGTGGTGCAGACTGGGATTACATAAACTCTGTAACGTATCGCATTCAGACAGCTTTCAGTGCTAAGACATGGGGGTGCTGTGGCCCTGGATTTTATGGTACCCACAATGGATAACAATGGGGTCTCTTTATGTCCACCTGAGAAGAAAGGTGGAAGACTAAAGGGACAGGAGCACCAGTGAGCTCTAGATGGTTTAACAGACAAGAAGCATGAAGCTTTGGAAGGGGCACTGACCAGGAAACCGGACACTGCTCATGGGAGCCTGGGTAAGCCAAGGCACCACTCTGAGTCTTTTTTTCTATTATATGAAGGGTGCTAGATCAAACCTCAACAGCCCTTCATCTTCCTATGCTGGTCCTGTCCCATGCTGGCCCTCACTCCCCTGTCCCATGCTGGTTCTCACTTCCCTGTCATTCATGCTCAGGTACCAAGTGAAAGCCCTACACTGGGAAGCCCTCTTGAACTGCCGGATGGAGCTCAGCCTGGGGCTCAGCGAGGGAAGTTGCCGCCTTCCCTAGAAGGCTTCCCCATGCAGCCACTGCTGCATTGCTCACATGGCATCCTGTGTGCCTGGCATTGCCTCTACCCTGGGAACTCCAAGACAGCAGGGAAGTAACCTGCATCGTGTTTTACATATGCCACAGTACCTGGATCACATTTGAAGTACATTTGCTGAATAAATAGAAACCATATTTTCAACCAGCTAAATAATTCTGTGGGAAGGGAACAGAGGGGCACATATGTTGCTCTGTTACAAGGCATGTCCCGCACACTGAGACAGCTGAACTGGGTCATCTACTGAATTTTCTCAACCATTAAAGGTGGAATCCTGACACTGAGACCTGGAGGGTGGTTAAGAAAAGGCACCACAGACAGTTCTACTACACGGCTAGGTTACAGTCAATGTCACAGCTCTAGGAAGTTGCTACTAAAGGAACTAAGATAAAGCTCACTTTAGGAAAATAAAGACTTCTAGGGAGCAGATAATCCCCTAATATATCTGTTTATAAACCTAGAGTTTTCCAAAAGCTCTTGACACACAATATCTATGGTCATGGAAAAGTCAGGGTCACAGGCTCTTTTCAAAGCAACCTCTTTCAACTAAAAACATCAAGAACTGTGGCTGGGCCCAGTGGCTCATTGAATAAGCCATCCTTATAAAGGTGGGAGGGTTGGGGATGGGATGATTAGACACTTGTAAGCCGGGAGCTTAGGAAGCAGAGACAGGAGCCCTAAGCCAAGTTGGCCAGATGGGCAAGCAGATTGGCAAGCTCCTGTTCAGTATGACGGAGAAAGACGCTCTGTGTCAACCTCTGGCCTCCACTCACACTCTGAAAACACTCTGGCCTACTCTCTGAAAGCATGCACACCTGCACATGCAAAACACATGCTGTGTGCATGCCAAGAACACACATCCCAAAACAAAACACCTGCAGAGTGGTATAGGCTGGGCACAAGTTGCTCCTTTGATGTTAGGAAGAGAGGGCATAGAAACAAGAGCAGCCAGAGCCCTCCTTCCTCTCCTCACGTGGAGAAGGGAGCACTGAGGCCTCCATACTTCCCTTGGGAGGGAAACACAACACATTCTGAGGTGGATCACTAACCCCCAGGCTACCAAGTCATCTGTCACATGTGGCCAAGAGACATGCATACAGACCAATTCCCTTCTCCTTTGGTTTTTGTCAGAACCTTTCCACCAAAGAAATACTCCAGGAACCAATGCAAGACTGGGTACGCCAATGACTATCTGAAGAAAAGCAGCAGTTATAGAATATGAAAACAAGCAGAGAAAATTCCACAGTATAATCACCCACACAAAGCATTTTAATGTCCGGTGCTTGGAGAGTGTCCAATCTGTCAAAACGCCATTTAAAAATTCTATGATGCTCTTTCTTATTGACTCCAAGGGGGACAGGCCTTGCAAGCGGCCAAGCTCCTAAGTCATTTTTGGGAATGCAGGGACAGCAAGAGTAACAGTTGTAGGCATTGCCATTTGCTGAGGGCCAGCTGTGTCACAGGTAACACGAACTGGATTCAGGTGGTGGCAACCGGCCTTGTGTTGCTGGGCCTGCTACTCCTCAACCACTTACTTCCCTCAGTTGCACCATGAGGATGTGAATGGTCTCTCTCCTCCCACAAGGGCCTCTGTGAAATTGGTTTTTGATGCTAGAGAAGAAATGTTTAATGCTAGGCTTGGTGTCTCGTAGGAACTGAATCAGATGGCAGATGTGCCTTTCTAACGTTTCATTCTTGAGACAGACAGTGCGAGCATGGGTGGAGGTGGAGGTTTAGCAGGCCAGATGGATCAAAAGTCCAGTACCCAGCCTGGGCTATGCAACAAGGTACTGTCAAACGTGTGGGAGGCTGGGGGTGGGGGACACGGGGAGAGGTTTGATGGAAATGGAAAAACAAAGGGAAGATACACACATTAGTAGCTGAATTTTATGAATGACAGCAGTAGATCAGACAAGAACACAGGGGCATGCTTGCCCAGGGGCCCAGAGCAGAGCCCAGGGGAGCCAGGACTTAAACAGAAGACTTGAAGCAGCTGCAGTGCTCCCTGCTCGTTGCTCTACTCATCCATAATCATGGCTGTCCTGCAACCCCTTGCTCACACCAGCTTATGCCAGAGATTTCAGTAAGCTAAAGTTACAGAACATAGGAGAACAAACAGCCCTCTGCCATCACACATTAGATCTTTTCTGGGTAGAGTGGCCAACTTCCAGGGTACATGCTGAATAAGGACTGCCAAAAAAGGGGGAGGACGTCTCGTCTCCTTTGGTAATCCAAGACAGACAGCTCTTAGAACTTGGCTCAAGCCCAGGACTCTGATTTCCTATAGTCCCGAAGTCACAAATCCTGGGCTTCCTCTGTGTGTGTGTGTGTGTGTGTGTGTGTGTGTGTGTGTGTGTGTGTATGTGTACATGCTCAAGTGCATGTGTATGTGTTTCTGTGTCTGTGTGTGTGTGTGCATTAGTGTGTCTGTGTGTGTGTGCACGCTTGAGTGCATGTGTATGTGTTTCTGTGTCTGTGTATGTCTGTGTGTGTCTGTGTGTGTCTCTGTGTGTGTGTACATGTGTGTGTCTGTGCATGCTCTAGTGCATGTGTATGCGTTTCTGTGTGTGTATGTGTGTCTGTGTGTGCATGTGTGTGTGTTTCTGTGTGTGTGTGTCTGTGTGTGTGCATGTGTGTTTTGTGTGTGTGTGCACGCTCGAGTGCATGTGTGTGTGATTCTGTGTGTGTGTGCATGTGTGTGTGTGCACGTTCGAGTGCATATGTGTGTGTATATGTTTCTGTGTGTGTGTGTGCGTGCTCGCGTGCATGTGTATGTGTTTCTGTGTGTGTGTGTGTGTGTGTGTGTGCGCGTGCACACATGTTAAGTTTACTAAATACCGACTTTGTTCATACACGTATGCATCCTCTCTGGCTGCTGTGGTACTGCACAGCAGTACTGAGTGGTTGTGACAGAAGCAGACCCATAAAGCCTAAAGCATCTACCACCTGACCACTTAGAGAGGATTCCCCAGCCCTCGGGTGTAGTCTACCCTATGTCAGTGCAGAAGTGCAAAGTAAAACATTTGAACCCAAAAGTCAGCAAGAGCAGGCTGGTGGGAATCGCCTTACTGGTTTGCATGTGGACGCCAGCGCCTTCTGCACAGTGGGTAGTGTGATCTGAATCAATGCCTCCTGGAAGATCTTCTTGCGGATGGTGCTGCTGTCGTAATCGTATTGCTGTGGACACAGAGACACATGCTAAGGAAGAATGGTTCAATCCGTGATCTTAAAAAAACAACACAGCCACCCAGGTCATCTCCCTCCTCAGCCTCCACTAATTTCTAAGGACTCTCGGGGCTCAGAGATCTGTTTCTGGAACTTCTACACAAACTGGGCAAAGACTGTAAAGTCAACACACATTTTACGCACCCCTTTTACAAATATGGAAACTGAGGCAAGATCAAAACAAGTGATATCCTGTTTAGAAAGACGGGGATCTAACTAGAGGGTGAGTTTGTGCTTCATTATTCCTGGGTGGAGACAGGGGAGCCACGAATATCAATTATCGCTGTCCTGTAAGCACGGTGCATGGCTTGTCATGATATCTACAAGGGGAGAGGGGACATGGCTCAAAGCTCCATCAACACAGCGGGTGACCGTTGACAAAGAAGTTTACAGAAACACTGAGCATCCCAAACTGGAGGTACATAGTAGCCATACTGGGTGGCAGCATCAGAAAATGAAGACTAAAACATCTACCACCTGACACTTTCAAGAGAGTTCACCCAGCCCTCTGTGGTTTGGTGTAATATTTTCCAGGACAGGCACACAAGAGCAAGTTTGGACTTAAGAGTCAGTAACAGCAGGCTCTTGGGAGCAGCCCATTTCCTTACTGGTCTGCACGTGAACACCAGTGCCTTCTGCACAGGTGCACGGGAGAACTGCTGTGGGCATGCAAATGCAATGGTCAGGCCGAAAGAGGAAAGAAGGGAGAACACTCACATTGCAGATCATAAACGGGGGCAGGATGACATCTCTACTCAATCTACCAAAGGCAAACAGGTGGAGAAGGCGACGCAGGAAGGTGGGGGAGTAGAACTACCAGGTCTCAGAGCCTGACTCTAACATCGGAAGGTGTGGCCTTGCACACAAACTCGTGAAAAGTCCAACTGGCTGTCTTGGGAAGTGGAATTTGTTCTGATTCTGGAGGTGTCTGAGAACTAGAAGCACCACCACACTTACTTATTTGTTTGTTTATTTATTTGTTTATTATTTATTTATTTGTCTGTTTGTCCATTTATCTGTCTGTCTGTCTATCTATCTATTATTTATTTATTGGAGTAGCAAGTAGTTTAACTGCAGTAATAAGTTTGTTTGAATAGGAGACAATAATAGTCAAAAACAAATAAATGCTTGCTGAACATCAGAAAATCTATGGCCATTTGAACTGTCACACAGAAATCCCAAACCACCGAAAAGCCAAATCTGGAAGAAGACCTCTCCTCTTAGTCCATATGATGTAGGCCTGTGGTACTGTGGTACCTGTAAATTCTGTAAGGTATCACCTTCTATCCAATCTCGTAACTATGGCTTTTAAAGATGCCCAGTGGACTAGCGGTAAGGATTTTTGTTACCCTCCAGACGAATTGCTCTTTTACAAATATTTGGCTTGGACTTTTTTGCAATTATAATGTCACCTCTCTAAATAAAAGCGAGGCTAAGCTGGACACGGTCAGATATAGCCAATAGTCTCAGGATATTTGAGTTCAGGAACATGAAACCCTCAATGGCTAGACCTCCATCACACAGGTCTGTTCTACAGATCAGTCAACATTTAGGATGGTTGCAGGGGTCCCAGGAAAACCCAAATCTAAAGAAGGTCTCAAAAGTATGTGAACCGCCCAAGTTTGCATATTCCTGCAGCCCCAAACAACACCGGAAGTTCCTCACCCAGAATTCAGGTCGGCCCCGTTCGCCATGCAGGAACATTTTTAATGCTGGCTATAAAGTTGAACTTGAGGTATTCTAAGTTCCTTTCCACCCCAAAGCGAAGATTGGTAAACTTTTCTACCCCTTCCTCACCTGACTGCTCAATCAGTGACTAAGGTTCAACCTTTCCCCTCAGGTCAATTGTGAGTGTGTTTTTATTTGTGTTCCTATGGTCAGAATTGCTTTTGGTCTCGACAGTTTGGTTGCCAGAATTTTCTCCTGCTCCGAGGCAGGAGAACTCTGAGATATCCCTCAGACCCTAGGGGACCTTAACTTTCTGTTCTAAAGTATTGCTTGGGGGAAGCAGGAGGTAGCAGAAATTATTGGGCCAGGTGTAAATATAGTTTCAGCTCCAAGCTCATGTTTTGAGGGAGTCCTGCTTTCAGAGGTTAGGCTTCCTGTCAGCTGTGGGGTGGAGTCTATAATCATTGTCTAAGCTCAGTGAAAGTCAACGGGAATGGTCGTTCTGGGGTCTTTTCCTTAAATGACTTAAAATAGGTCTGGAGAGATGGCTCTGAGGGGAAGATTGCTTCCTGCTCTTTTATAAAGGACCCAAACTCTGTTCCCAGCACCTGTGCTGGATGACTCACAACTACCTGTATCTTATCTCTGGTTCTGAAGGACCTGACACCTCTTCTGGTCTCCATGGGAACCCACACACAGATGGCATACAGTCACACAGACACACACATTTCTATCTATAAATGATAGAAATGAAACAGATTAACCCCTGGAATGAAAACTTAGGAACAATAAATCTTAGGAGAATGTATTTTTAAAAGGCTTTAAGTAAGTACCAAATACGTGCAAGCTCCTGTTATCACAACAGCTTTATCAAGTGCTTATACAGAGAGCTCATTAAAAACTATCTCACGCTCTCCCTTGGGATAGTTCCTTTGGATCTAAGCTTTGGATCTAAGCTTTGGCTTTTATTTAAAATGTTTGGTAGTTTAGTGGATTTTATTGTACTCGGAGAGCTCCGATGCAACTGGCCTGTAGTTATAACTATGTAATAGCAGTCACAGTGTTTGAAGCAGTCAGCCAGTACACATAGGTCACTTCTGCTCGGTGTTCAGGCTAATGACATGCAGTTCCAGAAGGCGCCACTAGATGGCAGAAGAGGCATGCAAGTCATGCTGGGGAAATTGCTGGGAACAATGGTTATCTGCTTGGAAAAAGGGGTCTGAGGGGATACAAGGGACATCAGGGTATTTCCCACCGAGTAAAGGAATGGTGTGTGTGTGTGTGTGTGTGTGTGTGTGTGTGTGTGTGTGTGTGTGTGTGTGTGTGTGTGTGTGTGTGTGTGTGTGTGTGTGTGTGTGTTTGTGTGTGTGTTTGTGTGTGTGTGTTTGTGTGTGTGTGTGTGTTTGTGTGTGTGTTTGTGTGTGTGTGTGTGTGTGTGTGTGTGTGTGTGTGTGTGTGTGACAATCTTGTCAGATGCTCCCCCTACAAATGAAGACTAAACTTTTACCTTTAAGACACGGAGCTTAACCTTCTCGATGGCCACTGCTGTTCTGGAAGCCTCTCCTTGAAGATATGGGGAGAGCAACTGCTCAAATGTGAACACAGCATTCTCCATGAGCTGTCCATCAAGATAGAAAAAGACCACAGTCAGAGGCTGGGAACAGGTGACCCCCGCTAGCCTGCCTGGCTCTGAAAGGAGTCTTAGACAGAGTTCCCCAGGAGCAACTGTGGACTGCCTGCCTGCCTGCCTGCCTGCCTGCCTGCCTGCCTGCATCATGGTATCTTTCTGTCTCCTCTTCTTCCCATCGTTCTTAATGGGAAAGAAACCCCAGTACAGAGGGACTCAGAGTCATGGTCTCCTGTTGGCATTCTCCTCTATTCCCTGGCAATGCAGACACAGATCATATGACAAGGGGGGAGAAGGCTGCAACTCGACACCCAGAATGACATAAGTCGCCCTGTGGTGCACCCTCTCTCATTTTCCATCCATCATCTCATAGCCCCTCCTTCCTCTGCCAGGCTGGTGCTCCAGTTGGAATGGGAAAGGGTCCCTATGGGCTTATTAGTGTTTTTGAACACTTGGTCTTTGGCTGGCTGCTGTGTTCTGGGAGGTCTGAATCTTTAGGATGTGGATCCTTGCCGGAGGAGGTGGGAGGCGTAGGGAATATGGCTAGCTTCACCCTACTTCTAGCTTGAGCCCTCTCTGCTCCTGACACCAGCATTGGTGCTGTCCCAGCCACATGCTCCCTCCCACCTCTATGAACTCCACCGTGACCTCTTGCCCTGTGTGGCTGTTCCCTCTCAATCTATAAGCCAAAAGGAAGCCTTTTGGGGTTCCTGTCTGGTGTTCTGTCACAGCCATGAGAAAGGACATTAATATAGCTGGAGAGGAGAGGCGGGACCAGGACTCCATGGCCGTAGTGGCTGTCACACAGGACAGGAGTTTGTTACTCTGGAAACCGATGCAGCTCAGATGTCTTAGTCTTCTATCATGCCTGCCTCTGTCTCTCCAGGACCCAGAATTATCCAAGGCACTGTTGTTATATTGTTCCTAATTCTGCCATTTATCCTTTATATTTTTAGGGAAGGTTTCATCCAGCCTAGGCTGGCCTTGAACTTGTAATGTAGACAGAGACCTTAAACTGCTGATCCTCTCCTCCTGCCTCTAACTCCCCAATACTGGGATTACAGGTGGGCACCACCACATCCAGCTCCCCCAATCATCATTAAGCACCCAGAGTTTGGAGGTTAGATAGTAACGCACAAAACTAATCCTGCCTGTAATTTTTAAGTAAAACGTTTCATGGAGACACTTTCAACAGCACTACGTTTACTTAAGATTTGGTCTTACTTAGAATTTGTCATGACTCTGAGGTGGGATTCCATGCAGTGTTTAGTCGCCGCAAGCTAAATATGTGGAACAGAATTAGATTTTTCTTTCATTTAGGGAATACTATAATATGAAGGAAACTATGATACTTCTTCACTTCTGCCTCTAGAGGAGGAGGACCTCCTCATGGGGAGGTCTACAGGGTAGACTGGAGAAATTCAAATATCAGAGCTAGAGACATGGTCCAGCAGTTAACACTCGCTGCTCTTTCAGAAGACTCCAGTTCTCTTCCCAGCACCCATGGGGAAGCTCACAGCCATCAATAAGTCCAGTCACAGGTATCTGACACCCTCTTCTAGCCCTGCGGAACCTGCATGCACATGGCGCACATACACACAAGCAGGTGCACACACGTACACGTGATAGAGTAAATTTCAAAAATAAAAATCAAATATGAAGCTGTAACGGACTTTCTTATAATGAGGTAGAGAATTCCGCCATTGTTTCTAGATCCTGGTTGCATATCAGAAACACTGGGAGAGGGGTAGAGGATGCTCTCTAAGAATTTCAAATATATGATAACACAAACACGCACATTTGAGATCACTGGGGGTGGGGTAGCACATTAGTAGTTTTTAAAATTTCCCCATATGTTCCTCACCTGCAGACAAAATTTGAAGCCCTGATTCAACCATTAAATAATTACTGGCTAATGCTGCTTTATTTCCCAGACACATATTTTCTGAGGCGAGATGAAGCCAGCTAGAAGTACAGTGTGTGTCCTCAGTCAACCGCACTCCAGCCTCACTTCCCTGAGCCGAAAAGCACCCTGACCACACCCACCAGCGTGCATTTATCCTTTTCTCCCTCCCTCTCCCCTTCTTTCTAGCCTCATCCCCATCCTCCCTGGAGTGCCGTCTGCTCCCACCTCCTGCATGTAGTTCTGAGTCCTCTGGACCACCAGATCAACGTGAGGGAATCTGAAGCGACTCTGGAGGTCCAGCAGGCGCTCTGGAAGCAGGGTGACTTTAGTGTAACAAGGCTCCATCTTCACAGAATCCAGAGGAAGCTTCATTAGCTGGTCTAGACACTGCATTTGGTAAAGAAGAAAAGCAAACCCCCTTAGAGTCAGGAATCTTTCCACCATATTACACAATACTAATATTATGAAACAATCAAGTGTCCGCTATGAGTTTTAATTTCTGCTTGGACCACTTTATCCGAGGCATCTTCAACCGTCTTCTTTCTTTCTGTGGTTCTCTGGGGAAGCTCTACTGCTAGGAAATAAATGCAGTAGAAGCAACCAGATAGCGGCAGGACTGCGAGGCATGCTCAAGAAGGGGCTCCCAGCTTCCTAAGTCCTCAGGAGCCTTCAGCCTTCAGCCTTCAGCCTTCAGTAGTCCCTGCTTCCTGAACTCAAGAACCAGTGAGGCAGGCTGTGAGAACTGCTGCTGAGCCCATGAGCCTGCAAAAGATTCTCTAAGGGGTGGAAACTTTGTTTCATATTCTAAGCTTAGTTGAAAATGGTTTCACGCACTGTAAACTTACACAGGTGAATGGGTAAAGACAGGAAAATAAAGATGGCTGATAATGAAAACTCTCAGAGAAGCTGTGCAAAATGCAGGCAAGTGTGAATGACCTAGGAGTCGGCATCTGACATGAATTTTCCCCAGGCCCATCCCATTGAGCTTTAAAGGAGGAAAGTATTCCCTTTAAGAAGTAAACAATGGAGATATCTACTGGGGTGTAACCAAAGGTTAAAAGGGGGAAGATACATTGTTACCTTTGCTCTTGTCCTACAATTATACATATATTGCTTCTTTTTTCAAAAGTTTGTTTTTAACAGTGAATATCTGTGCGTTGAGTATGGGCATGGGTATGTAGTACACATGAAGGCCAGAAGAGGGCATCAGATCCACTGGGGCTGGAGTTACGCATGGTTGTGAGGTCCCTGGCCTAATGCTGGGAACTAAATTTGGGTCCTGTGGAAGAGCAGTCAGTATACTTAACTGCTGGGCCAGGAATGTATTCCTTAAAACAAATTAATCGAATCGGCAAGAGAGGAAAATGAATGCCTGTTTCACTACTATCAGATGGTTAAATACGCGATAGCCACCGTCACAGAGGGGAACACAGGGAGAAGGCTCCCTGCCACAAACTAATCAGTACCCTGCAAAATTTAAAATCCTTTTAAAATTTAATGGAAACATCTGTTAACATAAACATATATCTTTTAACCTAGGACTCTATCCCACTGAAATAAAAGCACCAAGATGTAAGGACTGTGTGTGCGTACACATGTGCATGTATTTATGATACAATAGGATGTAGGTACAAGGTTATTTATTATGGCTTTGCTCATGGTGTCAGCAATGATAGGGTGGCTGAATAAATCATGGCGCTTCTAAGCAGGAAATATTATGCTGTCATTACACAAAGTGATTTAGAACTAGTACAGTTACCTTGGAGACGGTTTCATGAAATCATTGTGAAGAAGAAACCTGATAAGCTGCGTGGTATACAAAATAACTCTATTTTTCTAAAAGCAGGCAGTGGAAGACAACAGCTGTGAAATGTGTACATTTTATATATCTTCTAAGAGGGGGAAAGCGTGGCGTAGCACAAGCCAAATTGGTGATAATAGTTATTTGCAGAGAAGGGAGTGTTGCCAGCAAACAAAGAGGAAGAAAGGCAAGGTAAAAATACACATGTGAATATACACATTCTTATGTGCTTATATACACACATGCAAGTTACCTGCATATACACACACATACACACCTCACACAGGTACCCATACACACATAGCCATACAAACACACACACACTCACGCATGCATGCATGCATGCATGTGTACACAGAGACACACACAAACACATGCACACACACATGCACACGTGCACACACACATGAACACAGGGCTGTAATAAGAAGCATCAAGGCATTTATTAAGTGATCTTGGTTTTGTACAACCATACATGTGAATATGCATGTAAAGAAATGAGAGCCCAGCACAGGAGGGAAACTATGGCTTACTGCAATCTATCATGTGTTTTATAATGGGCCCAAAGAGCTCATAACACACAGAAATGAAAAATGTTTAAGGGAATAAAGCGCTAATTCCTGATGCGATCATTCCGCGCCATCTGCACGTATAAACTGCTGAACCGGATGTGTAGAAGCTGCTTTTGCTGAAAAGGCATTGACCGCTCAGGTAGGTCCACAGGTACCTAGCATAGGACGAAGGCTGGTATCTCTACCTCCCTTTACTTTCTGTCTGTCTCCTTTACTGTGGCTGATAGCACAGAGGCAAGTCTTTGTCCTAAACCTGCAGTCACTCTGGGTCCTAAGAGGAGCAGAACTTCCCAGGATATATCCACATATGAAGGGGCTGTCAGCATTGCAGGCCACGCTGCTCCTGGAGCAGAAGAGAGCACCCCACAGGAAGCAGATGTGTCCCCTCCAGGGTTAATGATTTTAAGGACTATCTGGAAACTGAAGAGCTGAGGCTGGGATGGTGGTCAAGGGGAGCAGGAAAGGTGATGGGGGTGTAGGGGGGGGGACCCCAGTTCTTCCTCTATCTAAGCCTAAACCTCTCATCAGCACTTCAAAGACAGACTTGGGTCTCTGGACTCTCTCTTCCTCTTCTCAAGGTGGGCACATTAAGTTGACCTCTTTCCTCTGCTTGTCACCTCCACTCATCTCTCTATTGGCATTTGGTGACAGGTGGCTGAGCATAGCTTACTGGGGCTGTGGAGCCAGGCTTCTGCCTTCAAAGCTCTGGGTAACACTGTCACACTGTAGCCCATAAATGTGTACAATTACAATGTGCCAATTCAAAAGACAGACGCTTTTAACTGATTATCAGGAAGGGAAAGAAAAGAAAAGAGTCACCCTAACAAATCCTGTCCTTAATGATACGTTAAGTGTAAGGCAAGCCACCAGTGTGTGTGTCAGCAAATCTTGAACATGAAGGCACATCAATTCCTTTGGTGTCCACCCCTCCCCTACTTTGTGATTCAATACACTGCTGTGTGACAAGCATGGCTTTATATTAGGAGCCTGTAGCTGTGGAAACAAAGCCGGGAATACTATTTAAAATGAAGAGCTATGCTTATATATGAACAAGTAAAGTATGCAGGTAAACGCACACCAGGTTATATCAGTCAATCTAAGGGCTTGGGTATGAAGCCAGAGGGAGTGGGAGCAGCTGGTGTCAATGCTGGTCACTTACTTTGCCTCTTTATGGACTTAGCGTTATATCTTTAAGGTGGTTGTTGTATAAACATAGTTGCAACTTACAAGCCATTAATGAAGAGAACTAGGTGGACTTAGTGATGAGTGGATAGACCAGTGAGTTAGACGGCAGGAACAACAGATAAATGAAAGGAACGAGGAACAGAAAAAGGAGAGGCTAGAGGGGATTGAAAAAGGGGAGAGGATGGGAAGGGGAGGGATAGGAGGAAGGGAGGGAAACAGGAGAGGCTGGGAAGGGTCAAGGAGAAATGAGAGGAGAGCAAGAAAGGCAGCCCAGAGCCCCGGGATGTCCGCCCCTCAGTGTGCTGTCTCCTACCTCCTTCAGCTGGGCACCGTCCTGGGTGGTGTGGAAGCTCTGACTGAGTTCATCTACTTCTTTTTCGAAAAGTGCACGGACTTCACTGAAACCGGAGCTCACCGGCCCCATTAGCTCCTCCAGAATGGATGCCAGGAAGGGCTGCACACTTTCCCCACAGCGATTCTCGGCCGGCTGAGCCACCATTGCTAAGGGAGGAAACGAACAAAAAAGCGTGGCTTAGGGCAAATTTGGGTTCAGAGACCACATCACAGTTAAATGGCCCCATGGGCAAGTTCCTATGGGCAAAGTAGACTAGCATAATAGAACCTTTGCCAGCATTCACCAGGCTGGAAACTCGCTGGATGCTTGGAGACCTAAAGCATCTCCAGAAGTCTCCTCCAAGCCTCATCCTGCCCTGGGAGGAATGTGGTTCTCTGTTTGATCTCCATGAATGTGCAGTGGCCTGACAAACAGCCCCCGCCGCCATCACCACTGAGGTGCACTTGGTAGTCTAAAACAGATTGTCAGTTCTAGTTCATGTCTCTAAGCACTAAGTCAGTGTAACTCCACCCACCTTCTACCACCAGAGACCCTTTTAAAACTCAAGTCCAATCTCTGTTCAGCTGGACACTCGCTTTCTCTCTCTTTCATGAACTGAATTAACACAGAACAAAAGGAATGCTTTTCTGATAAGGATGATAAGCTTGGTCTCTCTCTCTCTCTCTCTCTCTCTCTCTCTCTCTCTCTCTCTCACAAACACACACACACACACACACACACACACACAGAGGCACACGCACACACGTGTGCATACACACAGAGTAAAGACATCATAGGAGCATGAAAGCAATCTCACCATGGCCCTACTCTCTAAAGACACCACCTTTGATCCCAGCTCTGAATCAGCAGGGTTGGGAGTCTCAACAGATTTGGTGCAGAGGACATTTTCCTGACCGCGGGCGGAGCAATCTAGCCGTGATACAGTGGCAGAGCTCAGCATATTGCACGGAGTGGGTAGACCCACTTGCTGAAGCTCACTGTTCTGTCACATCATCACAGACGGCCCCCGCATGTCCGACCCTTCCTCTTTATATATGGAAAAAGAGAAGCTGGGCACCATAGATAACTGTACCAAGGTCGAGGCTCCTGTGCGAATGCAGGATTGTGATCCAGAACGATGCTTAAGGTATCCTAGACTTGGTACAACGTTCATGAACTCACAGTGCTATGGCTACCGGCTCAAGACCTGTACAGGGGCCAGCGAGACAGTTCAGCAAGTGAAGGCATTTCCCACCAAGCCGAGAGGACGACATGAGTTAGATCCCCACATGACAGGAAGAGTGAGGTGACTCCTAAAAGATGCTCTTTGACCCCCACACATGTGAAATGTACACACTCATGTGCACACACACACGAACACACTCACAAAAATAAATGGTGGTTTAGGACCACTCAACATTCTAGCAGGTAGCACTAATTAGAGCCAGTGGTTTACAGAGAAGGAAGGAGGTGGGGAAGGGAGGGACGGAGGAGGGAGGGGATGAACATGAAGGGAGAGGAGGGAGGAAGTGGGTGAGTGAAAGAGGGGAGTTGAGAGTGGACATAACTGAGATATAGTGCATACGTGTACGAAATAGTCAAAGAATAAATGAAAGTCCCCTGTGATGGCAGACTCAGATACGAAACATTTTGAGTTTTGTAGAATTTTAAAAGGAGGATTTATCTGAAAGCAAACTGCAAAAGTGCTTGCCGAGAAAACAAGCTGTCAGTTAATTAAGTTTGCGAGAGGAGCTCTTTGTAAAGTATCTAATCAATCCTGAGCACTGACTATGCTGATGACTACATCAACAATGATCTGGCAGTGCTGGGCGCGCCATTGCAAGATGGGTAGCGACGGCCCATGCTCCTCTCCTCAGCTTTCCCTGCCCCCATCAACCCCACCGTCCAGTGTCCTTTCACCTGGGCTGCCTCCCTCCACTTCTGCTTGCAATCATCCTTTTCATCTTGCCTTCAGTTCCGATGTCACTTGGGACAGCATAATGAGCCCCAGCTCCAGACTTCCTGACCTGTGGCTTGCAGGTGTTTCCTTCCAGGCTGAGTAGATTGGTATCCCCCATATATGCACCGTGCCCTCTTTCAAGCACATGGGGATGAAGCCATGATGGCTATGGAGGGGGTGACCCTAATTAAAGAGCCTCCCTGGCAGGTAGCAGCTTTTGGGAAGCCTAGAAGGCTGAGGCTAGAGGGACTGGGTCAGAGCCTGCTGCACCCTTGCCTCGGGTGTCAGGAGTTCCCCTTAACCATGGCCTTGGTTTTGTTGTCTGTAAATTGAGATCAGAGAAGTAATTATTCCGGGGGGTTATGGTGAGGGGGAAACAAGCTCACCATTTTCCGAGTGCTTAGAACGGCTCTGACACTCAGGAAGCACATGACTGCAGGCTTTCTCGCACTTTCTAATCACCGAATTCTAACTACCCTCCTCAAGAGGGCCCCCACAGTTTTCTGAACTTGTCCTCTTTGTTCTGGTTTCTCTGAGAGAGTTCATCATCTTTCCCTTCTGTCTTGGTATCTACAAAATGCTTCCTGTCTTCTGTGCGTAAAAGTGTGTCGACCCGAAGCCTTTCGGTCCTTACACTGAGCATGAGCACAGTAAGTTCTTCCTGAACAGATAATCGTGGAACAGAACTGACCATCAATGGCCTCACTCCCAAGTGCCATATGGGTAGAAATGGAGAGACGAGGACTGTGGTGGTTTGGATAGGAATGACCTCCATAGGCTCATGTACTGAAATCATCAGGGAGTGGCACTACTCGAGAAGGATTAGGAGGTGTGGCCTTGCTGGGGTGGGTGTGGCTTTGTTAGAGGAGATGCATCATGGGAGTGACCTTGAAGCTTTAGAAGCCCAAGCCAGGCTCAGAGTCTCTTCCTGCCGCCTGCAGATCTGGACGTAGAACTCTCAGCTACCTCTCCAGCACCATGAGTGCCACCCTGCTCTGTGATGGTAATGGACAAAACCTCTGGAACTGTAAACAACTTCCCCAATTAAGTGCTGTCTTTTATAAGGGTTGCCATGATCATGGTGTCCCTTCTCAGCAATAGAATCTGACTAAGACAGCTACATAATGCTCCCAAATCTAACACCCTTCATCATTGCAACTGGCACCTTCTCTGTCTTAAAGATAAAGGACCAGAGGCCCACTAAAACGTGTCTGTCTTCCCTCCTCTCTGCCTTTCTTCTGCCCTCCCTCCTTCTCTTCCTCTTTTCTTCTTTCCAATGGCACATTACCTTTCCAGCCCACACTAGCCTGGAATTCACCATCCTGATAATGGTCCCCAGAGTGCTAAAGATTACCAGTGAGTCCACTGTACATGCCTGATACTTTGCTTTTAAAAGATTTGCCCATAACTTCCTCGCCAGATCTCCTTTATGGAACAAGTACTAGTCTAGGAGCCACACAGCATTAGGTAAAAGACACTGGTCTGCTTTCAGCCTCGGTAGTTAGGCCCACACGGGTCTAAGAGAACATAATGTTGGTAGTTTTAGTTATACATAGAATTATGACACTCACCCTAGAGGGGTTGTGAGGCTGGACCATATCAAACAGAAATCACACTGATGTTGATCTGTATCTGGCTTTGAAGGCATTGCAGAAACAGGCCCGCAGACACCACACACATACAAAGCTATTCCTCTTCTAATCTCCTCTCAGTGGAACCCATCCTAAAGCTCTGAGGCATGTTGGGCTATAGTATGATGAAGGTGTGAATTGCAGGCAGACAACCCCCTTTAGCCAGGCAGCTTCAGAATCACAGGGTTCCAAGCTCCACCACTAGCCCAGAAGGCACGGAGCAAATGTCCAATGTGTGAGTATTCACCTGAGCTATCCAGGAATACTTCTGAGAAATGACCACTGAGGAGCGGACATGCCCTTCCTCTGCAGCAACATTAGGAATGCTCATGCATTGGGTACAGGATGTAGGAAGAACAGGGAGCCACGGAAAGTATCCCATAGACCCCTCCAGGCCACCTAAGGTTTCTGTGTGTGGGATGGGCTGCATTTTCTGTCAAGTGGCAGACTGTAAATATCTGTGGCTGTGTAGTCCCAACACCTCAATTCTGCTATAGGAGCACAGAGCAGCTTAGACTGTGAACTCATGAGTAGGCGTGGCTCTGTTCAAAATGGCATCTTCTACAAAATCTTGCAGGGCCAGATCCAGCTTGAGGACCACAATTTGCCGGCCATGCTTGTCAGCCCTTTCAATGTCATATTAGGAGAACAAGGAAGATAGAAGCGTGTGACCACCTCAAGTCTATGTGACCAGTTAATATGTACAATTAATTTGTCACTACAAACAGATTTACTGAGCCAAAGCCCAAACCGGAGGCTTTCTATCAGAGAAAGCCTCATTCTACATTACAATACACAGGCACACCACAAGGCAGAGAGCAAGGTTCCCTCTACCTTGAGTCTACAAAGCATCCAGGGTAAAACAAAGGCCCTTAACACTACACCAAGCTCCTTCTACAGACACTACTGTCTCCCCTCAATTCCCTCGGCTTATTTCTCCTCTGAAGCTGAATATACTTTCTGAGGGCAATTGGTTCTGAGATTCCCCTCAACCCCCACCTCAGAGGAGGACAAAATCCCGAGAGACTTTTAAAATCACTGCTATCAAATGATACAGTCTTTTCATAGAACCAGTGCACACAACTATATACTCCCTATCACTTAAGACATCTGTAGTTTACTTACAATACTAAATACAATACAGATAGCACATGGCTGCTGTGCTGTATTGCTTAGGGAATAACAGAAAAGTCTACACTTGATCATTGCAAACATTTTTCCCCTTGGGCATTTCAATCTGTGGTTAGTTGAATCCATAGCTATGAGACCCACAGATACAGAGGCTCAGCACATTCTCTCTATGTATGGGTCTCTATGTGGGCAGCTTCTTTATTAGGGAGCAGCAAGGGGTCATTCCACCAACCTCTGATCTTCCCAGTTAGAAAGTTCTTTGAGTTCACAATCTGATCCATGTCTGAGCGGATGGTCCCTTCCAGGTCCTTTGTCAGAGCTCTGCACTCCTCCTTCAAGGCACTTAATCCTTCTGAAACTTGGTGCTGAACCAGATTGTAGGCTTCCTCCAGGAGCTGAAATGTAGAACAGTGCATCATCTCAGACTGAAGGAGTTACGGAAGGGAAGGAGGCCAGCCCTCATACAACTCCGTTTAGATTAGCTCTTATGCCAGTGAGATCGAGCAGGTTCAAAGCCCACATTTTTCTACCTAGGAAGGAATTATTTTAAAACGGTACCGAATACCCCTCCTCTCTGACCCCCCAAAAAAGGAAAGAGATGAGAACACTCATTTTTGACACACAGTTGCAAAGCAACATTGTAACTTACTCCAAACCAGGCTCTCTTTCTGTCATTCTTCTTCCCCTTCAGTTTAGGCAGCAGGTCAGTCTGGAGGGTCGGCAGGAGCTCCTCCATCACCAGTTTACTCAGGATCTGCAGAGTAAAGGAGAATATGGCTGGACATCAGCGGATGATGGCCAGCATCCCTGTCCTGGGCTACATAGTCTCTGAAGTAAGCAGAGGTGAGGAGGAGGAAGGAGAGACCTTGATGCTGATGAGCAGAGGTGAGGGGGATGAGGAAGGAGAGACCTTGATGCTGATGCCTGAGAAGGAACTCATGGCTGTTCCATATTAAATCTTTGCTCACAATCTTAGGGATAAATAAATCTTCTTCAACCTTCACGGGCCACAGACATGTCTGTTGGCATTCTCTACGGCTGCTGTCTCAATGGGAAAAACAATTCCCGCAAATTCAAGACCCCTCGTGTTTAGAACCAGAGTGGGGCTTTCGGTGGCAGACACGGCATCCTTAAACAGGAGCAGCAGGTTTGAACAGGATAACTTGAGCTGGTCTGTGGTCCCAGAACCACCATTCTTTCTCAAGCCTCTGCATGTTGCATTCTCCTCACTCCTAGTATTCCCGACTATGCCTTTCATCCTTGGTGGACAGCTAAACCTCCTCTGAAGACACCTAGCCTAACAGGAGTCCTGTAAAGAAGGAAAAGAAGGTACCAAAGGACCAAGGAGATGTGGCAAGGATAGGAAAGAAAGATGACAAAACGAACAAGGCACAGAAAGTGAAGGGATTGTTGATGTTGGAAGGGAAGGAGGGAGGGAGAGAGAGAAGGAAGGAGAGGGGAGGAGAGAGAGAGAGAGAGAGAGAGAGAGAATATGACTATCTACTTTGAAATATTATTCTTAAAACTAATTTTATAAAAATGCAAAAGTTTGCTGGATGAGGTTGTGCTTGCCTATTATCCCAGTACTTAAGAGTTTGAATCAGGGGTGGAGCCTCCCTGGGTCAGTGTGGGCAATGGCGAGATCCTGTCTCAAAAACAAAACACAACTAAGACAAAGGCGCAGAAGTGTTTTATGTGTTTTTAAGCTTGCGTTGTTAAGCAACGAAACATTTCCTTGTTTCATTGTGTTTTAAAGGGGAGGGGCATACATTGTGAATAAACATCTCCCAGGCTGGCCTATTGCCTTTTATACTTCAGGAGGACTATCTATCTCTCAGCTCCCAGGAGAAGGGTTTCCTTCCAGAGACACACAGCCACCTGGGCAAACGCCTATGGCATTGTTTTTAGAAAGCTAAAATTATGTTTTATGTTCCCTTCTCTCACTCTGTTTTCTGTATTTAACGTCATTCGACCCAGAGACCTGTTAGAACCTGACCCCGCGAAGCTGGCTCCTGGCATGCTGACTTCCCAGCCATGCGGTGAAGACAGAGACCCTTAAGAGAGCAAGAGGACCCTTTTCTCAGCAATAGGTCATCAGGTGGATAACTCTGCCATTGCCCTGCTGCTTCCTGGTGAGAATGTCTTCAACAGCACACCAACTGCAAAGTGCCGACCTTTACGCGAAAATGCTCCCTGCTGCTGGAATGAAGACAGCGTTGAGTTTTACAGAAGCTTTCTCCTACAGCAGCTATGCACTGAGGATGGGAGATAGAAGATTGCTAGTTACCCATGCCCTGGCTAGAATGTCCTGACTGTCTGTGAAAAGCACCAAGTACAAAATCTGGACCCTGCTAGGCAAATAATAGTGAGATAAATTAGCACCAAATACTATGAAACAACACAACACCTGTGGGCTAAGCAGAATTTAGGGGACATCGAAACTTTCAGAGTGCTCTGTGGGAATGTTCCCAAATCTATCCTAAAACTTTGTGCTGATCAATGCTCCTGTTCCCTTTCATCTGAGCAGTACTCCACACGTCCACCACAACGCCCCCCACCCTTCCTTCTCTGCTCTCTGCCCTGACATGGGCCACTCTCACTCACTCAACCTGGAGTCTTCTCAGGACCACAGCTCAGCAGCAACAGCAGGCTGCAGACTGAGGGCGCTGTTGAGAATGGCAGTGGGCAGCAGAGCAGGCCATCACTAAAGACATTTGGTCTGTGAGGCTGAAATAATATTTATCCAAAACAGCTGACCACCTCCTCCTCATAAAAGTTCAGATTACGCTTTGGGCAGTAAGGACTTTCTCACTGAGCTCACTGCTCAGACACAAGCCCTTGGAAACCCTCACAAGCTCACTGGCCTTGGCCTTTCTCTGGGGTTCCGTGGCAGGGTGCGATGCTCTAGCTGGACTGAACAGGAATGCTCTGAGGCTGGAAATGACAAGCAGGCTGGTCCCCTGGTCCCCTGGTCCCCTGGTCCCCTGGGCTCCTGGGAAGGGAGCTCTGAGGCTCAGTACAGCCTGAGGGGCTCCCATCTGCTGCCCTGTGGATCTACCTCAGGTGATTACGGTAACAGAGGCAAGACTTTCACAGGTCTTGAAAAGTCACTGAGGGACTTGTGTTTCCTTTCTGAGTCACTCTCTGTGGACCATTAAGAGATGATCTTATAAGATCACCATTTCCTGGGGATCTTATGAGAAGCTTGGCGTATGCAAACATATTGGAAATCAGTAAGTTCAGCCGTTGGATAAAGTGAATAATTAATGATCCCCAGGTCACATCCTGCCCAGGTGAGTGAGTTCTTGTTTGGAACCTATGCCCAAGACTTACCAAGTATGGCGTGAGGAGAGAGAGAGCGAAGAGGGATGGAGACGAAAGCAAAACACAATGGGGAATGCTGTCATGGATGAAAAGGCTTGAAGCCAAGGACCGCAGTTCTCTGCATTTGTCCCTCAGCAGAGATTGGATGGGTTTTGAGCATGAGTGTGAATCGATGTGAGAAGACCCAAATGTTATACACAAAGGCCAAAGAAAACCAACATTCCATCTGGGTGGGCTTACAGTTCGCCTCTGCTCTTTCCCACATGATGTTCCAAGAAATTTGCTTCTATTTTACAGTTCAGGGACTTGAGAATAAAATATGTCTGGGAAAAAAAGAAAGAGGGGGAAGAGAGGCTACAAGGGGGCTTGGGGGGAGAGGCCTGAGGCTGACAGAGCCTGGGGTACCATGCCATCTCACACCAACACCACCTTCCTCATTAACTAACTTCAGCTCCCTCCCATCCTGACACTGCTTTGTCTCTCTCCATCCACTCTGGTGTTACCTGCCCTGGTCCAGGCTAGCTCTCCATAAGCAAGAGAGAAGCCTGTGGCCTTTTGAGGGAAAGTAACTAATCAAATACATAAATATATTTGAACTGCTGGGAAGTGGAGATGAACATTTTATCACACACATAAGAAACCAAATATGCGGGTTGGGGATTTAGCTCAGTGGTAGAGCGCTTGCCTAGCAAGCACAAGGCCCTGGGTTCAGTCCCCAGCTCAGAAAAAAAAAAAAAGAAAAAGAAACCAAATATGCTATCAGTTTGATCAAAATGAACAAAGCAAGCAGGGTATGGTGTTGTATGCCTTATTAACGACTAAGGAAACTAAGGGAGGTAGGACAAGAGCTTGAGGCTAGCCTGAGCTACACGCCCAGACCCTGGTCCCCAAAACAACAGAACTTAAACCAACGGAGCACGCCCGCTAAGGTCCCACCGAGAACACCCACTGAGGTCCCACCGCTATGCCCCAAGGGCACACACTGTGCTTCCTCTCAGACTGGGAGTTGTAAGAAGGTATAAGGCTGAGGAAGAATGCCCCTCCCAAAGGCAGACCCCCATGTCTGACTGGACCCTTGGCCCCAGGTCCCTTGGTTACTGAAGCACTGAAGTTGAGTGTATCCATTTAAAGAGCTGCATTCAAGATGTTTTGAATGAAGACAAGTCTAGAAGGAATAGACAAGCCCTCAAACGTGGGAACTTTTCTGGTCTTAGAACCAAGCAGCATGAATGGTTCTCACCCACCTGGCTAATTTAAAGGCAAATAAACACACCCTTTATCTGCAGCTACTTGACGTTTTTGGCAGATTGTTTTTTCTCACGAGTTCATCTGATAGTGCTCGTAGCTCATATTGACAAGGAGGAAATGCATTGATGCTTTTACCAAGCACACAAATATTTTTCACCTTAACAGCCTGTCAGGAAAGTTATTCCGAGACACTGCTCTGCCTGGACCTCTGCCTAAAATAACCATCACCATGAAGGCCTGCCATACTTGTGTGAGTCATCACTACTAAGAGAGCGATATAAAAAGAGTCATTCAGCTCTTTTGCACTTTATGTAGCACTTAGCACGTGTTAGCCTAAAGGACACACATACACACACACACACACACACACACACACACACACACAGAAACACTCCACCCCAGAAAAGATCTACTAAATTTTTTGTTTTCAGCATAAAGAAATGTGAACTAATATACAATTAAGACTTTAAGTGAGAGGTTGGGGATTTAGCTCAGTGGTAGAGCACTTGCCTAGCAAGCACAAGGCCCTGGGTTCGGTCCCCAGCTCCGAAAAAAGAAAAAAAAAGACTTTAAGTGAGGGACTGGAGCGATGGCTCAGTGGTTAAGAGCACTGGCTGTTCTTCAAGAGGATCAGAGTTCAATTCCCAGCACCCACAGGGCAGCACACAATTGTCAGTAACTCCAGGTCCAGGGATCCAACACTCTCACACAGACACACATGCAGGCAAAACACCAATACATACATAAGTAAATTTAAAAAAATAAAGATTTTAAGCGAAGGAAAATATGAAGCAAGTGGCTTAGGCAGAAGATGAAAAAAGTTACTGAGTGCAGAAGTCACTTAGCTGCTCTGTGCCTCCCAGTTCCCTCATACAAACTGCCCCTCCCCGTCTGTAAGACAGCCAAGACACACTTAAGATTTGAACATTACAAAGTACCACACAAGAACATTTTAATACAGGTCTCTGTGCTAAATATCTGCTAAGTATTAACTGTGCTGTCTATTTGCTGGGCCAGGCGGAATCAAATGCTTCCGTTTCTTACGCTTTTGGGTTTTTTTTTGGTGCTTAAAAGTATTGTAAATATTTCAACTTCTCAACGTTTTAAATGGATACACTTCTGCAAAATATGGGACACTAAGAACTGTTTGAAATTCTGAAGTGTTCTTGGGTCGGGACTACATGTGTGGATGTGTTAAAACAAACATACTCAACATGGACGCCTTTGGCTCATACTCCAGAACACCAAAGCCACGTTCATCATTGTGAGCAAACTTCTGCTTTTTCAGAGTTAGCAACTTAACAGGAGCATTGTGGGCTGCCCTACCGAAGAAGGCCAGGTCTGGTGGTCTTCATGGGTACCCCACTGCTCACTGACTGATGCTTTTAGACGGCTCAGGGAAACGCCTCGGAAACCCCGGCTTCTATTCGTGCAACTTCCTGTGGACTGTTCGTTGAATGGTCCTGACCACCACCACACAGGTAGAGAGGAACCATAACTCCGAGCCCCACAGTACCTGGACTTCATCTCCAGTAATCACTTCCCAGGCGCCGTAGTGACCCTTCTCCTGCCGGAAGAACTGCACAGCTTCCAAAAAGGCTTGGGCTTCGAATGTGGTCTGCTTCATGTAATCTAAGAGAAAGGAAAGGCGCATTTAATGAAAACAGATGTTATTTTGCATCCTTCTGTGGTTCAAGTATGACGGGCCAAGAAGTAACATTCTCTGCTACGAGGCATGGAAAGTACGAGAACACAGGACACTCATCAGGCAGTCCAGCAGGAGTTCATTTGGAAGTGTCCACCATACTGCTTACTCTCCCTACAAGCTGACAATTCCTTCACTTACTAAGCCAAGTGGTGAGGACCACCCGACCTCCCCTCCTCTCTCCCAGCCTCACCTCAAATGCTGTCCCTGGGCATCCGGTGACTTCATACCACCAGTAAGAAGCCTCTCATATAAGGCATCTGAAGTGAGGCATCTGAGCCCAAACTGAAGTCCGGTTTCCTTGTGAGCTGATGTCAGCCCTTTCGGTCTACATAGTCTGCAAACGTATGCATATGAAAACGGCACTAACTGGCACACAGCAAGATGCCACTGACTTACACACATCACCCATTTCACTGAGAACTGACAGAAATCACCTCACGGCCTGAGGTCACACCGAGAGTGAGTGGAGGGTCCCACTGAGATCTAACTGGGTAGGCCGCTGACTCCACATCCTGTCTTGATGAGTTTGTCCCCGCATCTGAGAAATAATACCATACCAGAGAGGAATGCCTGTCCCATGGTGGGATTTAAGGTATGGAGAAGTAAACTGGGTCTGAATAACCTGCTTGGAATTCCGAAAGTCACACTGTGTGTCTTCCTGCCAGGTAGTGGTGGCTCACATCTTAATCCCAGCACATAGGAGGTAGAAGCAGGCAGATCTCTCTAAGTTCTGAGACAGCCAGGGCTGTTAGACAGAGATACCCTGTTTCAAATACTGTACTCCCCCCAAAAACCCAAAAACCAAAACCAAACAAAACCAAAAACACAAAACCCCCAGAACATTATCTGTCTGCCTTCCCAACACATAAAACTAGCTTGTGGCCTTCTTTAGCTTCCGGTTTGCTGAGGGACTCCCTCTACGGCGCTGCCTACTGACCACCTAGTGCAGGCTGACCTAGAACTCACAATCCTGTCCCAGCCTCATGAGTGTTAGCATTACAGGCGTGAGACATCACTCCTGCTAAAACTAGCTCTGGGAGGAGGAAATGGTAACAGAATTATAGAGGTTTTGTTGTGGAAAATGAACCCAAAAACTAATCTTGGACCAGCAAGATGGTTTAGAGAGCGATAGCTCTCAACCCTCCTAACACCGTGACCCTTTTGTACAGTTCCTCATGTTGTGCTGACCCCCCAACCATAAAGTCTTTTTTTTTTAGAGTCTTTTTTTAAAAGATTTATTTATTTTTATGAGTACACTGTAGCTGTCTTCATGTACACCAGAAGAGGGCATCAGATCCCATTACAGATGGCTGTGAGCCACCATGTGGTTGCTGGGATTTGAACTCAGGACCTCTGGGAAGAGCAATCAGTGCTCTTAACCGCTGAGCCATCTCTCCAGCCCATAAAGTCATTTTTGTTGCTACTTTATAACTGTGTTTTGGCCACTGTTATGAACTACAAGGTAATTATTTTTGGAGACAGAGCTTTGCAGAAGGGGCCTCAAGCTACAGTTGAGAACCACTGGCTTAGAGATGTTCAAGCTTGATGATCTAACTTCAGTCCCTGGAACTTGCACAGTTGAAGGAAAGAACCGAATCCTGCAAGCTGTCTTCTCACCTATGTCATGGCCCATACACATTCACACATATACACGCAATCCATCAATCAATAAATGTAATTAAAATTAAAAAAAAAATCTAACCAGGCACTTCTGCAGTGAAACTCAGTGTGGTAGAGAGTGCACTTAGCATGCATTGGTCCTAAATTCGGTAAGTTTCATGCCCAGTACACACACACACACACACACACACACACACACACCCCTAATCCAATGGCAGAGAAATCCATTCCTAGAAAGGGGACGTGAAGAGGAGTAAACGGCAGGTCTCCACTACAATGTGGAGCACAGCTCTCTTGCCAGAAACAATAATCTACATAATTTATAATCTGCGTGTGTGGGTGCTATGAGGATGAAGGCAGCAGGTTCACTGCAGAGAGAGGTAACGTCTTTGCTCTAGGCCAGCAGAATTACTCAGGCAAGGTTAAGAGACTCAGTCTGCCTTGGCAGGTGACAGTCAGGTCGCAGATTACAGATTGATTACCTCCCTTGAGGCTAACTAGATTATAAAGCACCCAGACACTTAAAAGAGAAAACACAGCGTAAGCCTCGGCATCTGCAGGCGCTAAACATTCTTCACGGTGAGGATACCACGAAGCAAGCCTAGGGTGGCACCTTCAAAAATTACAGAAGAACCGACCTCTCAACAACAGCAACTCAGACTCAAAATGGAAAACTGGAAAAATGGCCCGTCCCACAGATCGAGTTTTCAAATTGAAGTATCTTCTTTCTTGTTATTTTTCTTGGCTTGGCACCCCACTTGGCGTTTAACCTCAGAAGATTAGAAAATGAAAATTAAGGTTGTCCTCAAAAAACTTGCTCTCCCCACAGTGGGACTGTGATCCGGGGCTCAGCATACTGGGAAGGACTGGCCAGAGCGAGATGGAACTATAATTAGCACGTGGAGACTCCAGATGACTCATGGGCTCTTAGTTTTAACAGCTGTTTTCGTTTCCAATCTACGGAAACAGAGATGGGAGAAAAATGTGATTCTGTATGTGGATGCGGTGGGTATGGCCAGGGCTGCCAGCCAAGGAGCGAAGGTTTCAGTTCCCTGGTGGTTGCCAGCAACATAGTTTCTCTTCTTCCCCAGCCGACCTCAGGAGCTGGAGGAAAGCGTTTATATGATTCTTTCCACTCCTGCCCACTGACTTCTATGTCTATGTTAAAACAAACTGACATGTATACGGATAAGTGTTTGCTAAAGATACTGTGTGTGTGTGGGGGGGGGTGGAGTGTGGAAGAAAATAGGATTTGGAGACAATGATATTAGCTTAACAAAAGTCGATGAAGGGGTGTCAGGAAGTGAGCACTGGTTTGGTGCAGGGATGAAGAACCCCACTTCAGGCAGAGAAGAAAGGAATAAAGAACCAGGTGGCCACAGAAGAAGCCCCAGTCAGTCAGCAATGGAATCTGGAGACGACAGAGAGCTCTTACCATTAGGACCAATGAAATCTTAAATTCCCCTCTCAGAGAGTGGGAGACAGATCTATGGTGCCAGTTTGTTGTTAGATTTTTCAGCTTATGAGCTAATTAAACAAATTGATTCACGAAAAAAACAAAACAAAACAACTTGGAGAAGAAATGTGTCACAGGGTAAGGGTCTGTTCTGATGATGGTGAGCAAAACTCAAAAGGCAGTCACCAGCCCGGGAAACAGAGAATGAAGTCCGCCAAAGAGCACAGCTGTGCTGTGAGAGGTAACCGGACCGCCAGACCTCCGTTTCTCCCAGGTTGTTTGCGAGGCAGAGCTGAACTCAGTACAGGTGCTTGAGGGGAAGCAGATTACCAGCATCCTGTTGGGAGTTCTCAAGGGAGCACGCTGCAGCTTCACAACTGCCCTTTCTCCTGCCAATAAGCAAACTGAGGGTTTGAGTCAGTGGCCTCCAGGGCCTTCCTGTTCTTCCCCTCTTCAGGAAGACTTACGGCAGGTAGCAAGCAGGCCAGAACTCCCTTTTCCCACATGTCCTAACTTAAAGACTCTACAAGGGGCCAGATGTACCAGGAAGCAACTGGGGCATTTGTTAAAGCCAGTGAAGAAACTGGGGGTGGGGTGGGGGAGTTAATGTCTCAACTGAAGGTCACACAGCTGGCCAGAGTCAGAGCCAAGGGGCGTGTCCTGGGTGGCCTTGGCATTCATGCTTACTTAAATCATAGACTATGAGGATCAGGAGTGATCTTAATGGTCACTGACCGTGAGTCCTTGTTCAGTGTTGAGAACCCTCAGAGCACCAGAGCAATGCTCTCTTGGCCTTGGCTCAAATAGTTCTAGAGACAGAAAGCTCAGAATTTAGTGAAATGGTTCTTTCCACTCCTGAACTGCCTAATTATTTTAAAATTTAAATGTTTACCTTTTTTCAAGCCACTACGTTTTCACGCTCATGCGCACTCGCACACATAAACCCGCACGCCCGCACACGCACACCATCTACTTTCTCTCAGAGTAAATTAGTTGTCATTACTCCTCTTCTATATGGTTGGGCTAAATCCCAGTTGTCCACAGAGAGGACTACCTTTCCTTCAACTTTCTTCAAACAATCAATTTACCCTTGGATCTTCCTACCTTTACCTTCTTTTCTCCTCAGCGATGCCCTCTAATGTACCACGCTCTTTCTTCACTACAAACCCCGAGATATTATTCTCTGCCCCTTTTCTGGTTTCTTCTTTAATGCGGCCACAGCATCCGGGTGACTCATGCCTTTCTTGAAATCCAATAAAGCCCATAAATTTCTTTTCATAAGAGACGCTTGCCAACCTAAGCGTCTCTTAACTTGCACGTCTACTTTTGATACTAGGACAGCTTATCTGTATTAAGTGACAAGGCTCTGTGATCAGCCCCACCTGAGAAACCATTGAAACCTGTAATTCTGCCCCATACCCTCTTTGACCCAAGAACCAGAAAAATTGCTAAATTTGCCTGCTTCGTTTCTATCCAATTCGCTGGTAAAACGTTCATGAAGTCCAGGGCCCAGCAAACTCTGGGAAACCTTAAGCATTTTAGCAGGAGTGTGGGAGACACATTGTAGCTATTCATTCAACACTATCCCCAGGGCCAGGAAATGTCTAGGAATGCTCTGTTCTCCTCCGTTCGTCTCTCCCTAGGTCCTCATCCGTGCAGCTGCGTGGAAAACTCGTATTTGAGAGAGATGATTAAGGATTTTGCAAGGAGAGCTTTGCTTCCCTAGCCTCTCGGGGACAGTTATTCAGGGGGCCAGCCAGAGAGACGTCATCTTTTGTTATTTTCCACTTGCACAGGTTTATAACATGCCTGAGCTAACCGAAACCCCAAAGCTCCCTGGCCTGTAGAGTCAATGTATGCTGTGACTCTGGCCACTGTGCCAAATCTAGGTTTGGAAGCCGCCTTGTAATTCTGTTTTATGGATAACCCATACCAAGCCCTGTCAGCTGATCTGCTGAGCGATTTGGGCAAGTTATATAACAGCCTTACTCCCCGGGTTTCTGTGGTTCCTTACCACAGACTCTCCTAAAACCTTCCCCAGTTCCAGTTCACAGCTCCCTCCTGGGCAAGCCACCGGGAGGATGTTTGTCCTAGTGATTAATCTAGAACAAGGAAGAGAAGACGTGCGGGTGAAGATGACCAAGATCTGAATTAGAAACCATCTCATAAAATCTCCATATTGCAAAAGACTAGGAACAGAGCTTCAGGGGTAGGTTATGGTCAAGCAAGACCCATTTACCTCCAGATTCCTTTCCAACACTTTATAGTTTAGTGTTTCAAAACTACTTTATAAAACGTAACCAACTATTACAGGGGCCATCCCAAAGCTGTTGCCTGTATGTGGGATGCTCTTCTAGCTGGGCTACCTTGTCTGGCCTCAGTGGGAGAGGAAGCCTCATAGAGACTTGAAGTGCCAGGGGTGGGGGTGGGGAATACCCAAGGGGGGCCCACCCACTTAGAGGAGAAGGGATGAGGGAAGGACTATGGAAGGGGGTGACCGGGAGCGGGGCAGTGAGCAGGATGTAAAATGAATAAGTAAAAAAAGTTAAATTTAATTTAAAAATATTATATTCAAAACATATTTGTTTTATTTTCAAGGGGTGTTTTCATTGCAAAGTTTAGACTTATGGAATTTGGGACTTTGATCACATAGCAAGCATTACTGAGCCTAAACTCTTCATTTCAGAACTGTCCAGTCAAAGTCTAAACAGACTGTGAACTTATATTAGTGAAATTAAAGCCAAATAAATGTAAATTTACCCACTAGAATTAATAGTGGCTGGTGTCCACACTAATAAAACAGCAGTGAGTGTATTTTGCTTTAAAAGCTATGTATGACCAGCCTAAGTAAATATCCATTACTACATTATAGGGGCTAACCTCAGGTATTGAGAAGAAACTGCTACATTACCAGATATCCCTGAAGCACATCTTAGAAAACCAATGGACTAAAATACCTATCACGCCCTTTATTTGTTTGCTAGTTAGCGGACACGGACCTATCAGGTGTAGAAAGTGAGCATGCCAGGAATGTATGTACACCGTTCAGAAGTCCAGTGTCGGTTGCTCTAGGTGAGAACACAAAAAACCAACAACTTCCTCAGAAGAGAGAGACTACTTCTAAAAATGTGTGTGTGTGTGTGGGGGGGAGTCTAGTGAGGAAAAAACTGTTTTGTAAAAAGTTTTAACCACACGGAAGAAAACCACATAGCCATGGGCAGAGCCTCGTGACTTGTCAATAAAAACTAGAAGACTGTCAACAGAGAGAAGGAAATGGCAGTCTCTAGAAGAAGTGGAGGCAGAGACTGGCCTCATTTCCTTCAGATAAACATATTAGATTGGCCGATTAGAAGGCTGGTGAAACATCCTGTGTCTAGATTTTTGCAAGGCACTTACCAACGGCTTGCATGACTTTGATAGGCATACTGATGAAGTTCAGGTTGGCTGGTAATGCAAATAGACCCAGAAAAACCCATTAAAATAAATGATGGGTGCTTGTTAAAGAGCTGAGGCTATTGACAGCCTCGAAGGAAATCTGTAGAGGACCTTACCGCATTGCCAGTTCCCTGGAAAACATATACATCAATCTTCATCAAATACCAAATCTTATTTACCTATTAACATACCACAAACTGCAGTAATGCCTGAGGTACTGAAGACAAAATGGAGGAAGTTTTTAACTCCCAGGTCTCCTCAGTCTACCAGGTTACAGAATCTGAATCTAAAAGGTAATATAATATGGATAAATGAATTTAGAACTTACTCCGAAAACACGACCACAAAATTATTGTGGCACGTGCCTTATGTATTGTAGGCCCGAAACAGAAGACTAAGTGAAATTCTAATCTTTAACTTCTTTTATATTTGTGCTATGTTGTCGATATGTGCCCATTTGAACATTCTACGAGAAGATGGACTCTTATCCTACGGTGCTCAGTGTTCTGCCTCGGAAGGTAAGTACGTTGTAAAGCACTGAGCTGGAAGACTGCCCCTAAGCCAGGGTTTCTCTGTGAGATCAGTGTGAGTCAGAGGTCTAACATGTCATGCACAAAACAAGTGAGACCGGGCTTCAGACGTGCGGGTAACAGCAGTCAGAGGTGGATTCTGAGATTTGCTCCTCCCCAAAGCTTATCATTCTGTGATCTCTCTTGCAGAGCAATCAAATCGGTTGCAAATGTTTTTAAAGGAAGAGAAAAAGGGCAGAGTATTTCTAAACTGGACTAAATCAATGCAAAAAATCTCACAGTCTTGGAGAGAGAGATCCAGAGGGAAGGGATTCTTGTGAATGTGAGGATTTGCAGTAAGAAGAGCTTCGGCTTTGCTCCGTGTAGACTCGGGTTCTAGAGTCAACATCCAGTCATGGTTTAGTTACTTTGTAGAGGACTCACTCAGAATCCCTTTAGAAAATCCTCTTGGCACCACTGTCTACCCAGCGTGGCAGTCACTATTTTATAGCTAGAATGAGTGCGTCAGGCAGGCCTCTCCCGTATCCAGTAAGCTTTAAGAAGACAAGGGCTGCTGTTTATATTAATCATGCCTTCCCCAAGCCCTAGTGCATAGGGCTTACCAAATGATCAAAGAACTGGAAATGAGGGAAGAGAGGGATTAAAATGGTTGAGAGAGTATTAGATTAAATCTCATACGATTCCTTCTAATCTGAAATTTCAGTTATGGACAAAACCCAAGAGATGCGAATTATTAGATTGCCTTAATGAGTCCCTCCCTTCCTGTTTTAAAGAGCTACAGAAGAGATACAGCTCTCTCCCAGGGCCCCCAGAGGTTAATAAGCATCGACCTACCCTAGATGACTTACTCAATAGATTGCCAAGCCTTCCGGTCCCACAGGCCTGACTTGGTGGACCTGAGATGGGGCCAAGAGTTTACATATCTACTACGCTTCTAGGTGATGCTAATGCCACAGGCTCAGGACATACTTAGAGAAGCATTCTGCTGCAGCACTGGGGCTGTGATTCTCACATATCAGAAGCACCAACAGTTAATAATTCCCAGTTGCAGTTCAACATGTCTGGGATTGGAGCCAGGGTGATCTGTTCCAGTGGATTATAGACACATATGGGGTCAGGGGATGCACAGAAGAATCAGACATAGAAAAGTGTGATGGTTGAGTAGGGTCTTGATGACCCCGTTCCCCATCAGCAGGTTAAGAACTGTCCTTTTTGTCAGATGCTCTAATGTAATGAAAACTTGTAGTTACCAAACCAATATTTAAAAAACGGTACAGGGACTGGCTCCCAGAGCAGGGAGTAAGCCCTGGATGAGACAGAGCTTGTCTGAGATTGCAGGGCCCAGGCAGGAGTGAGCCCAACACAGACAATCCTACATCAGGCCACATGGCCCAGACATGGAGCAAGCCCAAGATGATCACCAGCTGAAGCCACGAGACCTGGGCTAGTCTGAAATGACCCCTAAGCCATACTGTACAGGTAGCACATGGTACTCTTGAGACGACTTCAGACACCTAGAGCAAGTAAGTGGTAGAGAAATGAAAGAGAAACAGAAGGATTCTGGCACCATGAGGAGAGGCAGAATTGGAGACCTGGGCATCGTGAGGGTCAGTGTGACGTGAGCACCAGTGATGTCACATGGGAACCATGGTGAGGTTCTGACCTGTGCTGTCACTGAGGGCCATGTCTATGTCCAAGGCCCTGCAGCAGCAGGGGTCTGTTGCCACCAAAGGCCAGGTGGACATCCTCGGCCTGGGCTGCTGCTTGGGGACATGTTGATGTCTGAGTGCTGTGCAGAATTGACTCACCTCTTACCTGGGAATCATGGGAAAATCATGGGAAGGCTGACTATGGTGGTGTGAGAGCAAAAGAGCTGACCCTGCCCCTAGCCAGCTGCAATACGCGGGAGAGTGGGCCCTACACATTACCCAGGAAGCACAGTTCAGCTGCCCTGGTTGAGGAGTTGTAGGTGAGCTGACCAGGAGGGCATGAACACGGAGGGCTCTGCCTCTTGTCCGCTGTGCAGTGTCGTGGACAAGGGAGAAATCCCCTCCCTTCCTTTTTGCCTCGCCCATCATCCTTACGCCTCGTCTGCTGCAGCATTCTGGAGAGCCCTGTACCTCGCCTGGGCAAGCTAGCCAGAGAGCATGAGAGCAAGAGAGCTGCCCTAGCCACTTACTAGCTACAGCATTAGATGGGCCAGCCAGGGCAAGGCAGCAGAGCTCATCTCTGTGGTGTGTGGGTACAGGAAAGGCGGTGGGCTAGCCAGCTTAGATACCTCTCGGGCCCAGATTCAGGTCTTTGAATTGACTCACCCCAGCATCTAACCCACCTATGATCTGCTAGAGTGCATGAAGGAGCTGGTCCTACAGATCCCAAACTACAGGATCTCCATGACACAAGGCAACAACAGGATATCTGAGAGGAGTCCCAGAGAGGATCCAGTATTGATAGAGTAGCAGAATCCAAGGGCCCTGAGCCAGACCAATGACTCATTGCTATGGACATTTGCAAGCAAAGAAGTGTGGACAAAAGGGTATTCTGTGGGACGCTTGCACAGCAAGATTTGTTTTTCTCTTTTTTGGGGGGGAATCGCAAGGGTACGGATTGGATATTAGGGGAGGGGGAGTTGAGTGGGATTGGGGTGCATGATGTGAAATTCATAAGAACCAATAACAATTAAAAAGATGGTACAAGAATGATTATATCTGAGAGTATATGGAAAAAATGGGTAACTACTTGGGAACGGTCAAAAGACACCATTCTAAACCCATGAACACCCCTCCCCATTCTTTTCAGAAGCAGTCACTGACTGGGTGTAAATCCTCAGAACCCTGGTTAATTTCATTTTCCTTGTGTGTGTGTGCAGTGGATATGTGGCCACTATCGACAGCCTTCTCTGGGCTAAATAACCTCAGTTTCCTTTGCTTTACCTTTTTCTTTCAAAGCCTTTAAAAGTAAAAATGACCCGGGTCCAGCCTCATCCAAAAGCGTGGATGTTACCATTAGCATCTTCCTCTGTGGTCTGAAGGTGAGATCAATGGCTACGGGTCCTCCATCACACTATGGGACTTGATTATCTGGACAGAGTAAGCCAAGGGGGTCATGGCAGAGGCAGAGGGTCACATGGGACAAAGATGGCTGTGTGAGCAGGTTCGTGTGCCAAGGCCGCGAGTCCAAAACTAGCACTCAAGGCTATAAGGACTCCTCCCGGAGATACCGAGGAAACACTTTCAAAGAAGCGATGCCTCCCTCCGAACGTCAGCACTCCATTGCTCTTTGAGGGGTGAGTGCCTACTGTCAAATGTTTTTCAGGCTGATATGGCAATGCACACACTCGGGTTGCCTCTCAGCCCAACCACAGAAACTGAGTCATGGGCCTCCCTGGGACATGGCGGAAAGTGGTGTGACTAACACCCTGCAGGCAAACCTTCCCCACTTAACCTGGACAAGTTAATGCCTACCTCTGCTTTTAAATAAATAAGGAAACGCTCTTCTGCTTTCAGATGGGCCCGTATTCTTCTTAGACCCTTCTCTGGTTCCTAGAAACGATTGCTTACAAACTAGTGAAATGTGTCACGAAAGCACAGGTGCCAGAGAGGTTCCTCCTGACCGGTTCTCTGGACAGCCTTCCCTGTGTGACCCCAGAACACCATAGTGTCACCCTCATCTGTGAAAACACACTTTTCACAAGCAGAAGCTGGCAGGATGGTGACTGGGCCAGGTCAACTTCAGAGAACAAATAGCCGGCATGAACTGGCACAACCTCATCAAATCCGGGCCTCACACAGCCACAGCATCCAGTGCAGGTTTGACGATGCTCTCTGGCCGGGTTCCAAGCACCCATCATTACCGATGATTAATGGCAGCATCTACCTCGAACTTATCAGACTTTACAGTTTACAACCTCTCATTTGATTCCCATAGCAATCTCAGGAGGCAGGCAAGCCAGATGTAACCATTCTAGGTTAAAAAAAAATGGGAAAAGAAAATTTTTTTTATCATGGCCCAGGGTCATAGCAATAAATAACTCATTCTATCAGGACATCAAGTGAGACTAAAAATAATAATCAGACAACAAAGTTCTAGTCTGATGTAAGGCTCAGCTGCAAAATGGACCTAACCTTACTTGAAACTTCTATGGTCTTATCTCAAACAATAGATTTATTTTACTTTTCCTCGTTTATAACTTCCTCTCAAAGACCTAAAAAACTCAATCGAGGCACACTCGGCTTTCTCCTTAAGAAAAAGAGATGTGAGGCTCCAAGAGCCTGGAAACCTATCACCAGCCCTGACTGGGAAAGAATTTCATGGTGCCCTCCTTAGGACTGGAGGGACAGAAAACTATTTAGGGCTCAAGTTCTTAGGGATGGGGTCATTTTACAACAATGGGAACCCCAGCAATCAGAAACCAATAACAGCAGTGTCTGCATTCCTGACCCATGACGAGGAGCGCTTCTGCCAACAGAGAAGTGTTTAATTTCTGGGTTAGCTGATCCCACACAGTACACCAATTTTCATAATTGCTTTAAGCCAAAAGACACTTGGCGAGCATTTTACTGCTGGGGTTTTTGAGGGCCTGGGACTCCGTATCCACGTGTGTTGTCACAAAGCAGTCGCTTAATGCAGCCTTACACTCGGGCTCAACTCTACGATTTGGAAAAAAAACCTTAAGCACTTTGTTATTTTCAAGAAAGGCCAAAGATGTTTTCTTGAATAACTAGCTTACAGAGAGAGAATTACTGACTGGAACGGGATGACTAAAGTAACAGCTGAGCTAGGAAGGCCATGGAAGAGTTTTCTAGAACCGTTTTAATTGCAAAAAATTATAAAATTACATACCCATCTTGATTTAGCAAGGTAAAACGAACAGTGACTGGAAGAAAATCAGATACGAAAAGAGTTCTGGGGAATTTTGTATTTCTGACTTAACGGTTATAAAATGTATTAACTATCCTTTGAAAGATGCATGCTGATTTTAAAAAAATTAAAATATGCTAGGCACCCACAGGAGGCTGAGGACAGAAGACTGCTGACAAGAGGCTGGTGAGTTCTAGGTCATTATGGGATCCCATCTCAGTGAAATCACAGTGAGGATGATCATGATGATGATGGTGGTGGTGGTGGTGGTGGTGATGATGATACGTATGTACACTCATACATACATTTACATATTTGCATGACTGTGAGCTATTTTTACATCTCCAGAGTCAAAGTAGCCCATGGTGCTTTGCCCCTTAGGATCTAAGAGAGCTCCTATGAACACTACCAGTTGCTAGCTCCCAGCCTGGTGTTCCAGGGTCCTCACAGGCAGGGGGTGTGCCCAGGAGTCAGGAAGCAATTAGTATTAGTAAGTGGGATACCATACAGGAGAGCCAGCTTTCTCACCCTGGGAGGCAGGCAGAACTTGAGGCCAGCTATCCCGTCAGCCCTCCCAGCAGTTACCTAAAAAGGTCTTTCTTGTCTCGTCTCCTTAGAGATACTGACAGTGGCGTTCACCCAGAAGGTCCCACTGCCTCCTACCGGGGCTGGGCTCTTCCTGAACAGAGGGCAAACATAATCATCATGTAGCGAGCACTTCTGGGCTTCTGACGAATGGCCGTCACAGTGCGATTAGCATCAGCTTCTCCATCAAAGCTGAGCGAGGTGAGAGAACGCAGGTCCATGCACCAGAAGGTAATGACGTCATCAGCGATAAGACCAGATGTGCTGTCCCATCCTTACTGTTGCAGCATCTTTAGGGTAACCTTCATCTGCAGAGCAGTTGTGAAGGCCACTTCTACTGTCCGGCTTGAGGTATGTGATTTGCTTCAGTGGGTCTAATTTCAAAGAGGCTGACTAAGCCTCTTCCAGGATAGTTAGTCATATCGTTAGTTAGTGTGTCAAGGACCAGCCTTGGGGATTCTGAGGGAAGGTGTTTTGGGGAGCGGTGAAACAAACAACTTGAAGTCCAATCGTGGGTCAAAGCTGGCAAAAAGCTCCAGAAACCTTTCCAGCCTGCTTCCTCTCTATTCTGCTTTCTCTGGAGAGCTCTAGGCAGCTCCCCCCGCCCCCCTCCAGACAGCTTTCTCTTGCTAGTCTCTGCTTGAGACAGTTCTTCCAAACTGTCCTCTCTTGCTATTCTAAAAAGTTCTCTGGACATCTCATCTCCTGCAGATCATAAGCCTAGTCTTTAATTCTACATACCAATCTAGTCCTTTACTCCAGGTTTCCTTTTGATTATCCTAAGAATCAGTGTCCAGTGACCCCAGCCCCTTAGTTCTTAGGAAACAGCAAGCACACATTTTCTTTTACCATTGCAAAAGAATTCAGAGATCTGCCTGCCTCTGTTAAGCAGTCGATACCACACCTGGGCCTGGACTTGCTGTGTCTCAGGCTAACCTTCAGCTCAGGACTCTGCCTGCCTTTAGTTTTTTGTTTTTTGTCTCCCCTCCACACACACACACACACACACACACACTCCGGAGCTGAGGACCAAACCCAGGGCTAGGCAAGCACTCTACCACTGAGCTAAATCCCCAACCCCTGCCTGCATTTATATCTGCTTGTCTTTGTATCTTTCTGTCAAGCTGGCTTGTTAATACTGCCTTTGTTCCTTTAGATTTGAGAAACCACGCATATAATTCATATTACACCCTTATTTTTTTTTGTATCATTGAGAAATTATATACTTTCGAACTCAAGTTTTTAGAGTTCTTTTTTTCCTACAGCCTTAAGGTTGCCCTGAAGGACCCAGGGTTTACCATTTTGCTGAGGCATTAGCCATGTCTTTGCTTCCGGACTCCTGCTGTCTCTGATCATCATGGAGTCATTAATGTTAACAGAGTGGGGGACATTCCTTGTAGGAAGAATGTAAAATATGTACATTATTATACAAACAAGCCTTATGCCCACAGCAGCCAACACCACAAGGAGGCCCATGCCTGCTGGCCCTGTCCCAGGGGCAGGAACCATGTCATTCTGTGCCTACCAGGGCCATGCTGTACTGGCATTAGTGATTTCCATGACAGTATTTGTATTGTAGGACAGAAAGTTCTAGAGTCAAGGCCAAGTCTCACTTTTCTCTTTTTGCCTTCTTGCACCCTACAAACTCATCTGTCTATGGGCTAAAGGAAGTCACCAGCGTAGCCATTAGAATGCATTAAATGGCCAAAGTGCCTTCCTCAATGCTTCCACTGCACAGTGGGCATGATCTCTGCCCTCTGGTTTCCCCTGCCCTTCCCTGGACAACAGCTCATGTTATTTCTTTCTCTGAGCTCATCGAATGGGCAATCTAATTAACCAAGCTCATAAAACAGCAAAAATAGTGCAGTTTGCCACTTTATGCTCTATGACGAGGTTATAGGAAACTGACACATGGAGCATTAAATAGTTTTTTTAGTCACACGGGCTTGGGTGCTTAAATGCCATCCCCGCCTGATGGAAGTTGTTTAACATCTATCCAAAACACCGAAATTTATAAAACCATCCAGTTCTCCAGAAAAAAACTATCATCTATGTTTGCAGGTAACCAAGACTATTAAACTGTAAGGCTACCTCAGTCAGAATTTTCTCATTAATAAAACGCTGTCCAGCCAAATGTATTATAAGCAATTTGTCCAGATGAAGAGTTATCAACTCGAATACAAGGCAACGCTAACTAACAAAGGCATGACAATAATTCTTAGAACTTCCTGCCTGGGTCTATGCTAAAGCACTCTGTGTGTCTGTGTGTGTGCGTCTGTCATGTGTGTCTGTGTGTGTCTGTCTGTTGTGTGTTCGCATTTGAATGCTGCTGATTTTGTGCTTCAGTGACCCCATTTACTTTAAAACAAAGAGCAAATCTGCCCTATGGGAAGCTGATTGTGCTCAGCCGTTCTTTGTTCTTTAAAGTGACAGGTGGCATCTTAGACCAATTGCTTCTTCTCCTTTGTCCTTCACTCCCCATGCAGCTTTCTTCACCTCTCATACTTTGATGTGCATGCACGTGCACACACGTGTACACACATCCACACACACATGCATGTACAGACATTCACATACATGCATGCCCATGCATACATATATACACACATACATGTATACACACGTACATGTACACAGACATACACATACAAAGATATATATATTAATGCCCACATACACATATGTATACACACACGCGGGTACACATACATACACACATTCACACACACATGCATATCCACGTACACACACACGTACACACACATGCACACTCACACATACATGCACACACGTACACATACATACACACATATACACATATAGACATATACACGCACACGTGTACACAGACATACACGTGCATTCCTCCAGGCTGCAGAAAATAATAAATACTTTGTTCTAAAGACTTTCTGTAGGGAATAACAGGGGAAATGGGAAAACAAAAAGATTCTAGCCTTCCATCATTCAATAGATTATTGAAAGTACACATTCCATTTTAAATTTAATAGCTGTAGCTACATCAAAAAATAGAACAGGTAAAGGTTCATTTTAATAACATATTAAACTTACAAATATCTAAAGTATATAGCCAGTAAATAATGTATAGCAATCAATTTAGACTGATTATGTAACCAGTAAATAATGTATAACGATCTATGTAGACTGATTTAATTTTGTGTCGGAGCTGTTTTGCTAGCACGTATGAGTACCATGTGTATGCCTGGTGCCTGTTGAGGTCAGAAGAGGGCATCAGATCCTCTAAACTGGAGTAAGGATGCCTCTGAGCCATTGTCTGAATGGCCGCTGTAAGAGCGGCCAGTGCGCTTAACCTCTGAGCCATTTCTCCAGCCCCACCATGTTGAGTCTTGATTGACTTGAAGAGAGAGCCTGGGACATTAATAAAGTGCACTTCTCCATGTCTCTTGAGGATACTTCCCCACAGGGTTAACTAAGGGGGAAGACCTGCCCTAAATGCAAGCAGCACTCATCCCACAGACCTGGGTCCTATGTGGAACAAAAGAACAGAAAAGGACCGAGAGGGCGTACCCTGGTCTGCTCTCTCCTGGCTTCCTCAGTGTTATGATGTAAGCTGCCTTGGCCCAACCTCCTTGCCACGATGAACCAAAATCATGAAGAAAACAAACCCTTCCTTACTTCTTTCATGAGCATTTCATCAGAGACAGAATTATGGCTAACTGTGTAGGTGCTATTGAAGAAACATCTCCCAGCCTCTTTTAGTGCTAAGCCCCTGGGATCTGATGTAACTTTCACTCGTACAGACTACCTCAGTCTAGACATTTCAGGTGATTGGTAGCCTTGTGTGGCTAATGTCTGCCCATGGATCAGTGGAACTCAGGGGTTAAGAGTAGGTGTTTATCCCAGTGGGGACAAAGAACACATGACCACTGTACACCTGGTGAGGCTTAAACAACATCTATTTAAAAATGGATCTTGAGTGAGTGTGGTGATGTATGCCTTTACTCCCAGGTAAGTAAGTAGTTCTCTGTGAGTTCGAGGCCAGCCTGGTCTACTAAGTGAGTTCCAGGACAGAGAGGGCTGTAACACAGAGATACTTTTCTTTGACATCTGACCCCCTCCCCCCAAAACTGGGAAAATTTGTCTATTCTATACCAATAAAGGAGGCTCTGATTCAGCATTGTACACAGAGCACAGCTCACCTCATAAATAAATAAATAAATAAATAAATAAATAAATAAGTAAGTAAATAAATAAATAAATAAATAAATAAATAAATAAATAAATAAAATGAAGCCATCCCAGGGGACCTCCACTCTCCTTCCAACTTCATCAGACTCCTGAACCATACCGGGAGACCTCCATTCTCCCCCGCATGTCACCCAACCTTCATCAAACCTGCAGAGCCTGAACCATACAGACAGGAGAGTATGTTGTCCTCTGAGGCTCCAACCAGCAGCTGACACCCACAGCCAAACAGTGGATGGAGCTTGGGGATTCTTATGGAAGAATAGGAGGAAGGATTGCAGGTCCCGAAGGGGATAGAAACTCCACAGAAGACCAACAGAGTCAACTAACCTGGACGCTTGGGGCTCTCAGAGCCTGAACCACCAACCAAAGAACATACACAAGCTGGACCTAGGCCGCCCGCACATATGTAGCAGATGTGCAGCTTGGTCTTCATGTGGGTCCCGAACAACTGAAGAGGGGGCTATCCCAAAAGCTGTTGTCTGTCCATGGGGTATGTTCTAGCTGGGCTGCCTTGTCTGGTCTCAGTGGAAAAGGAAACAGAGATTTAAAGTGACAGGGTGTGGGGGGATACCTAAGGGGAGCCCAACCTGCTCATAGGAGAAGGGGACTGGGATAGGGGAATGATTGTGGGAGGGGGTGCCTGGGAGAGGGGATGGAGGAAGGACTGTGAGACAGGGTGACTGGGAGGGGGCAGTGAGTGGGATGTAAAGTGGGTAAGTTTAAAAAAATTAAAAAAAGAAAATGACTTGTAAAAAGTATATATGTAAATTAAGTTTGGCTCAAGTTTAAGACCCTCATAGTTATCTCTTACAGTCGCTGCTGATGGGAGAGACGCGCAGAGAGAGGTCAGTGCGGCTTTAACTTTGAGGGCTCTCCACCAGTGCTGAATCATAATAGTCCTGGTCTGTATTACATTCTGTCTAAGCTCCACCCATACAGGTGTGCCTGACACTATAACAGGGCTGTTGCCCCCTCCTCACTCTCTTGGTCCTCTCGCTCTCTTGCTCTTACCCTCTTCCCCTCTTCCCATCACCCCCCCACCTTCTCTCCCCATGCTCGTGGGCGGCCTCTCTCCTCCTCTACTCTTCTATTTCTCTACTTCTTTCTCTTTCTCTGCCCTACTACTCTCTCCACTCCCCTCCCCATGCCCTGAATAAACTCTATTCTATACTATACTGTTGTGTGGTCGTGTGGCTGGTTCCTCAGGGGAAGGGATGTCTCAGCATAGGCCTGCTGAGGCACCCCTTTGTCCCAGACCTCCATATAGCATATCCCCCCCCCCTCTTTATCTTTTTTTTTCCGGGGCTGGGGACCGAACCCAGGACCTTGCGCTTCCTAGGTAAGCGCTCTACCACTGAGCCAAATCCCCAACCCCACCTCTTTATCTTTTTATAAACGCAACAATCGGTGTGGTAGAAAATTGCTAACTACCAACACACAGGAGATGAAATCAATTTCCAAGCAGGACACAAATCTTACAACGGTCTGCTTTATAGCAATGACTTGTTCGCTCAATCCCTACCCTCTACCAAAAAGAAAAACAGCCAACGAGTTTGATAAATGGAGGTCCCTCTGGTACCTATTGTCAGTAATGGCTAAGACTTTGAGTTACACGATATAATTACATCCCATGGAACTGTAGAAAGAATTGCTCCACTGATCAGATTCCTCTTATGATAAAACAGAAAGCTAAAAACAAAACAAAACAAAACACCCTCCATCCCTGCTAGATGGGTCAAAGGTTTGACTAGATGAGACTATGTAATTTGCTTCATGTGTGAGTGTGTTTTTATAGGAGTGTGTAAGCTAGTAAATGCCTCTTGTGTATTCATAGTTCTTGACAGTATTTTTGTGATTAAAAAAGACACAGTGGAATTACAGAACTAGAATGGGCTCTTAATGTCTCCTCAATTACCCTACAACACAGCAGTGTTTACTTATTAAATGACTATGATAGCATATAAATTATTCTGGGCTTGTTATCATTACTGATAATGGTAAAAACTGCTGTGTATTAAGTAGTGTGGGTTTACAGATCAAACCTAATCCAATAGAAGCCGTTCGGAAGGCCTCGCTTCACCCCTCCTTCCACATTTCCCGTGCTAGCGCATGGGGGCTCTCATTACAAAACAGTTCTCCTTACTGTCCCCTGCACCGTTTAGGTTTAGGCTCCACATGGGGACAGTCTTTTTTTTTTTTTTTTCCGGAGCTGGGGACCGAACCCAGGGCCTTGCGCTTCCTAGGCAAGCGCTCTACCACTGAGCTAAATCCCCAGCCCCTCATGGGGACAGTCTTGAACGCAGATGGAAGTGTCCACGTCTGCCCAGGACCCTTCTCTCAAACCGAATGCATGAGTTAGATACTCTTTGACTAGGTCCCCTGAGGCTCACGCAGTCGAGTTTAGGCCCCACTATGAAGAAGTCAGAGGGGGAAGCCAGTCTGACTACAGTATTGGACTGAAGCCTGGGGAGACGATTAAGATTAGAGACAGTGGTTAAGAGCACTGACTGTTCGTCCAGTGGACCCTGGTGCATCCCTCAGTACCTACAGGTTGGCTCACAACAGTCTATACCTCCAGTTCCAGGGGATCTGACACCCCCTTCTGGCCTCTGTAGGCACCAGGCACGTACATGATGCCCAGTTACATCTGCAGGCAAAACTCATATGCATAAAATAAAATAAAAATTAGTAACGAAGCCTCTCTATATCTCCACATTTCTTTCAAATTCTTAGAGAAGTTTGCATATTTAATGCAATTTACTCTACATTTCACCCGGCCATCACTCCTCCACACCCAGCATGCCTGGACTCCCTCATTCTATTGTTTTTCAGTGTTTATTACATTTAATACACAGTGTTTATTACGTTTATCTAAGTTAATCATTTGTATTTCTATTTCTGGTTAATTTTCGTTTCTGTCATCGGCCCATAACTAGGCTTGGCATATACCACACTCAATAAATGTCTGTTAAATGAACGTTGGTCTGCTCCATACCGCGTCTGAATTTCTAATTAACATCAAATTAATAGGAAACTTTCCATCTAAGCCCATATTTCTAGATGACTAGTGAGTGTATTAGCAAGTGCATTTAATGCCTAAATTAAAAACAAACATCACTATAGTCAAGAGAGCAACCAGGAATAGCAATGTGTGTGGAAAATCAACCCACAGATGTTCACCACTGGGTCCCCAGCATCCTGGGCAAACACAAAGCAACGGCTTAATGTGTGTCTGGTAAAAGAACGCACAGTCACTTGCTCTACAGTGCACGTAGTTGTGGAACAGCAAGGCACGTTGGACAAGTATAGGTTGAATTGTGGCAAGTGGGAGTGTTCAAGGCAAAGGGAGGGATGTATGGCTCATGAGGCACACAGAGGCAAACCACACATCCCCATGCTGACCAAAGAGCACTCCCTGCTTTAGATACCCAAGCGATGGAGCTTTCAACCTCGCCTGGAGTAGACATTTTGGGTGATGTTAGGTCCAGATGCAGAGACCTCCAACAGAGTTCCATGGGGTGGGGTCCTGAGCTTAGAAACTACCCTCCTGTGATCTCAGTGGGGTGTGTATGGGGACACGCCATGAGGAAGGGACGGGAGGCAGAGCCTGGCATTCGGTAGGCACTCTATGGCCGCAAGCACTTTCCTTCGCCTCTTTCAGATCACAGGTGTACATCACATCTGAACATGATGTCCACACAGATGAGAGACTCCAGTGTGACAATGGAGCAACATAAGGAACAGGGGACAACAATATAATGGCTCGTGACAGAGAGCACTGGCTGCTCTTCCAGAGGACCCAGGTTCCATTCCCAGCACCCACAAACAACTCACAACCACTTATGGGATCAGATGCCTTCTTCTACTCTCCGCAGGCACCAGGCACACAGGGAAAACACCCATTCCAGCATTCAGACTAGCCCGTGAGTGTGCCTGGTCTTTAGAGTGAATTTCTAATATCGCCCATACGCTATGTCATGTGATCATCCAAATTGTTTTTCAAAAATAATTTATAGCTTAATGAGCTTGCAATTAGGCTCCCAGCAGGCATTAGGAGCTAATTAGCGACAATAAGCACAAGTTCACAAACTGGAATGTATGCTTAAAATAGTCAAGAAAGTATAATGCAAGTCAATTATAAGGGAAAGTTTTCCATATCAGATATAACATTGTATAACAAAAACCCATAAGCTACCATAAATCAAGATTGCAACTGTGTGGGAATAAGTATATGATTTAGTGGAGAAAAGAGTAACCCAATGACCTTAAACTACATGCGTATCATTTTAATATTCTGTAGAAAAGTTATATTAGCTCATAAATGGTGTTGATACAACTGTTTATCCACTTAAGGAAAAACAGTTGACCACAGGTGTACATCATCTAAACATGATGTCCACACAGATGAGAGACTCCAGTGTGACAATGGAGCAAGATAAGGAGCTGGGGAGATGGCTCATGGCAGAGAGCACTGGCTGCTCTTCCAGAGGATCCAGCTTCCACTCCCAGCACCCACAAACAACTCACAACCACCTATGGGATCTGATGCCTTCTTCTACTCTCTGCAGGCACCAGGCACACGGGTGGGCACACAGACATACATGCAGGCAAAGCACTCATCCACATAAAATAAAATTATCAAAATATATAGCAATATAAAACTTTAAAAATAAGAAATTCGCACATATAATCCAAGGTTAAGGAAAATCTCAACAAAGGCAGAAAATCCAAAAACCATTAAAAAAAGAGAGAGAAAAAAAATCATATTTGACTATATAAAAATTAGACATCTTCACATGGCATAGTATATTCTAATTGAAAGCTAACATACACCAGTTAATGGTAACAGATAAATGGTGAACTTGAATAAAATGTCATTAGTGGAGGTAAAGAAAGGGTTAATATGGGGGTTGGGGATTTAGCTCAGTGGTAGAGCGCTTACCTAGGAAGCGCAAGGCCCTGGGTTCGGTCCCCAGCTCCGGAAAAAAAAAAAAAAAAAAAAAAAAGGGTTAATATGCAAATCTCCCACAGAACTCTTGTAAAGCCATATTTAAACCAAAGAACAGGAGAATGAACGGGTGAAAATGGAAAACTTACAGAAAGTAAATGTAACTGTTGACAACTACTAGGTTAGATGCTCAGACCAACAGCAGTAAGGGAAGGTCCTTAGTAAAGACGAGATTCATCTTTAACTGGTCAGCCTACTGGTACAGACATAGAAAGGTGAAACTTTACAGTCCAGCTGAAAACTGACCTGAGAGCCTTTATTAAGCTATTGGTCAATCATACTTCCTGGGCACTGCTTCATAGAAATAAGAGTATGGGGACATGTGTACAGCAATGTTAGCGTAATCGTGTCAATATAGTCACGACTCTTTCTGAAGGAGAATAAAAAAGGGAAGGTGATAGGCACATGTTGACCAATGTAGAGTACAAACCATGGGATATTATAATCTACTCACCGATGAGTTAGAACCATGCCAGTTAGCTAGGAGAGGTTTTCACAAGGCTGCACTGGGTGAGAAAAACCAAGGCAGGATGATCTTCCTTATAACAGTGACCAAACAGCAAACCTCATCATGGACGGACACAGGAAAACATACGGAAGATACGGAATTTAATATTGCTCATGGAAGAACGGAAGGAGGGAATAAGGGAAAAAAGCCTAGCTTTTATGACATGAGCTGAGGAATGTGCTCATACAAACCATGTGCACATGCATATACTCTATGAGACTTTAAAACAAAACAAAGAAAGGAAACACTTGACTCAGAAAAAGCCACTTGGCTCTGGGGTTCTTACATACAAATCCCAGCCTGTGACCCTTTTCCACATCCCTCTTCCTCCGAGCCCCTGGGTAAGCCACTCAGCCCTCTGCCTCTCAATGGCAGTCATGGAGCACACCATCTGAAAGATAATTTCCACAAAGGTCAGAGAATACCAGTTTAATGTCTGTTTCCCTAAAAACACTGTAGCTTGTGGAAACCAGGCAATGGGATTCCAAACAGAAACCGAGAACGCCCTACTACCTCTTTTCTGTTTCAACCACTCTGACTTGTTTTCTTGGCCTGGTTACGCTTATTTTCATGACACTGTCACAGTGTACAAGCATGTGCTGGGCACAGTGGGTATATCCCACAATGCAATTGGAAGGTCTGGGTGCCAGATTCATGGATAGGATAGTGGGAATGCCATCACCCTGGAATTTGAAGACTGGGTAAGGAAAGGGGACAGTTAGTGATGGAGTACAAAGCAGTCAGTCCCCACTGTCACCAACCCATCCCTTCAGACCTCCCCATAGCTTTTAGAATCACTGTCAACCAGCGCCCATACTCTTCTACAAGCCAGAAACCAAAGCCGGAGCTCCAGGAAAGAATGGACTAAAGAAAGAAGATGGTGTGATATATGGACTATGACGCCAAGTGACAGAGAACAAAAGAAGGTCACCCAAGAATGCCAAGGCTGTAGGAAGATGGGGTAAGGGGAAGATGTTGGTGGGATGCGTACTCTACTGCAGATAGTGCTGGTGAGCCAGAGTTACGGGGACAAACACCTTAAACTTACAAAGAAAAAATTCTGTAAACATACTAAAAGCTTCAAAATATTTTGAAGTCACCTTCAAAAGACCGTGGAATCATAATTTACATCCTAGTTAGCTTTAATTACCAACTCGTCACAGCAGAGCATTATCTGAGAAGAGTCCACATTTGAGGAACTGCCTAGATTGGTCTATGGGCATGTGTGTAGAGGACTGTCATGCTTTATTAATTCACGCAAGAAGGTCCAGCCCACTGTGGGTGGTTCCATTCCTAGGCAGGTGGTCCTGGGCTGCATAAGAAAGCTATCTAAGGGTGAGACTCTGAGAGAACCAGCAAGCAGCATTCCTCCATCATTGCTGCTTCAAGTTCCTACCCTGACTCCCCTCAATGATGGGCTATGACCGGAAATATAAGCCAATAAACCATTTCCTCCCAGAGTTGCTTTCAGTTAGTGTTTTATTACAGCAACACAATGAAATTAGAACAATTTACAAACTACCACTTTTGAGATGGGACATCATGGAAAAAAATGTTTGGTTAGAAATGACGAGTTTGTGTGTGTGTGTGTGTGTGTGTGTGTGTGTGTGTGTGTGTGTGTGTGTAGGGAGGGAGAGAGGGAGAGAGAGAGGAGAGAGAGAGAGAGAAACTAATCTAATCTCTGTCTCCCAAATCTGTGGCTCACTCTGCTCAAGAAGGCTTGGGTCAAACTAAATACTATATTTCTTCTTTTCTGACTTTTATTTTGGGGCAGGGTTTTCCTCTGTAGCCCAGGCTGGCCCAGAACTTATGGCAATCCTCCTGCCCCAGCACTCTAGTTGTAAGCCACCACAGCTGGCTTATAGAGCCTCTTCTCATGTGTTTTCCGGACCAAAGGGCAGGAAGATAGTAGAATACTGCAGGTTCTGCCAGTCACACAGTTTCTGCCACGATGGTTTGTCTCTGCCCTTCATTGACAAAAGCAGGCAAGAATTCCTGGGCAGAGGGTGTGGACACAAAGAGTTGACATTCGGATTGGGCCTACAGATCACATATGTCAACTCTCACTCCAGATGACATGATTTTCAGCCTAATATAAGTATAATTCCTTCACACAGGCCTTCTCTGGAGCAGTCTGAATCAACTCTCTCTCTTATAAATACATACACCTCAGCTTGTGGTTACAATTTCTTTGTTATAACTAGCTTGTAACATCCAAACTGGATTCCCGGTGATCGTGTGGGAGAAAAAGATGCCCAGTCGGTATTTGTTGGCAGAGGAATGTGGGCAACAGAGGCAGAGAGGGAGAGAAGGAGGGAGGTGGAGAGAGGGGTGGGTAGGCAGGAAGGGCAGTCCTTACAGTTCACCTGGTTCTGTGCTCTGCAGTAGAGTTCATCGGAAAGCACTTCCTCCAGCTCTCTTCGCACACTACTGTGCATCCTCATTAAAAACAGAAAGAGATCTCGCGTGTACCTGTGTTTTGCCTGCGTGTATGCCTGAGTACCATGTGCACGCGTGGTGACAGCAGGGGCCCGAACAGGTGCTGGATCCCCTGGAACTGGAGTTACTGGCCGCTGTGAGCTATCATGTGAGTGCTAGGAGTGGAGCTTCAGCAGATCGAGTGCTCTTAACAGCTGAGTCATCTCTTCAGCCCCAGACTGTACATCCTTCAGGTACCATTAGAAACCAAGTGTCCCAGTGTCCTTCTGTCATTGGCCGGGTTAGAGATGGGCCTATAAGCTATCACCGGCCCCTCGGCAGCCGGAAGAGCTCCCTTCATCTCTTAGGACCTCCCTTCTGGTGACACCGCATCCTTGGCTTTGACTCATAAAAGACTTTCAGGACAAGACAATATGAAGCAGAGTTAGAGTTTACTGAAAACAGAAAGAAGACAGGGACTCAGGAAAGAATGGGGTGCAGGTGTGTGTGTGTGTGTGTGTGTGTGTGTGTGTGTGTGTGTGTGTGTGTGTGACCTTAAAGAAGAGTCACAATTAAGTGTCTGAACATTGGCCATAGCTACTACCATCTTGGTGGCTCAAGTTACCATCTCGAAGGGTGGCTAAGAAACCTTTTCTCTCTCTTTGTGATACGTGAGATTGTGGGGCAGCTCCAGAGGAGTCTTGGGTAGAAAGACAGCAATAAAACCAGGAGCCACTGAGGTTACAGGAGAGTTAAAAGGGGAAGTTTCTGGTGAGGTCCAGGATAATTGCGGTTTAAAGCCGGGAAGGAGGAAAAGCCTCAGGAGGCTGTTGATAGCTGGTCAAGAATTCCTGAGCGTCTATCCCAGAAGCTTCAACCAGATTTCTAGGTGAGGGAGTCCTTTTCTTCCTAGGTCCCTAAGGGTCACTGTCTTTGTATCCTGCTTTGCTTCCATATTTAAAAAAAAAAATCCCCACTGGACTGTGGTGGAACATACCTTAGGCAGGTGGATCTCTTGAGTTTGAGGCCAACCTGGTCTACAGAGCGAATCCCAGGACACCCAGGGTTACATAGAGAAGCCTGTCTTAAAAAGCCATCTGTCACCAGATTTTATCAGTTTATCACCTGCCTTCTCTGGGGAGTGGTGGCAGATTCCTGCCCAGTGAAGCAATCTCTTATCTCTTGTCTCTTCCCCACAGGGCCTGAGCAGGTGGCACTCGCTGACGCTGACGTGCCCGTTGCTCTCTGTTTTATGGAAGCCTTGAACACCGAGACCAGTTCTTTCCCCCACGCCACCGCCTGACTTTACCATTCTCCAGAACAACTGACACTATGCTCTGAAGTGAACTCACGAATAAGAAGGACTCTTCTTTTCATCTGGCAAATTAGAGGACCAGCCTAAGACTTTACCTCTAGTGTTCAGGAAGCACGGTTTCTTGAGGATGTATGTGACAGAAGACACCCAGGGATTTTAACTGAGTTAATATTATTTTTTTTCTTTTAAATGATAGATCCAATTTCTACTCTTATTAAACAAAATTCCAAAAAGCAAGTAAGTGCATCAGTAATGTCAGAATCTAGCTTGCCTGTGGTTATAAGTAACACTTTTACCCTTTGGAGCGAAGCAAAAGGACTCTTCTTCTAAGCGACAGAAGATATTTGAGGACTTTTTCCTGCATAAACCATTGCTAAACCAAACATTCTCAGTCTTATAACCTGGCTTCCAGACCTCACAGAATTCGACCTTGTCTGAAGACAGTCTAGAAAATAGCACAGACATGGATCTGGGAGCCAGTCAGCTTAGCTCTGATCACTACCGTCCTAAGTGTCTCAGTTTCCACAAGACTCGTTTTGTCTGTAAAATGAAGGCTGGTGTTACCCGTGATCAGCGCTGTTGGAGATGGAAAGAGCACAGTGAAGACCCAGCAGGGCAGTGGGCATCTCAGAGTTGGCTGTTTGTATCCTCACTTTCTGAAATCCTTTTTGAAATGTATAGAGGAAAATCAAAGACAAACCTTCGGGTTCTGAGCTCTTTAACAAACAGCAGATAGGAGTCAGTGCCTTAGAGTGTGATACTTAGAGTGGCACTATGAATCTAGGAAGGCACTATGAATCTAGCGCTTGGTAACTAAGCCTTATCAAATTTTAGCACCTGTCTCAACTTCAGATCCTACAAGACAGTAAAGCTATCTAACTAAAGAATTGTTATCAACAACGGTTGTCCCAGAGCATGAGCTCAGAAAATATTGACAATGTCAACTAGTACATAGTCACAATTAGGTCATCATACATGTGGCAAACCTTGAGGTGCAAACCAAGTCGTTTCTATTTTATTCTTTCAGGAGTTCACAGGAAACAAGTAGACTTTTAGTACATATGTTATTGAGGTCTATTGTGAGCTGGTGGGATTGAACCTTTGAATAAGGCAGAGTTAGTGGAAACTCTTCTCTTCTCTGCTGTTATTCTCATGGAGATCGAAGGAGTGTGTGTGGTTGTCTGGCTACTTTTGTTGATGTTGATGTCATTTATTCGAATTACAGTCGCCAGTAAATGGAAAATAGCATGGGATATATAAACAACAATAATTTTTTTAGTGTAAGGAACATTCCATGTGCTACAGACAGAAAAATCAGTAATTTAAAGACAGCACAAGGCAACAATGTTTCACTCTGCCTGCCTAGTCTTAGGAGTCTACTTAGGTGGATTCTCATGAGTTAAGCAAATAAGAGCGCAAAAAATATTGTTTTATATAAGAAAGAAGCCTAAACTGGAAGGACAACGGGTGGTGAGAAACCTTACAAGGTGGTCAGCATTGGGAAAGCCGGAGGGAGAGTGGACAAATCACCCTGATAGACAGTCAAGAGAGAAAACTGCCTCTCCAAGAACTTTATCTGTTTAACGAAGTAAAGCAGAACTTTCTCCGAAATAACTGGTGGATTACAGCAAGAGCACGTGCCACTCTTCCAGAAGGCCTACATTTGGTTCCCAGCAACCACGTCAGGCAGCTGACAACTGCCTGCATCTCTGGTTTCAGGAGAGCCGTCTTCTCTCCTCTGCAAGAACCCACATCGAAGTGACACATGCATACATAAACACACACACACACACACACACACACACACACACACAATCACACTCACATATACATTTAAGTTTTTAAAAATAAGAATTTGAGGAAATCACATAGATGGTCAGGCCTTCAGAAAACTAAAGAACTCCAAAGTGAGTCACTGACCTAAGATTTAGTTCCAAAGGGAGAACAAAAAGCAACGATTAGTGAACAGTATGTGAGGAGATAGGAAATAAATGTGCTTTCAAGATTATAACGCGTAACAATCCATTTAACACAATTGTTAACTCCCTAGTATATGCTATCTCAATTTCAATTATGCTCCCTTGCTTTTTGCTACAAAACTCATATTTCCAGAGACATCTTCATTAGTCCATATTCTGGAAATGGGAACATCACAGTTTTGGTTTTAAAGCAACAGACCTGAAACTAGAAGTGAGGAGAGAAACTAGACAAAGCTGCTGCCAAGTAAGTCATCGTTCTGGGGATTTCCCGTTCTCCTTCATGGCCAAACCCAACCATAACGATCCATCAAGCTTTCTGAAAGCAGTGATATTTATGACCGCCCTTGGCAATGGACCTTGGGAATCTTTAAGCTCATGAAGCATCTGCAGAAGAAAGAGGGAAAGTTTCACGCTCCTTTCAGACAACCAGCCTTCGGTTTATCTCTGTTGTTGTCCATTTAGCAGCACCCACGTCAGGAAGGTGATTCATCTCAAAGTCAACACCAAATGTTACCGCTGTATTTGTGGCTGGTTTGATTTTCTTTTCCAACCCCTTCCTATGCTGGGGATTGGGCCAGAAAAAGGTTCCTCTGTAGCTGGAGATGCTGGCAGATGTGCATTGCCTGACATGAATGCTGGGATCTGAATTATGGGACATCTGCACAGCAATTATGAACCAAGGCACTCAGATCAATGCAAGTGACATTAGGCAAGGCCAACCAGGAAGGTAATTTGTAATCCCAATAATACATACATACATACATACATACACACACACACACACACACACACACACACACACACACCCTGAGTACACCTTGAAAAAGTTGCTCTCCTGCCACACAGAACGTCCTCAGTAAATAGTCTTACACACAGGATATTAGAACACACAGTTCCAGGCAGCATACTTCATACTTCATTAAGATTCTTCAAGCAAGAAGTGCTGGCCAGATGCAAATGACCCTGCTCTCAGGAAGAATAGTTCACTGTTGTCACCAGAGTCTACAACTTCGTGGAAAGGCTGCTGACTTCTCAAATTTGACAACGTTCAATTTAATAAGTTAATTCTTAGAAAAGGGACCTGAAAGCTTAGGTCAGTCACAGATCATTCACTTAATATGTATGGGGCCCCAGACTCAATCCCCAGCATGGGAAGGGGTCTTGAAAAAGAAAGACAGAAGGGTCCCAACCAACAATAGTTATTCTCCTTGCAGGGAAAAAGGACCAGGCAGTAATTAGAAATGTCTCAGGAGGACATCTGGCCTGACTGAACATGTTCTCTGGGCCAGAACCATGTGGAGTTGGCCAAGAGTTGACAAGGAATGGGACGGAATGGGCTGAAATCCATTCCTACTTCATGTTGCTGCTATTCCATCTCTCCTTCAACAACAGGAGAAAATAATTGCACGACTTCTCCACTGTTGACAGAATGGGCCTTATGTTTCTGTCTTGCCCCCAGAATCTAAGACAACAGTCTAGACAATACACCCGCAATACAAGTTCTTTTCTCCCAACTTGTGTCTTTCCTGGTGACGGCCACTATAGTGAACAGACAGTGTGAGCCGTCATCTGGTTCAGATTCTCAGTTTTTTCTGCTGGTCCCAGCAGAGACCGTGTCCTATCTCCAGCAGGAAAGGAAGTTAGCAGGGAGTGACTTGGCCTGGTAAGGTGTGAAAGTGGGCACTAAGATATGGCTTCTATCCAACTTCCCTATATATGGCTTCCCTCCGACCTCTCTCTTCTTCAATTCCCTTTCTAAGCCCCATAAAATAGGAGTGTCTCGTTAACCACTAGATGTTAGTTCAAGCCTGACTTTTATTTTTCTGAAGAAATCACTAAGAAACAAAAGTCAAGTCAAGGCAGGCTTCCTCTCAGCAGTAGCCAAGAATCTACTTAACAAACTGAGCGTGGTGGCCCAGGCCAGTTATCCCAGCACTGAGCAGGTTGGAGCAGGCAGATTAGAAATCCAAGGCTAGTCATAATGAGTTGGAGGCCAGCCTGAGCTAATTGTGATCCTGTCTTAAACAAAAAGACAACAATCTAGTTAACAGAAAAAGAGCAACTTTTTGGAAAGGAAAACAAAGTGAATGGTAACTATTTAAAGCATAAATAGTGTATGTTTAAAGATTTATTTATTTATTTATTTATTTATTTATTTATTGTATATAAGTACACTGTAGCTGTCTTCAGACACACCGGAAGAAGGCATCAGATCCCATTACAGATGGTTGTGAGCCACCATGTGGTTGCTGGGATTTGAACTCAGGACCTCCGGAAGAGCAGTCAGTGCTCTTAACCACTGAGCCATCTCTCCAGCCCCAATAGTTTATGTTTAAATACATAAGCAACCCCATGCCTACAATATACCCCACAGCATTATCCACAGCTACATATTTATATAGGCAAAGAAAATTCTAGCATTGAAGAATAATTTTATTGCCATGCAGTTGGCCGCAGAAACACCCATTCGGGTAAAGACAACCACTTCATGTTTCAGGGTGAAGACTTCTCCATCTCAATTGCCACCCGAATTTCAATAGATGTGCAGTGATTCACTTCCTCCTCAAACCAATACTAAGAAATTGTGTTGAGCTTAGTATGAAATGTCTAACCTCAAGTAACCACGCCCCAAGCAGGAAATGGATTGGATTTTTTTCTTAAGTACCAGCTATTCAAGTACTGTCTTACAGTGAGTGCTTGAAAAGCAGCCCCCAAACAAGAGTGTCCACACAGACCACAGCTCTCACCTCAGAGGGAGTATGGGCAACTGAGGCTTGGGAACATGGATTCAGGTTGCCCCAAACAGCATGTTCCAACATGGAAACAGCTTCCTTAGGCTTTCATAGTCACAGAATAAAAGAAGCAATGGATCAATGACTCTTTTTTTTTTTTTTTTTGGTTCTTTTTTTCGGAGCTGGGGACCGAACCCAGGGCCTTGCGCTTCCTAGGCAAGCGCTCTACCACTGAGCTAAATCCCCAACCCTCAGTGACTCTTTAGATGTACCGGTAGCCAAATGTCAGATCGGGGGGGGGGGGGCTAAAGCAAAATGGGAGAGGCTTCTATAATAGGTTTCTGATCCCATACCACAACATTATCAGTTTGTGGATGGAGGAAGCCAGTGTCTGTTCTAGTACATTCCCAAAGTTCCTCATGGCAGTCACAAGGGGGTTAACCTAGACTCAAAGGTGGATAACAAACGGTCACGAAGGAGTCTAAAGATATCTCAAGATTATGTGGCCCTGATCCTGCAACGTTCCAATTCTCTGCAAGATTTTAATCAGTCTTGGGAAACTTTAGTGTGGCTTTTCTCTGGAAACTTCAATTCACAGGAGCACGAGCTTTGACGTCACACAGCCTGGGTTTAAAATTGTATTGAACCAGCTGTCGGAACTGCTACATCAGAGACCTCATGGGCACACTGAGAAGGACGCAATTAACAGCAGCACCTGCGTCATCCTGCCTTGAGGCGTCAACAAAATGCTTTCCCACTTACTGCACGATAGGCCAGAAAGTGACTTTATCTGGAAAGGAAGTCCTTGCAGACCGACTTAGGTAAACTGAGGTCATTCTGAAACAGGCTAGCCCCGCCCCGCTCTATCTGGTGTGACTGGTGTTTTTAAAGGGATCAGCAAGATGATTCCCTTGGTAAAGGTACTTGCCAAACACCCAAGTCCCGTGCCCAGGACCCACGTGGAAGGAGAGCACCAGCTACTTGCCGTCTTCTAACTTCCACACGCTCCATACACAAGTAAATAAATAGGTGTGTAAATAAATGTAGGGGTCAGAGGTGAAGGAGGGGGACATTCAGACACTGACACAGTTGTGGATGTAAACACAAACACTGGCACAAGGGAAATGCTACATTGAAGACAAAGGCAGGTCTCAGGGAAGCTTCCGAGAGCCAAGGAGAAAAGCCTGGAATGGGCCCCTCTCACAGAGTGAAAGGGAGGTGCACCAGGATTTAGTCGCTTCTAAAACTAGATACAACTTTCCAGAGCAGAGGTCACCCAGCTACAGTAACCCTGGCAAACTAATACAGAAACCCAAAAAGGACCTTGGAGTGATTAGAAAGTGTTATCAGCACCTAAGAAAACTCTCAGCTAAGATACATTCTTACAAGACCCCAGGATACCAAAGACAAAGAGAGACCTTTGTTTTTCTTAGTGAAGCAGGCTGGCCTAGACTTGCTATGTAACAGAGACTGGCCTTGAACTCTTGATCCTCCTGCCTCTACATTCACATGGGCTGGGGCGTGAGCCTCCACACTCAGCTGAGAAAATGTTTTTGAAATAAAATTATTCCCAAAAGAGCAATTAAACTGACAGCAAATGTTTTCTTCTGCCTCACTGAGGAACGCTAGATGACGGCAGAGGACAGTCTTCGCCGTGACGACCGAAAGACAACAGCCGCTCCAGAATTCCATATGTAGTGAAAAGAAATAGAACCGTGCGGTAGTCCTAAACAATTTATAAATGTAAGTCACTGGCTTAAAATCTTTCCTCAGAAAGAGCCCTGAGAGGGACTACACCAAGGCCCCAGCCCTGGCTGAGGAGCTGTGAGCAGCTAGCTGATGGTTTGCTGAAGGGGCAGTTACTTTTCTGGAGTTGGGTGGGGACGACACCTGATAGATGGCACAGTCTGCAGTGGGTGAGGTCACACTGTGCCCACATGGGCAACACTAATTGGACTCAGTGGATTAAAATAAATAAGGACATGAAGTTGGGGAGGGGAATGGATAGGGGGGACCCTGGGAGAAGGTGAAGGATGAGACGAGGGTAGATATTATCAAGATACAGAACATGCGTCTATGAACTTGTCAAAGAAATATAAGTTATTATTTTTTAAGAAGAGAGTTAAGCTAACATACATTCATGTAAAAGGTTTACCAGATACTAAATGTGAACAATTCCAGTCTTACCTAAACTACTTTTTATTGTAAAAAAAAAAAATGAGGCAAGAGGAGCAAGAATGTTTTCTAACTTTCTTTAGGGAGCACGGTTAGTTCAGGATCTAACCCAGGGCCTCATGCTCGACGACTAAGTTATACGCATGCCCAGCCCTCCGGTCCATTTTGTAAAAGCATAAATGACCTTAAGAGTCAGACCTTAGAATCTCATTAACCAACTGGAAGCTTACATACCAAATACCCTCACGAACATAGATGAGAGGAAAATTCCTTAAGATATCAATAAGCGAAATAAAAATCAAACTCCTATAAACAAGAACTATTGGAAAGTCCTCACAGTGGCTTTCTGAAAAACACATGGGAACACCCCAGGTCCCTGTCAACAGCTAACTGAGTCTTAGAAATTACAGCATATTAGTACAGTGGACTAGCTTTAGCACAGAACGTCAGTGGCTGGTACAAGCAATCATGCAAGCGCAGAACATTAATAAAGAGATCATGGGAGAAGACGTGGTCAGATGCTGTGTGGATAAGGTTTAAAGCACGCTAAATGAGATTAGGCTACTATGGAGAAAAACAGCACTAAACCACCCAGGGTGGCCTGTGGTGGGAGGAAGGACGGAGAAAAGACAGCTAGAGGCATCAGCGTTAACGCAATGCTCCTAACACCTGCTGAATAGGTCACCGCATTGTTTCATATACTCAACATTTAACATAAAAGCCTCTAAACAACTACTAGGAGGAGTCACAGCTCCTGGTCAGGGCTCTTCCTCCCTCACCCTCCAAATCTATTCACAGCACGGGACGAGGAATGTACAGCTCAGCATTCCACAGTGTACCAGGACTTCCTCCAAGTTCTCCTAAGCGCTGATTTCTAAAAGAAACATATGCCAAATAGAATCCGTTCATAATGCTCACCACACTGCCACACGAGGCAGCCGCCACACAATCTCTCACTCTGAGTGAGTTTCAGTCTTAACATGTCCTAACTACAAGTTTAAAAAAAAAAAAATAGAAAACTATTCAAACTTTCCTACAGGCAATAATAATATAAAAAAATAAATCCATTGATTTTTGGAATATACCCAATCTTAATGGTGTAAGACTTTAAATGAACTCTTTCAATTCGTTGCTTGGTTAATTGTTTGTGTTATTGGTCTGATTGGTAAGCCTTAACTATTATAATGACATTGTTTTAGACCTTCATGCCAAGATAACTCTTTAGCTCAGCAGAAGTGGGAAAGAGTGGCTGCTGCCCCAGGAATGATACTGTTTGACAAGAAGTATTCAAATGTAATTCCCTGGCAAAGTGGCTTTAGGCACCAAGGCTTCAGAGGCCAAGAAACCCAAGCCTGTGCTGGGGAAATGACCTCGAATGCCCAAGCAGCACAGTTCGAGTATTCTAGCTTCTGGGGGAGACCTCCCTTCCCCTTCCAGCTCTCATGCTGCTTTGAGAACATGAATTTAATTAGAACCAAAAGCAGAAGCTTTATGAAGGCATGTCTGAGATCAATGATATCCACGGTGTTCCAGAGATGCGCACAGTAAGACATTTACATTTAAATTGTATAAAATCGGGTACAGTTACATCCTAACTCTATAACATTTAACCAGCATGCAATCTACACTTATCAAACACTTTATATTCCAGGTCTATGTAAGCTAAGTGATCTGGTCATATTTAACCAGTGGACAGAATAGCAAGGTCAGATCAAATAACACCACTAACCAAGAAACCCACACACTCCAAGTCTTTGAGGACCTTTGTGACTGTTCCAGACTGAGTCACTCACAGGGGGATAAAGGGAAGTATTTGCTATTATAGATTATTAACCACGCCATACAACACACACAAGCAAAACTCAGAGAGAGGGGGTCTGTGCAGAGAGAGCAAGTTTGAGGGATTTTTCTTTAAGAGCACCTCTCCTAAGCCAAGACACTGACATCCTATTTTTAGGAAAGAGTAGTTACCAAACACTTTGTGCCCTGCTTGTAATGGGTGCGTGTGTGTGTGTGTGTGTGTGTGTGTGTGTGTGTGTGTGTGTGTGTGTGTGTATGTGTGTGTCTGTGTCTGTGTCTGTGTCTGTGTTTTGGAGGTTCACAGCTGTGTGATTGCAAGTCAAAGCATTCAAAGTGCTATTTGTAAAAATTGTGTTTTGGCTGGAGAGATGGCTCAGTAGTTAAGAACACTGATTGATCTTCCAGAGGATCCAGGTTCAAATCCCAGCACCCACATGGCAGTTTATAACTGTAACCAAGATCTGACACCCTCACACAGACATACATGCAGGCAAAACACCAATGCACATAAAATTAAGGGGGGGGGGGAAAGCCAGGAAGTGGTGGGCACACATCTTGAATCCTAGCACTTGGCTGGCAGAGGAAAGTGGATCTCTGTAGGTTCAAGGCCAGCCTGATCTATGTAATAAGTTCCAGGATAGTCAGGGCTACACAGAGACACCCTGTGTCAACACCCCCCACCAAAAGTTTTGTTTGATTGTTTTCTAATTTGGTTTCTCCCAATATTGTTTATTTGAAGTACACTGACCAAAAATGATTAGGCATAAGTTAGAATTTTCTAACTCCTGGATCTGTTTGTTTATAAACATGGCTGACACAAATTCACAAGTATGTCCTCATTGATTACCTAATAAAACTCACTCTGTATTTTCAGTTAGAATTGATTGGTGCCCAGACCAGACAGTCTCTCGAGCAATAAACTTGCCCTGTAGGTATCTCTAGACTGTGCGTAGACATTAAGTCAGTGAAAATAAACCCGAGATGTGCACCAAGAGTGCTGGAAAATGTAAAACACCATGCCGAAATAAACACAGCAAAGGGATTGGCTGCATCTCATTTGAATTGTAAAGTCTTTTTCTATTCTGAAATCCAATTTAACTCAGCAACGTGTATTGAACACCTAAAAATGTGAAATGTCAAAATCAAATCTAATAAAAGAGTTTGATTTCACAGGGGAGTTCTAGATAAGAGCTTGGGGCATACAACACTGACAAAGGAAGCAAATCTAAAATGCAGTTGCTTTATAACGTCACATTCAGCCTGGCTCGACCACCACCAAAGCCCTTGGAGGTCACAAGGGTGGCCTGAGTTATATCATTGTGTTCTCTTAGCCTAAATCCTCTGGGTTCTTCTGGGTGTTTTCAACCCATTGCCCTCATATTTCCCAGATATTCTACAGTCCCCTCTCCCTGAGTATTCCCGATGATGTGAATAAACACAGGCACTTTGCTTAGTGGAGGTCCTGGCTGTCCTCCAGGTCAATGCAGCATCCTTCGGGCTAGCACAGCACTGTTGAAGGAAGCTGCCAGCATTCACATCTATTACCGAATCACCACCCATGCAGTGTCTACTCCATGGTGTTTATTCCATGTTCTCTTTTCTCCCCAAATAATTCAGGGCAAGAATGATGCCTCTCTAATGATGACTTTTGTCATTAATTCATGCCCTTGCCTGGTGCAGCCTACAGCCAACTGTTGTTTCCTGCCCAAACTTCCTGTGACCTCCTGGCACCACAAAATGTTAGCCTCCCACCTATGCCACTTGTGCTGCAGTCACCTTGACCCCCTTGATAGTTAGCAAGGATCCTGTCACTTACGGGCTTACAATTCTTGGGGGGAGGTCCACATTCTTAATCTATAATATAAAGCCCCTTTCCAGCTGGATCCAGTCTATCTCGTCATCCTCCCTCATTTCCTCTTGTTCATCCATGCTCTCTAGCTCACAGAATTCCTTCAGTTCCTCTAGTGGTCCATAATCTGTGTTGCTACTCAGCTCGCAATTATCCTATCCATCCTGCCAGGAACATGGCCCCTCTCTCCTGCATCTCCAGAGTTGGAGAAGCAGGTACACACTAACAATGACCATCATCCACACAGCCTGTGTTTAGCTCTGTGTTTGTGAAGGAGCATGGTACTGAGTCTTGGAGAAGAAAGCTGCCTCCACACATCTTGGAAATACAAATCTCACCCTGTGGCACCCCCCGTGGTCAGGGACTGCAGTGCGGAATCTGCAGCAGCTACTGTACACAAACGCCATGCCGTAACTGAGTTGGAATGGGATGTCCTGTAAAGATTAATTTTGTGAGATCATCTTGTATCCACGTACTCTGAGCTCCTTGGTAAAACGAAGGAACACAGATCCTCCAACTGTCCTCACCTGTCATCTGACAGCCATAGTATACAAGAGCGTGTAGATGGGACCTTTGTCAAAGTTAAATATACGTGCCTCTTAGATGCAACAGAAGTGCATCTGGATTTGGAATTCATGGATATGAATATCTAGAGTGATTTGGATCCAACATTTCTGGGACAAGTGGGCTAAGCTGAGCACTGGAACACATCTCAAGAAGCTGCTGTGGGGTCAACAGCAGCTGACTTCACTCAAATATCTAGGACCCAGTTCTCAGTAGAGCTGTGTGGTGGCCTTAGAGTCAATGGAGCAATGACAACAGCAAACAGTCCTGCTCCGAGGCTCAGGCCCTGGTCACAGGCAGTGTTTTATAGCCCCTGGGAACAACTCTGGCAAATACAGTGAACTGGCAGCTTGAGAAAACCTCTTAATGGTTTATTCAAGACTACACAATGAATAATAGGTAGGGACTTGGGACAGAAAAAGTGATTCAGTAAAAACAGTGGTACATTGTGCCATCAAACACAAGGGGAAAAATCAGGGGATGGGGCAAGATGGGAAAGCCCCATGATCTCATTGGCCTGCAACAACTGAGGATTGCTCTTTGTCGTGCTATGATGGCCTATGCCCAGTTGTCAGCGCAGAGACCCAGTGGGGAACAAATGGTCTTTGGTTCGAAGAATATGCCACAGACCAGAAATATAACTAGGCTTCATTGTCTTCATGCCTTGACAACATCCTAGAGAGCAGAGCTGGGATCTGATTGACTCAGACCTTCCATAAATGGTGTCTAAATGCAGGCTCCACACCATCCAAAACTCCCCAGAGAAACTCCTATTATGTACAAGGAATGGGGAATGTAGCAAGTCCCTTTTGACTCGGCAGAACACATTCTCTGCTCAGTGAAACTTTGTATTTCCTGCGTTCTGGGCCAGCTGTGTGTTCTCACTAGACCAAGACCCAAGAGGTTCTAAGTATATTGAAAACTGAGCTAGTGCCCGGCAAGAATCTGACTCTAAAATATTAAAGACACAGGCACAATACTAATAAGGGAATCGTTTTCATAAGGCTCTAGTTAAGAGCCCATATTATATTACTTGGAGTTGCTGTAGCAAAATGGAGTTATGACTTTTTTTTATTAGCCTCTATTGACACATGCATTAAAGTCAAGAATTAGGATCTGGCAAGGCGGTTCACCCAGTAAGGACACTTGCTACCAACCCTTACAAAATGAGTTTAAGCCCTAAAACCAGAATGATAGCCAGAAAGAACAGACTCCTCAAATTACCATCGGATCTCCACATGTATGCCATGATACATGCACATACATGTACACAGATATATATACATGCATGCATGCATGCATGCATACACACACATATACACATACACACATACAAACACATACAAACAAACATACATACATATACACACATATATACAAATACACATGAACATACATATATACATACAAACATACATGCATGCATACATACATATACACACATACATATGAACATACATACATGCATACATACGTATGTACAAACCAACCAAGAACTGCTGAGATGCAGCACCAGTGGCTGTCACTCAGTGGCACTGATAGACATCGCCAAACATGAAAATTCCTGTATATTAAAATTAGCTGTAGTGTGCGTGGTGGGGGCACTTTTGACTGTGACTCAGCTCAGGAAATCTCTCCTGCAAAACAGACTTAAAATTCTGTACAAGCCTGAGGTATTGCTCAGGACTGGACAAAGTGCTTACTTAGTGTGTCCTCAGCCCCACACCCATGCAGATGTTCTTTGCCTTACAGTGGGGTCCACTGTAAGTTGGAAATACATCTACTATAGCTGGGAGGTGGTGGTGCATACCTTTAACCCTAGCACAAGAGAGGCAGAGGTAGGTGAGTCCAAGGCCAGCCTGGTCTACAGCGTAAGTTGCAGACAGTAAAGTCTACACAGACTGTAGAGAGGCAGGGGCTTGGGGGGAGGGGGTGAGGAAAGAAAGGAAGAAAAGAAAGAAATGCATGCAATGCATCTCACCTACCTCACAGCTTAGCCTAGCACAGCTTAGCCAGGTACAGCTTAGCCTGGCCTGCCTTAACCATGTTCAACGACTTACCTAAGCCTACAGCTAAGTATAATCATCTGCTCAAAGATGATGTGACAATAAAGTGCCACCTTCCTCCTGTACAGGGACAGGTGGGTGTCTCATGGACCGGTTGGCTGCAAAACCACAAAACGCAATGTCCAAAATGCTCCAGTGACACGGCCGAGAGAGCTCTTGTCAGCCTCGAGACAGAGAGCATCACAGTGCACAGGGCCAGCCAGCCATGACGGGTACGGCTCTTGCACCATCGTGATCCGGGAAATCGTAAGTTAAGCTGTGTCAGAGCTGGGATCATCCGGACATGCGTCTTCACTTGGCTGGGATTTCTAGTTACTCTTTAACACATTAACTTTGCTAGCCATCGATTAGGATGTGTGGGTGAGCTTGTTCTTCCGTCCGTTTGCATTTAGACTCCCAAGGGAAGACGTTGCAGGCTTCATTACTCCACACCCATACGGGGCTGGCACACACTAAGCCCCTCTGTGACATTCGACTGCTTGCCTTTCCAACCGCCAAGGAACACAGTTCAGCGTTCTGCAAGCCCATTCACACATGCAGCCTACATTCATATAGAAGTGTCAAAAAAATGACACATTGGAATGAAAAATCCTCTTTAAAATTTTATTTACAGATAGATAAGTAAATCCAGACCTAAAAGCAAAATAATGCTGTCTAGTGTGCCAGGTGACATCGCTTGGAAATCCCACCCCCTGCCAATTATAGTGAATTAGACTGTCTGAGGGCAGTGCCCAAGCTCCTGGGTTTTAGTTAAGCTTTAAATGTTGTTTTCTTTTAAATTATGTGCATGTGTCTGTGTGTGGGTCTGTGCGCATGCCTGCGGGTGTCCACAGAGGTCCCAGAGGAGGGTCTCTGACCTTTCTGGAGCTGGAGTAACAGGAGTTGTGAGCTTCCCAACCTGGGTTGTAGGACTGAACTCCTTGGTGAGAGTAGGAAGCACCCATCATCACTGAGCTGTCTCCCCAGCTTTTGATCAGGTTTCCCCTGGGATCCTTACATCCCTTCAAGCTTTAAGAACTGCCTCTGTGGTCTGGGCAAGTCCTCCTAAGGGCTCTGTGTTATAGGCTTGGTCCCCATCTTTGTACTTATAATAGAATCTTTGAAATATGCAGCATGGCCAGGGGTCTTGAAGGCCATTGAGAACCTGTCCTTGAAGCAGATTATGACCCTCACCCCCTCCTCTCTGTCACTTCCCTCTTTGCTGAGAGTCATGGTCTCATCACAAACAAGAAACCCAATCAACCCAGACAACCATCACCAAAATAAATGTAAACCGACACAAACGTCATCTGCTACAGTGACGGGAAGCTAACCAACGAGACTGCTAATTGAATAGCAAGTATTAGCTTACAATGGACCGTGCTGCTGATCTTCATTGAGTAACTGTTACACAGAAATGAAAAATGAAATGGATGGAAAGTGGCGTAAAGGGTCAACTGGCACATTCTTTTTTTTTTTTTTTCTTTTTTCTTTTTTTCGGAGCTGGGGACCGAACCCAGGGCCTTGCGCTTCCTAGGCAAGCGCTCTACCACTGAGCTAAATCCCCAACCCCCAACTGGCACATTCTTAAAGCTGGCAAATCATTGAAAGCACCGGGAAGACTGGGCATGCTGTTACATGTTCATTATCCCGGGGCTCAAGAGGCTGAGGCAGGAGGAGTACTATGAGTTCAAGACCAGTCTGGCCTGCATAGTGACCAAACGGTCAGCTAGCATTTACTAGCAAGATCCTGTAGTCAAAAAAAAAAAAAAAATCAAGCAATACCCTAAAATAAACAAACAAAAATGAAAACACCAGGAGAAAGAAGCAGGAAGAATTATATTATGGATGGCGTGGCCAGGATAATGAATAACCAGAGAATACTCTGGAATGGGCCTGCACCAGCTATTGTAGAACTGCTCTAAGCTCTGTCCACTGAGCTCCTTGTGCCCAAAGCTCCCTGCTCATAGCCCCCTCCTTCCCTTCCCTATAGCAATGTCCTCTCAGAGTTACAGTCGCAGATGACTAACCAAAGCAGTTCAGAAAAGGCGGCCATTAGGGAAGAGGGCAGTGGAGCCTACCGTGATTCAGGTGTCTGATGCAGTCGTTGAGAAGAGCGCTGAACTTCTGCTGCTCGGCAGCCTCGTGGAAACAGAAGTAGCCGTGCCTGAGGTAAGGCTGCCACAGGTACACTGGGAATGCCTTGGGTAGGACCAGGAAGGGCTGAGAGTTCTTCTCACTGGAAGCTGGGAAAATAATGGGAACACAGAGGTTCTTATATAGCTTTAAAGCGTGAGTCTGTGTTTCAAACACTCAGTCTGTAAAAGTACCTCGGGGCAGCCAACAGGATAGCAAGATGGTGGGGAAATGGGGTTCATCTCTCAAGCCTACTGCCAGCCCATTTCCTTCCCACAGGTATAGTCTACTCCTCCACAGAGAGACACGGGCCATTGAGAGAGTCTCTGAAGACCAGCACCCCAAACTGCCTCTGAGGCTCACCCGCTCCTAGCTCTGGTTCCCCAAGGCTCTTCCTCTGCTGAGCAACGTTTGCTGACTGCACAGTCATGTCTTTTCTCAGGACAGTCTGATCCCTGCCCCATCAGCTCCTGAACCCAATGACTGAAGTCACTAAGGCCATCTTGGGCACACAGCTCATCTACTTGTAATTGTCCTTTTAAGTTGATCTGTAGCACTCGCTGCTTTTGGCAACCCATTCATTGGACACCATTCCCTCCCACTGACATCTAGGAGTGCACCTCTCCTGCTTCTCATCGTGTCTTCTTAAACAAAACAGAACAAACTGTCATCTGCATGCTGTGGCTTCCTTTGTCCCCTTCTATCTCCCTGATAAGGGTTGGCACCTGTCCAGCTCTATGCTTGGTCCCCCTATACTCTTGGTCCAGCTGGTGCCCATCCATTGCACACTTTAGATTACTCTCACAATTCGTATCGCCTTTTCCTTTCCCATCATGCTCTTTTAGAGAAAAAGCATTTCATCCTTCATAAGGTGCTTTACAAGTCACCTCCTCTGGGAAGCCCTCACTGGCACCTGACACACCCAGACAGAACTATGTGCTCTCCACGGTTCTCCTAAAATATGAGACTTTCCATGCCTGGCACTCGCTGGGGAGGAAGGGTGGGTAAATGAGCCCCGATTCTTGATTCTCAGGGGTACCGTTCCTTCCCTGAACAGTATATCCTAGAGGGTAGAGTCCACTTCTGGCATATTCTTGTATCCTCAGCCCATAGCAGAGTTGTACAAACCTAGAAGACATTCAACTTAATCACGTTGAGTGAGCAGATATGCTCTGTTGGTCTAGAAAGTTTTAGTGGTCCTGAGGGGACAAGACTCGGAGGCTGTGGGTCTAGCTCCATAGTAGAATAGCTGCCCGATATCAGGGCTCAATTCTACACGTACACAGCACACACGGGAATGCTTAGCTATTTCTTCAAAATCAATTCTGAGAAACTCATATGAAACCATGTCCCTCTTCAAAAACCCTACCCCAGGCCAGGCATGCTGGCAGACATCTTTAATCCCTGCACTGGAAGCAGACAAGGACAGTCTGTTCTACAAAGCAAGTCCAGGATAGCCAGGGCTCTGTTACATAGAGAAACTCTGTCTCAAAAAAAGGAAAGGGAAGGGAAGGGAAGGGAAGGGAAGGGAAGGGAAGGGAAGGGAAGGGAAGGGAAGGGAAGGGAAGGGAAGGGAAGAGAAGGGCCTACCCCATCCCTTTGCATCCCTATCACATGACAGCACACTTGGTTAAAAGATCCAACTTCTTTCTAGGGTCTTGGGGGGCACACAGAAGACACAGTGTGTTCTGTGAGCTCAGGTCTCCAGGAGAGAAGGGAAAAACCATCTAAGAGGCTAGAGCATGCTAGATATGCCAAGAACTGGATATGAACCATAAGGCATGCTTTCATAACTACATTAGCTACTGGAAAATTAATAATACAATTATTAATACAATTAATAATAATTAATTAAGACACGTACAGGAACCTGGTCCTACTGTTCTCAAAATCTGAAGGCAACAGACAGAATTATTGGGGAACACGAGTTGGACCCACCAGTGCCTGGCACAAAACCACAACAGAGGAAGGAATCAAGGTGCATACAAACAAACACGCACACAAACACACACACAGTTACACATTGAAGAGACTCCCTCTCCTTGAAGCCATTTATCTTTTAACTGAGCAAGAAGTTTTGGATGATGACAATGTCACACACATTCCCAGCTTCCCTTGTAGTATGGTAGCTCACTGCTCCTAAGTGCTGGCCAGTGGGAAATAACCTGAATGGACATATCACACCTCCTGCGGCCACCCTTAAGGAATGGAACCGCATCCTCCTCTTCCTCCCCTGCTATCTGAAAGGAGTTATAGCTCCAGTAGCCATGTTAGAATGATAAGTGCTATAAGTGCCCAAACCTGGGGAAAATAGAGGAGAAAGCCAGAAGAGCCCAAGAGGTTGACAGTTATGTGGACCTGCCACACTAACCCTGGGGCAACACTCACATGCTTGAATGAAAATAATAAAACCTTGCATATTTAACTAGAGTTTCATTGCATGCCGTAAACCGGATTCGAACAAATCAAACACCAAACAAGTGACTCACTGTAGTGAAGCACAGGGACCCAGGTCACCCTGGCTGAACATTCCACAAAGAATGCCTATTCATCCATTACCCTCCGGTGCCTTCTTCAAGGGAAGTTAACTCCTCCCACGTTGACCACAGCCTCTCGGCCTCTAGCTACCTCTCGCCAAACCTTCCGTAACAGTTTTCGAGATTCCACCCATCTACATTTTCCTTCTGAGGCGAGTTACAAGGATATCACAAGCGATCCACTGTGGAGCACTCTGTATTTAAAACCCAGCAGGCCACACCACACAATAAAAATAGTCATTGAAATGACTGTGTGTGGAGCCCTGGGCTATCTAGGCGTGAGTCACACGGCCTGGTGTTTTTCATTCCTTCTGATATGATTTCATCAATAAAGCCATAAGTGCATTGTCTGTTCTGCCAGATCACACTGGAAAGCTCTGGAGAGATTCCCAAGGGTCAACATGCTGGGATACCTTTCAGTGCCAGGTAAATATACACCCAACACGGCAGATAGGCAGTTAGTTGTTGGAAAAAAATATCATGCACAGTCTCAGGTAGGGGGGCACATAAAACATTGTGTTAGCTTGAATTATTTAGAATAATTTGATAATCTAGGTTTATGGTCCATGTACTCCCTGTAATTGTATTATTAAAAGCACCACACTTAGTGATCTATACCAGAATAACCACTGACGGAATGATTATAGAGTTCTCCATAAATTCTAATGAAATGTTCTTGCCCATTAATAAGATCCAGGGCTCCCTTCAAGAAAGCAAGTAATGAATGAGCTGTGTGATTTACACAAAGGCAGACGGGGTGATTACATTATGCACACTTCATGAATTTCTATGAAATGCCCTATTTAGCCTATGTAGAATCCATCATCTTCTCTACCTAAAAATAAGTAAAATGGATGAGAATCCAAGAACTTTAAAGCTGGAAAGACTCCTTCCATGTTTCTCAAGCTCGAAGCTCCGTTTTAAAGCAGGAGAAACAGTAGCCAGAGGCACCCAGAACTGGTTCCGCTGAAAACATTCGCTAAGCGGCACGATGGGAGCTGCGTCGAAAAGCAGCCCCCAGTTCTCAGGCCAATGCTCTTCCTCAGCATTATTTATAGACTGGTGAACAAAGGCAAGGCTTTCTTTTCCTCGGTAGCTCTGAGTCCCTGCAACTGCTATTTAAAGCATTTAGACCATTTTACTGCATATCACAGCAAAAATTAGATAATAACCCCTAACAGATCCAGACTTGCTTACTGAAAAGTGAAATTGTGCAGTTCACACCAGATCCCTGACCTGTTTGTGTCTGCTGTCTTAAGTGTTGTTATCAAATTCTACAGTGTATCCCCGAAGGTCTAAGACATCTGACCAGAAACACACTTTCCATGTGCCAGGGAAGTAATAGGAAAAGGATTATGTCAACTCACAGTAACTTATCCTGGCATTCATGGTACCTTAGGCCACTCATCTGTCATCGTCAGGGTTACCCTGTGCATTGTAGGCAGTTTAACAGCATCATCTACAACACACATCTTCCAAATCTTCAGACAATGCTAGTTGTCTCTGGAAAGGAACCAGTCTCTCTCTTGGAGGTTTGCTGGTCTACCTACACAGTTCTCCCTCATTGAGGACTGCTGTCTGCCTACACAAAGGAAGTTCAGGGAAAAGCAGAGGACTCACCAGTGGGGTCTGGGAAATGCTTATCAGATAAGAGACTATATTCCTCTTCTGAGGTTAACACCTTGCCACCAGCTGGAAGAATTCTGCTTTTAGGAACAGCTCCTCTCTGATAGGCCTAGAAGAAAAGGCAGGAAATACATGATTTCCCCCAATACATATTTTTGAAAACACCAGAAATTGTAAAAATCAAACAAGTCTTGACATATATACTCAGCAGTAGATATCCCCACACTATTTAAGTTTGTTTGTCTGTCTGTTTATTTATTTATGTTTGCATTCTTGCTGCTTATAAGGTGTATTTTTTCCTACATCTGTTTAATGGTCACTCCTAGCATGAGAAACCAGAGTCCCTAATCTCAGGGAGATTCACAGGAAATGTGTTCTTAAATGAAAAATCGGAATATCAGTAATATCTTTATGTCTATATCTCACGTTCATTGCTTCAGACACTAATGTGCCTGACTCATTCTGATAACCACAAGGTTGGCAATCTCCCCCCTACTTTCTCCCTCCCCTTCTCTCTCTCTCTCTCTCTCTCTCTCTCTCTCTCTCCCTCTCTCTCTCTCTCTCTCTCTCTCTCCCTCTCTCTCTCTCTCTCTCTCTCTCTCTCTCTCTCCCTCTCACACACACACACACACACACACACACACACACACACACTCCACCACAAAGTAACAAAGTATTCAGCTGGTGTGGGCATATGATGCTGAGGGAAACTGTGGATATGAAACTACAATGACTATCATGGAGTTTCAGCAAAAACACAAAAATGTTGCCATAACAAAATGTGTGACCGTTTGCCCTCAGATGTGACTGTGACTGGATGTTTTGCAGTGAAGTCATTGGAATTGAAGTGCAGTTTTATGACATCAGAAGACATTCTGTCTGGCAGATAAGGCATTCTGCTGTCTGAGAAACCCGAATGAAATCCATCGCCCTGCTGAGTGCCTATGCTGACTCGCCCCAGGGACAAGGAATGGGGTGAAATGCAAGTGTGTGTATCCCACCAGCAGCCTGATTGTCAAGACAAATTACTGAAAGTCCTAACTTGAGGGCAAGTTAAGAATTGAAACCCAGAAACTGTGGGACCCACAATCTAAAGTGTGCCCTGGGGAATAACTAAAATAACATTGATCTGGGCAACAAACTCAAAATAACCATAACACATGCTCCATCTCTAAGAGGTGCCTGGAGAGACCCAAACAAAACAAACGCTGAGTGCTATGAAACTTGTTTTAATACTTGGAAGAACTACTGATCAACTGTTTACACACACTGGGGACCCAGAGCTTAACAGGGGGATCTATCTTGGAACGGTTTTGGGATAGTGTGAAGTGATTTGATTCAGACAGGACTCCACTATGAATTTTGTTTGGGGTTATAATAAGTGTCTATACACATTACCATTTGATTCTCAAGACAGCACTATGATATTATCTCCATTTTACAAGGAAGAAAACTCAAATTCACAGAGGTCGAATTGCGTGCACCAACCCAGCCGTGACTGACGGATTCCAGACGCATCCTTGTATCTGTCAAGTCCCCAGCAAACGTGAGGGTAATAGGGATGAATTAGGAAAGCTTTGATGCTCCTGTGCTCAACATCAAATTGAACTTGCAATAAAATAACAAGACATTTATAAGTAGTTAATGTCTCTTGTGTGTGATTTTTGAAAATACGTCTATAAATTAACCAACAGGGTGTTTATTGTTATAATGTCAAATGACGGTGATAGGCTACATGGACTTTTCATTTAAATACCCAGGTGTTTTTTTAGAAATATCAAATCGTGACCAAATTTACTCATCATAGCTTTATAACTTAGATTAGTTGAAAATAATGAGCAGCGAAAAAAAAAGAATAAATTTCAAATTGGGGGAGAACATCTTTGAAAGTAGAAAAAAAAAAAAGAAAAGTCACGGGAATTTAATTCACCAAGAAAATTCATTTACTGTCAAATGTGTTGAAAGACTCAATAAATCTGATAACGAGCTCTCTCAGTTAGTAGCAGGCACAGGAATGATTGCTCTGTCCTGGACTACACCGTGGGCTAGCCAGATGCTCAGTGCATTCTATTTCATTCTAAGGAGCTACACCTGCCGGTCTGCAGAAGAGGAAACCGAGACTACAGGCCATATGTAGCTTAGCGAAAGGCATGCATCTGGTAACTGTCAAAGATGTAATTCAAAGCCCATAATGTTCTTCAGATACTCCGCCTCTCCCAGCCATCTAAGGGGACACTCGATGTCTATGAAAAGCCTATGATAAATTGTAATGTGTTGGGAGAGCGGATTAAGGATCGAGTGGAATCCTAATACGAGCAAGCATTTCACAGGGTACTTGAGAATGCGTGTGGATGACAAATGCATATGGCACGAGCTCTCAAGGATCTGCTGGATCATGTGATCTCATTGTAAGCTCAGCTGAGTCTCGGAGACCGCTAAGTCCAGAGTTTACTTCTAATTAGTGACACAATTAGTGACTAAACTTTAGACTTCACTGCTCAGTGTCCTTCCTGATCCAACTGAACATAACCTCTAAGAGGGGAGAAAGTAGAAACATTAAATCTTAAGTCTTCCAGGTATAGATGCTTTACACTCCTAATCTCGTTGTTGTTGTTGTTGTTGTTGTTATTGTTGTTGTTATTGTTGTTGTTGTTGTTGTTTTCATTTGGTAAAGACAAGACAAATAATCTGGAAAAAGTCTAACTAAATCAAAAAAATCCCTAAGTCTAAGTGGACTGAGGATTTCAGGGTGCTCTAACGTTGTGATGCTTAAGAGCGGAAAGACGAGGCAGAGCAGAGAGCAGCAGCAAACTTCCGGCTGAGAAGAACCTTGCGGTTGAATGAACAATCGCTGAACAAGCCCTTACATCAAGCACCAGTCACTTAACACAAGCTACTCCCACACTCACCCGCCATCGCTTTCCCAAGCCTATCTTTTTCCCTATACTGCAAGCATGTGTCTGATCAACTACTATACATTCAGATCCATATAAGACATTTGGCAGGCAGTAGATACACTCAACAAACACCTATTAATTGAGTTGAGTATCCAATCAGTCAACGGCCCAGGCCAGGGCATACCAACATAGCCAGTGTTTAAAAAACTACTTTTAAGAACTGTCGGCAACGTGTCTTACCTCTTTGTTCTCGTAGCTTTCCACAGCAAAATCGTTTTTAACCACAACGTATCTGTCCTTCCATTTCCTGATGTCCTCAGCAAACTGTGAGAGCTCAGCTTCATACAAAACAGTTCCTGGTTCCAGTGGGGGCTTAAAGAAGATGGATATGATTAATTGTCACAACAAAAGATAATAGTACACCTTGCGAACAGTATATTATCCAGGATATTCAAGGAATAATTTAGGAAATCATGGTGTGCGGTGATCCTGGGGACACTGTTGTTTTCTTCCGGCTACCATGGATCCCTTCTTATTCTTTCAAAGAAAGTGCAGACGCTTGTTACATGGTACTGTTCTGATTTTCGTTTCCCTCTGTATAGATTAGGAATGGGAGCCTATGGCCAAAGGCATATCCTGTGCATGTACATAGCACTTACTAAATACTTGGTAAACTGTGTGACTGGCTGAGGCAGTGTACTGAGCTCACATTATGGGTATCCACTGCAACTCACTCACCGACATGCCTCAAGGTTCCATCTCGAATCAGTCAGCTGTTTTCCTACTGTCCCAGTTCAATTCCTGTTGTTGTGATAAAAATATTTTGACTTCCAAAAGCAATTGAGAATAAAGAGGTTGTTTGGCTTACAACTTCAGGCCACAGTTTCGGGGAAATGAAGCAGCTCGTCACATCAAATCCAATCAAGAGCAAAGAAAGTTCTAACAAGCACATGGATGCTTGCTTGCTTGCTTGCTCACTCGCTTGCTTGTTTGTTTGTTTGCTTGATTGATTGATTGCTTTCATCTCTCTTGCTTAGCTCAGTGGTGCTGCCCACAGTGGATGCTGGGTCTTCCCATGTCAATCAACAACAAGACAATCTCCACAGACTTAACGTGGTGGTTTGAATGAGAACGACCCCATAGGCTAATGTGTTTGAATTCTTGGTTCCAGTTTGGTGGAACTGTTTGGGAAGGATTGGGAGGTGTGGCATTGTTGAAGGAAGTGCATGGCTTTGAGGTGTGTTGGAAAGGGTAAACATTGAGGTTTTAAAAGTCCGGCACCATTCCAAGTCTCTCTTTCTCTGCCTGTGGTTGTATCTCAAGATGTGAGCTCTCAGCTACTGTTCTAGTGCCTACCTGCGCATCTGCCTGCCTGCCTGCCTACCTGCTGCCATGCTTCCTGCCATAACCACCATGGACTCAAGCCCTCTGGATCTGTGAGCCCCAAATAAACTCTCTTTCTTATAAGTTGTTTTGGTGATGATATCTTATTGCAGCAATAGGAAAATACCCAAGGCACATGTCCACAGGCCACGTTAATGTAGGTAATTCCTCATTAAGATGATCTTTCCAGGTGATTCTATATATCAAATTGACAGTTCTATCAGATATAATGGCACATACCTTCCCTTGGGCACTGGGAAGGCAGATAGAACTCTGTGAGTTCCAAACCAGCCAGTGGTACACAGAGAGACCCTGATTCAAACAAATAATAGTATTAATAATTGACAGTTCAAAATGAAACTCAAGACGGATGATCAAAATGTGAATGCTTCACTCCTTCTTTAAAAGGGGAACAAGAATACCCTTGGCAGGGAATAGAGAGGCAAAGATTAAAACAGACACAGAAGGAACACCCATTCAGAGCCTGCCCCACATGTGGCCCATGCATATACAGCCATCCAAGTAGACAAGATGGATGAAGCAAAGAAGTGCAGGCCGACAGGAGCCGGATGTAGATCTCTCCTGAGAGACACAGCCAGAATACAGCAAACACAGAGGCGAATGCCAGCAGCAAACCACTGAACTGAGAATAGGACCCCCGTTGAAGGAATCAGAGAAAGAACTGGAAGAGCTTGAAGGGGCTCGAGACCCCATATGAACAACAATGCCAAGCAACCAGAGCTTCCAGGGACTAAGTCACTACCTAAGGACTATACATGGACTGACCCTGGACTCCAACCTCATAGGTAGCAATGAATATCCTAGTAAGAGCACCAGTGGAAGGGGAAGCCCTGGGTCCTGCTAAGACTGAACCCCCAGTGAACTAGATTGTTGGGGGGAGGGCGGCAATGGAGTGAGGATGGGGAGGGGAACACCCATAAAGAAGGGGAGGAGGGAGGGGATGTTTGCCTGGAAACCGGGAAAGGGAATAACACTCGAAATGTATATAAGAAATACTCAAGTTAATAAAAAAAAAAAGGAAGAAAAAGAAAAAAAATAATTGACAGTTCAAAGCAACTTCCTTCTCATACCACCTTTTCCAAAAGTAGTGGAGACCTAGGTTGTGAACACTGTGCCTGTCTTCCTGCATTTTTCTTTTGTTTTGTTTTGTTTGGTTGGCTGGTTGGTTTTGGTTTTTTTGAGATAAGGTTTCTCTGTGTAGCTCTGGCTGCCCTGGAACTCACTCTGTAGACCAGGCTGGCCTCAAACTCACAGAGACCCACCTGCCTGCCTCCTAGCACTGGAATTCAAGGTGTGTGCCCGCACTGCCAGGCTTCATCTTCCTGCTTTTTGTATGTTTTGGGTTGAAGAACAAGGCAAGCCAGCAGCAGTCCGTTCTATCTCTTGTATTCATGAGCGTCTCTCATTAACCTTGGTGTATGAGTTACAGCAATTTCTACTTGGCTCCTCATTAGGTCGTTATCGAGTTCTCTGTAGAAGGAGAGCACGCATCCTGCTCTGCTGCACAATATCCTTATCATTGTAAAATACGGAATGTGCCCTTGTCGGACGTGTCACCAATGCCACGCTGACTTCTCCCTTTTAACAGGCATGCTTAGCCTTCAAAACTCATCACCTTACTTTAAAACAAAATACTTATAAGAATCATGCAGAAGAGACAGGCCTTTTTCTTTTAAGACTCATCTAAAGGATGAAATGAATTTCATTCCAAATTCCAGGGCTTCAAGACCTCCTGACAACCCTCTATCTTGACTCATTAAAAGATAAAACGGACCTCTCTGGTCTCTTTAAATGAGGTTGAAGACAACTTTATAGTTCCTATGTCCAGCTTTTCTCAAACTCAGGCCACTGTGGTCTCCTGATACACTTATCGTGTCTGAGTCTCTGGGTTCCGGAAACAGAATCTACATTGGTTTTGCTTAAAGCAGAAGTCTGTTGCCCAGGCTGGTCTCCAGTTTCTCCAGTGACCTGCCCTCCATTGTCTCCCTAGGCTGAGGCTACGGTTACACCCCACCATACAGGGTTGGAACTTGCATTCTTGTCCTTCCTTTCTTTAAATGTATTTATTTTATGTGCATGTTTCCCCAGTGTGTGTGTGTGTGTGTGTGTGTGTGTGTGTGTGTGTGTGTGTGTGGTGCCCCCAAAGGACAGAAGAGGGCATCAGATCATTGGAACTTGAGATCTGGAGTTCTGGGTGTTTGTGGGCCACCATGTGGTCCTAGGTCCCAAATCCAAGTCCTCTGCAAGAGTGACAGGTGCTTTTAATTGAGGGGCATCTCTCGAGCTCTGGAATGTGCGCTCTAAATCCTGAGACTATTTTGTGGGTTCCCCATGCTGCTGAGTTCTAAGGTTAACTCAGACTCTCAACAGTGGCTGACGCACTCATCACTCATTCCTGTCTTTCCTGACTCATTTCTCCTACTCCTCAGGGAGTTTCTTCTGAGTGTTTTTGCCTGGACTGTCTCCTCTCGGCATCTGCAAATGCTGCTGAGACTGGTGCATTTCCACCCTGCCTCTGTCCTCCTCCCATCACACCTCACTACTGATCTCCACTGTGAGCTAACCATCCCAGACTCCATCTGTCTACTGGGCTTCCAGATCAGAACCACCACCACCATCATCATCACCATCATCATTGTTATCACTACCATCATCATCACCACCACCACCACCACCATCACCACCATCATCAACAAACAACAACACCACCATCACCATCATCATCAACACCACACCACCATCATCATCATCACCACCACCACCACCACCACCATCACCACCATCATCAACAAACAATAACACCATCACCACCATCATCAACAAACAACAACACCACCATCACCATCATCATCAACACCACACCACCATCATCATCACCACCACCACCACCACCACCATCACCACCATCATCAACAAACAACAACACCACCACCATCATCATCATCACCATCATCACTGTTATCACTACCATCATCATCACCACCACCACCACCACCATCACCACCATCATCAACAAACAACACCACCATCACCATCATCATCAACACCACACCACCATCATCATCACCACCACCACCACCACCACCATCACCACCATCATCAACAAACAACAACACCATCACCACCATCATCAACAAACAACAACACCACCATCACCATCATCATCAACACCACACCACCATCATCATCACCACCACCACCACCACCACCACCACCACCACCATCACCACCATCATCAACAAACAACAACACCACTATCATCATCATCATCATCATCACTAGCATCATCACCACCATCACTGTTATCACTACCACCACCACCACCACCACCATCACCACCATCATCAACAGATAGCACCACCACCATCATCATCATTATCAACACCATCACCACCATTATCATCACCACCATCACCATCATCACTAACATCATCACCACCATCACTGTTATCACTACCATCATTATCACCACCACCACCATCACCACCATCATCAACAAACAACAACACCACCATCACCATCACCATCAACACCATCACATCACCATCATTACCATCATCACCACTAGCACCACCAACCCAGCCACCATCACCATCTCAGGGCTGGAGAACTGTCTCAGTGATTGAGAGTGCTTGCTGCTCGTGCAGAGGATCCAAATTCAGTTCCCAGCACCCACATCCGATGGCTCAAAACCACCTGAAACTACAGCTCTAGGGAATCTAACACCATTTCTGGATACCCTGGCATCTATAGACAAGAGTGCACACACACACACACACACACACACACACACACACACACACTAGACTTCACTCACCCCTTCCCCTCTCTGAGTAAAAGGCAGCTTCATTCCCTTGCTTCTCTCACATGAAAAGCTATGCTGTCACTACATTTCTCCCTCACAGTAGATGCCACCAGCTCTGTCAAAATTACCTCCTTCCCAGGCTGGGAGATACCTCAGTCAGTGACACACTAATCACACAAGCAGAAGCCACACTTGAAAAGTGATGCTTAGTAATCCCAGTGGTGGGCAGGCAGAGGCCCAGCAGATCCCTGGGGCTCACCAGCCATCCTGCCTATGCTCGTCAGCAAGCCCTGGCCAGTGCCAGACCCTGTCTCAAACACCAAGGTTTCCTCCTTTTGAGGAATGACACCCAACGTTGACCTCCTCCAAACTCACAGACACACACATTTGTGCACACACATGTGTACATACACACACACAATGGCCATCGCGTCCTATCTTCCCTAATGGTCTAGTCATGGAGAGCCCATTAAAAAAGGAAAAGAATAACAATAACAAAGCCACCAACTACACACTTAAAATTCTGTATTGGCCTGTATGTTGTACCCTGCCGTGGAACGACCTGTCACTCTTAAAACCAAGTCTTTACCTTGGTCCTACAGGTTCTGGTCCCTACCTGTCTCCCCAGGGTCACTGCCCACTACTCTCCCTCCCTCACAGAGCTCTGGGCAAGCTCGTGGAGTCTTGGGGGCTCTAGGCTGGAGGACCTTTCCACTTCCAGCTGCATCTTCTTGGGACTCTTGTTCCACTGCTATTTCTCCCCACCTGCTCTGTCCCGTCATCAGATTCGATGCTGTCCTCCCTTCCTTCTCTATTAACTTCCCCCAGACAAGAGTTGCGCTTGCTTCATTTGTGTCTGAAGCTTTGATCGCTGTCCTAGCATCACCTGTTATTAGTTTCTTCCACTGTTTACCGTCTGTCTCTCCATCTGAACATAAACTACCGGAAGGTAGGGAGTTTTGAAATTCACGTACTAGATCAAAGGCAACTCGGGGGAAATCATGTTTGATCGTTGACCAAAACAAATGGAATCATGTTTTTTTTTTTTAGATTGAACTTCGCAACAGCAAGCCAAATTTCCTGTACCAAACCATCAATGAGGAAAAACACTGTGAGATGTGAATCCTTCTAGCTTTCTGTTTATATAGACCATACCATCAACGAGAAAGCGTGTGTGTGTGTGTGTGTGGTGTGTGTGTGTGTGTGTGTGTGTGTGTGTGTGTGTGTGTGTGTGTTTTCAGGGGTTGTTTTTTTTTTTTTGGCATGAAATGATTTTAGTGTAGTTTTAAGAACTGTAATTCAAATAACTCAAATATTTGCATCTATAACCCTTTCTCCAGTGAGGGAAAGATGTAAGTCAAAGGCTCGTGGGTTACCTTGGTCTTCAGAAACTGTGACGTTAAATCTCTCTGCTGTTCCACCTCGCTGCGCACATGGTTGCAGAAAGCCACAGAATATTGGCGGCTGTAGTAGGGACTGAAGTTTTTGATAGAAGCCTCAGTTTTCCCTGGAAAATTATGAAAATCAGAATTCTGAAATGAAGCATGCCTCCCAGAAGAGATACCAAGTTACTTTGAATATCCCCTCCCATCTCCCAAACACCACTGCTGGCCACGGGTGTTAGCAGCCTGTGTTATCTGGGAACGCTGCTCCTGCTACACCTGCTTCCACCCCTTCACTTAACATCACGCTAGAGAGCTCGAGAGTCCCCAAGGACCTCGCGGTCAGTGGTTAGAGGACGTTTACTCACTACTGCTCTGTAAGAGTATTCTCTACATCACCGTAACCTCAAAGTCCACCCTTCCAGACTCTGGGTACACATCTCTCATTTTTATTCAGAACTAGAAGCTGAGTCTCTAGCCTTTTTGCCTCCTTTGCCCTGGATAAAAAGATGGCTCAGTTGGTAAAGTGTTGGTTAGGTAAGTACAAAGACCTGAATGGACACACACCCCCAACACCCATGTAAGAACCCTGGCCCTGGAGAGATGGAGAGAGAGGATACTGGGACTTGCTGGCCAGGACTCTAGCTAAATTAGTGAGATTCGGGTTCAGTGAGAGATCCTGTCTCAAAAAAAAAAAAAAAAAAGTGGAGAGCAACTGAGGAACTCATGTGACATCAACCTCTGGCCTCCACATACTATATGTACACATATGCACACATACACGCATGCACACACGGAAGTGCACACACACACACACACACATACACACATGGTGGGAGGGAAGGAGGGAGGGAGGGAGGGAGGGAGGGAGGGAGAGAGAGAGAGAGAGAGAGAGAGAGAGAGAGACACTTGTGTTTAGGAGTTTTTTTTTTATGATATAAAGTGTTATATGATTGCCACAAGGTAGAGAGAGGAACTAGCTTGAAAATCTAGAGACTTGGACTGTGAACGCCATTCCAACCGTGAGTTAGAAACCACCCATCTAAACTCAGCCTATTCTCTCTGCATACCAGACCCACTGCCCCTCGACGAGAAGTAGGGTAGGGAGACGTGGGTCCGCATTCTCTGAGTCACGGTGACACCGAAGCATGATGTTGAAGGTACAACTACATCACCATACTGACCGGCAGTGACATCACTGACCAGCAGTGACATTTTGGTGTCTTGACACCAGGGGTAAATTTTGCTGTCAATCATGTAGGAGGACCTGGAGTTGGAGGAAGGGGAAGATCCAGTTGCCCTTCCAACCCCTGCTTAGTACAGGAGATAGGAGAGTTCTTTTTTTTTGGAACTCATTAGACTTTATATTTTATTTTTGTCTTAACTGAAAGATTGATTTTTCCATCTTTATTAAATTGGGTATTTCTTATTTACATTTCTTTTTTTTTACATTTTATTTATTTTTTTTATTAACTTGAGTATTTCTTATATACATTTCGAGTGTTATTCCCTTTCCCGGTATCCGGGCAAACATCCCCCTCCCCCTTCCCCTTCCTTATGGGTGTTCCCCTCCCAACCCTCCCCCCATTGCCGCCCTCCCCCCACCAGTCTAGTTCACTGGGGGTTCAGTCTTAGCAGGACCCAGGGCTTCCCCTTCCACTGGTGCTCTTACTAGGATATTCATTGCTACCTATGGGGTCAGAGTCCAGGGTCAGTCCATGTATAGTCTTTAGGTAGTGGCTTAGTCCCTGGAAGCTCTGGTTGCTTGGCATTGTTGTACATATGGGGTCTCGATCCCCTTCAAGCTCTTCCAGTTCTTTCTCTGATTCCTTCAACGGGGGTCCTATTCTCAGATGGGAGAGTTCTGAACCAGGCTACAAAGCCTCTTACCATTTTGGTACTGGTTTCCAAGGATAGAAATAAATGTTAGCTTCCCCATCTATTCTGACAAGCACTTACAGCTTGAAATAGGTAGGATAGGAACTTGAGGAACGTAAACCAGGGATAGCACTGCAAAAATATTTTAAAATATACTTTATGGAAGGCTTGGCTTAACTTTTGTTTTTCAAATCTGATATTTTAGTTGACAGAGGAATGTTAAAATATACCTTACAGGCAAGAGTTGCACAGAGCTATTACGTATGCAAAATTTCAGGAAGGAACGAGGAATCTGAGTCAGGTATTTGGAAATGCTCAGTAGGAGAGCCTTGGCTCACACAGCCGCCTGTTTGTGTGCCTATGAAATCACAGCCAACCACCCATGCATACCAAGACCCTGTGCAGGCAGACACGCCCACCTCTGCTTTGGCATTTTTCCGTCTTATAATATGTATGAGAAAGGGGAGCTCTTTTGTATTCCCTTAATAAAATGACATTTATGGGTTTTATTTATGGGCTTTAGTAATTATTACTTGCAAGGTCCTTTGAGACCCACTAATAATAGATTCTGTAGAAATGCAAATAAAAGCCCCTATAATTTGAATCAAGCATGCTTTTGCTTTGCTCCCTGAGTTTATGGTATTACAATTAATCAGGATTTGCATAATACTTTAATATACTCAGGCTTTATAAGCATCTAATTGGTTATTATTTTATTAGCTTTTATTACAACGCATAAATAGTAATCCTATATCCTTGTCTATAATTTTCTTATACAGGAGTGGGAGATCTTTGTGAATTCCCACAACGAGAGTGTAAATGATGAGCAAAATTTGCCCTTTAGTTCCAGGTAAGCACTGTTTGGTCCGTCTGAAGAGTACCGTGCTAATTGTCGATGCTAACGTTTGCTCTCTTCCAAGTGCCACAATGAAAGGAAAGAAGGAGGCTGTCCTTTCATGATGATTTCTGTGAAGCAGCTATTAAAGCCATTCTACTACCTCCAAAAGCCTCCTGCAGGGATGCCCTGATTCTACCAAGGTGGCTTACTGCCAGCCTCCCAAAGTATGGGAAAAATGTTTTTGGGATTTGAATATCTGCACACGACACCCTCAACACACCGCCACCAAGTCACTCGTACAAAGAAAAGATGGCGGATTGTTTTGTATTTACTTAAAGACTGGTTCAACTGTAAGTAAAACAGCTAATAGCATCAAAGATCCAAGAAGAAAACCAAAGTTGATCTAAAATGCATCCAGACATTACACTAACCCTGTCTGGAGCTACGTAAGGGAGCACCCAGTGTGAAGACTTTGAGGATAAAAGCAAAGCCTGGGGTTGGGTCAACAATACCAATGTGGTAGGAAGATGGACTCAGACTCAGGCAAAGATGGCGGAAGTATTTCTGTCACTTCTCTCTCACTCCTAGGTTCAAGCAAATCCTGTTACTTTTATTCCTACACTATTTCAAGTTTTATTCTTTTTTTTAATGTACGTTTGTGTAAGTATATGCCACATGGGTGTGCAGGTACCCACAGAGACCAGTAGAGGGCATCAGATCCCCTGGAGCGGCCCGTTCAGATGGTTTGGCTGCATGGTGTGGGTGCTGGAAACTGAACTTGGGTCCTTTCTCCAAACAGCAGGGAGTGTTCCTAACTGCTGAGCCATCCCTCCACCCCCTTCACACTATTTCTTAAATCCGTCCCTTCCCCCCACCTCAACTACCGTATCCTCTATTGAGCCTTCATTAACTCTCAATATCATAAGAATCTCTAAATTTTCTCTGTGAAGATAGGCACAGCGAGGCAAAGTTGCTTAGTCTCTGCTCTAAAACATGAACAAAAAGTGCAAGGCAGAAGAGGGAAATGTTTTGGGTCTTTTTGTTGTTGTTATTGTTGTTTTCTCCATCTTTGTTAAATTGGGTATTTCTTATTTACATTTCAATTGTTATTCCCTCTCCCGGTTTCCAGGCCAACATCCCCCTAACCCCTTCCCCTCCCCTTCTATATGGGTGTTCCCCTCCCCATCCTCCCTCCCATTACCACCCTCCCCCCAACAATCCCGTTCACTGGGGGTTCAGTCTTGGCAGGACCAAGGGCTTCCCAGAAGAGGGAAATGTTAGTACCGAGACACAGGTCCCTAAAGATGGTGGAAACAAAGCCAACACTTCATTCATGGAGTAGCAACATGTTCTAAGAAGGGCTAGAGTCTAGGATAAGGGCACAGCATAGGAGAAGCAAAAACAATATGTCCACTGGGACCCATCCAAGATAAAGCTGTCACAAACTGCAAAAGACTAGATGCTAAACTGAGTGTCTGCCCTGAAGAACAGAGGCCTGGCATTGGGACTACAGGGACCCTCTTCTGAATGCTGGAAGGAGCAGACCTCATTAGTGACAGAAGTCACAGATCTCTGGGTGTTGGCCTGCTAAGTTCCAGGGACGTGGGGCTGTCAGATCGTGCCTCTTCTTGCGTGACGTCCCTCAATAGTTCCCCACTGCCCGTACCTCTTCGGCCTGCCACTGATGGAACCCAACCCCACCTGTCCTACATCACAGCGCTCAATCCAAACCTTGGCTGGTGCACATCCAGGCCTTATTTATTCTTTTCTCCCATAAGTCTTCTGTTGGCCATTTTCACACTCTTCAAGGCCAGAGGCCAATGCCTCAGATCTGGCCGGCTGGAAACAATCTCACCACCTTTTGCATTCTCCCAAACTATACGCCACTTTTGCTACAACTGTTTAAATACGGCTTATCTCTCCTCCAAGGGTATACTGTATTTGTATACTCAACAAATATTTGGTGAATGATTGGGAGAACAGCTGAGCAAACAACCAAGGCTAAGGAACATCACGATGCATAGTAATAATGAAACCCCTGACACCACCCCAGGAAGGAAGGTTTCGGGCCTCATTACTTATTATGAAGGGCTGTACCATGAAGCCCAACATGCATTTATCTACAGAAATGAGAGTCTTACAGGCTAATTCCTCTTAAGCTTTTAAATAAGTCTTTCCCATGAAATTATTAACATCACATTTTGGTATGTTTGATTTGATAAATTTACAAAGATGAGAAACATGGGACGGTCTGGATGAAATTTATGTAAAGTCTGAAAAAAATCTGAATTTCCGGGTTTTTTCATTCTAGAAGGTTCTTTGACAGTGCCCACATATGCAGTGATTCATCCAAGTCTATTTATCGGTTATTGTTTCTGCTCTCTCATGTTGCTTATGTCACATTAGTCTTCACTCCCTATGCTTTCCACTGTTAGTTTGATAACTATAAATACTCTAAAGAGAGCTGTTCTCAATCTGTGGGTCTCAACCCCTTTGGGAGACTGAATAATTCTTTCACAGGGGTCATCTAAGGCCATCAGAAATATCAGATATTTACATTTCTATTCTTAACAGTAGCAAAATTACTGTTACAAGGTAGCGATGAAGATTATGTTTGGGGGGTCACCACAGCATGACTAACTGGATTAAAGTGTCACAGCACTGGGAGGGCTGGGAACCATTGCTCTAAAATCTAAAATCTTTTTAAAAGGGGAAGGTTTCTCTAGTTCAGCGCCTTTTAGAAAACTAGTTCCTAAGAAAACAACAGGAGAAGTTAAAACCCTGTTTTGTGTCATGAGATACAAAACAATTCAGAGTCTTCGTTGTGCTCTTTTCGAACCTTTGAAAATTATATTATAGCTTTTGTCCAGTGCTGTTTAGTTAGCCCTTGAACTACAGCTTTCCCTATGTGAAGCAAGCAAACAAAAACAAAAATTGTTTGCTTTTAAGACGTGAGATTTCTATTATGAAAGGTAATTTTCAAAAAAAAAAATTAAACCATGGCCTCTCACTGGAACGGAGGTGGATTACATAGGAAGAGAAACTGAGCTGGCTTTTGGTACAGTTTCTTAAGACCTGCTGAGGTTGCGGGTGAAGATTAATATTGGTAAGCAAGGAAAATGCCTCCAAAAATTTCAATAATTTTAAAATATAATATACGCCAATGTGCATTTCTCGGGGGTTTCTGAAATTGCAGAGATTTATAAGTCCTCGTGAATTATAGCATCAGCTATGATCTTGGGTTGCTAAGCACCATCACTTTACACCTTAGGGTGGAAAATTGGAAATCCCAATTCACAATACAGAGGTGCAAAAATCTAATTACATACAATGATGCCCAAGGACTCTCTTTCTTCACTAAATGCCTTAGAGAATGAGGATAAATTGGATTCCCCATAATTGAACTAAAGACAGGGAGGGAGGGAGGGGGTAGGGAGAGAGAGAGAGAGTTGGAGGTTTGGGGAGAGAATGAGAACACATTTATTACTGGAGCTCGGGTGACAGGCTTTTAACAGACTCTGCTAGGAGATGGCAGAATGATTCATGGGCGGCCTTGACTCTGCAGATTCCACAGGCTCCCTGGGAAACCTCCAGCATGAGGTAAAAGGTGAGAGGTGTAGAAACAACGTACGTTCTCTGTGATTCACTCTCAGTGTTAATCCACAGAGAAATACACAGATACGTGTGCTTCCAGGAGCTTACGTTAAAGCCACCAGAAACCACTCAGTGCATATCTGGATAAGGCCGGCCTATCAGGAATCAACAGCACACTCAGTATCCAGGGTTTCCCAACTCATTCTGAGGTCTGAAATGGGGAGGAGAGTTTGCAATGAACTTGCCCTTGGACTGACTGTAAGGGAAGCTGATGTCTCATAATCCATGTCCACTTTGTAAGCCCCATGGCTCTTAATGTGACACCAGAGCTCAGCCCTCTAAAGGCCTGTCCATACTAAGGGGCAGGAGCCAGCAACAGTGGACAAGCAAAGACAGTGTTTTCTGCAAAGGACCTCGGCCACTGAAGTGAATGAAGGCTCCCTCGGCACTACATATTTGCAAGACAAAAGTTCATGAGTGAATGCAAATGAACAGAGCAGGAGAAGACAAAACCTGTGTGGGTGCTCTACCATCTTCTGAGTTTCAATTACTACCCCACTCCACAGAAATATGAAAGTCCTGCTTCGGTCAGCTTTCCCAAGCTAAAAGAGAATCTGGGACAGACATATAAAAACTAGACCTAAAGTCTGTCCGAGCTCTTGTTTTGGTGTTGTCTGTTACTATTGTTAGAAACATGCATGCACTTGTACACACACACACACACACACACACACACACACACACACACACACCTGTAAACACTCATTAATATACACTCACACTTTCTATACACACATTACACACAAATACTCATATACACAAGCACATATACACACACATTCACACACCTATACACACACTATACACATACACACTGTACACATGCATTCACACTCATACCTGTACACACACACTTACACACATGCACACACACACACACACACACACACACACACACACACACACCTTTCCTTAGCCACAGTTAGGCAGAAGTGATAAAGTGGCCCCTCTTTTGTATTTGTTTTGTTTTGTTTCCCCCTCGTCATTTGGATAAAATGCTTGGAAATCTTCCTGATCTCTTTGCCATTCCTCACCGAATACTTCCAGTTGTCTTGTGACACACCTGACGAGAATAAATCTAATGTATTTGGCCATTTCTCTAAGTTGCCTAATGTCCTCCAAGGAGCGAAAAAGAATTTAAGCTGCTCTGACAGCTGACTTTCCAGGCAGGGCGAGGGGAATGTTTGTCGTGCGCGTCCATTTGGCAACCTTGCCTGGGCTAAGACAACCAAGACAGTATGGAGTCAGGAGCAGGGAGGACAAGAGTCTCTGTGCTGTCTGGGGGTCTAATCACAATCCTAAGTCTTTTTCTGCATGTCTTTTGGCAGAGGCTTTCAAAGTATTCCAAAGTCGTTACAACATTCCTTGCCACTGAGCATAGCATGTGCTTGGCTCAAAACAAACCAGAGCAGAGCCTGGTGATGTTCCTGGATCCCCTTCAGGGCAGGACGATCTCTGTCCTCGTGGGCGGTTCACAGTCTCCATCTTTGCTTTTCGTTGTTAGCTGTGTCTGCCTTTGTCTTGTTTCACTTTTCCTGTCTCCACATAGAAGTACGTCAGTTTAATACGCTTTGCATTTTCTCTCTCTTGTCTCTCAAGAGTCTATGCTGGGCTGGCACGATGGCTTATTAGGAAAAGACTCGCCCTGAATATCGGGGGACCTGAGTTCAATCCCCAGACCCCATGTAAAGGTGGAAGGAGAGAACGGAGTCCGAAAAATTGTCCTCAGACCCCTACGTGATCACCATGCCGGATGTAGAACCCCCAACACAGAAAGTCCATCCACCCACCCATCCATCTATCCCTTCATTTTAAGAATCCATGTCATTGATGTGAAAAGCGTATTTATTGGTAAGTGCTTGGGGACTAGGCATTTGTTTGCTTATTTTTTGCTTATAAAAGATTTGATTATCTAAGAGCAGGGTGGCAATAAGGAGGTGTCAGTTACGAACTTCATAGGTCAGCCAACATTTCTGTGGGCCAGCTGAGATTTTGAAACTATTCACGAGGCTGGTAGGGTACTCATTAATAAAAATTATTTTCACATGCCTTTGATTATAAAATCTGAGAGCTGCCAACATAATTCAGGCCCACGGCTACTTGAATTTAGCGGGTGCCAAATGTCTGCATTCGGCTTTCCTGATGCTAACCCAAACATCACCCAAAATGGAATCTGGCTGATGACACTTTAGGACACAGCTCAGCACAGGAGTCAAACTTTACGTTTGGGAACTCAGTAGATGCCAGTCTGGCTCTGTAAATCTCTAAACTTAAGATTCCCTGAGTCAGACACAACTGAAAAACCACACAAAAGGATTACAGGTGATGCCCAAAAAACACAGAGAGATTGACTGCTTAAATCACCCAGATTCCCAGTGTGTTAACGATTTAGATGAGGCAAGACGTGACATCAGCCCTGAGTGGACCCCAGGCCTCACAGGTGAAATTTACAGACTCCAGAATTCAGTGGGTGACAACAATAGTCTCTAATGCTCTCATCTTTTCAAGTAAAGACATTTTCCTCTATGTTAACACTGCAGTGATGTTTATGGAGGAACACAAACATTTCTCTTTTATTACCCAGGAATGTAAAGAGTCCTGGGTAATAAAAAGAATGCACTCGAGGAGTAGTGTGAAGAGATGTGAAGTTTACCCTGACTCAGACCCTGCCACCCCGAATGACTGTGTCTGTAAGCATATCTATGCGTGAGCTCTTCTCCCCAGTGGTAAAGCAAGTTTCTCCTGCCTGACTGCTCTGAGCTTGGACATTAATCCTTTCCAGCCTTTGGACTCTTCCAAGAGCTGCAGCCTTTCAGCATTTGGACTCAAAGTACCCTATTAGCTCTCCTAGGTCTCCAGCTTGCCAACCGCAGACTTTGAAACTCGTCATCCTCCACAAGGGCGTGAGCCAATTCTTTATACGACATATATATATCCAATGAGGTACAACTCATTGAATCCCAACACAACCAGCCACTAATTTCACCTAATAGACATCATGTTGTTAGATCAATAACAGGTTCAAGGCAATGCAGATGTCAAGCGCCTTCATGTATTAAGTTCTAAACATCATCAGAAAAATAGAACATGGACTCTGTACTTAAAACACTCCATCGAGTCATCTCTGAGAAATAATTAAAGCATTTGGCTCAGTTTCATCCCAGTTGGCAGAGTTTGGCATAAAAAAGGCAGAAAGCCAACAAAGTTCTGGGTACCAAGGAAACCAGCTCCCCTTATTCGAGCACCCCCTTAATCCCATTCAGGTGTTCCAATTACGTGGCATCACCATCTCCATTAAAGCTGCAGTTGCCGACTGGTAGAGAAAGTCCTCTGGGAAAGGCACTAATTAAGTCGCTTTTCTTATCTAGTGATTACAAACTTGTTTTGCACAAATCAAGGTTAAGAGGTATTAGCATGAACCAACTGTGTCTTCTGCATGCAGGAGACAGGCTGTGGCAGAGTTTCCTTTGCCTCTGCCCCGCATCCTACTTTACATGAGCAGAAAGGTGGTGATCCATTGAACAGGCCGTGGGCGGCACAGTGTGTGTGTGTGTGTGTGTGTGTGTGTGTGTGTGTGTGTGTGTGTGCGCGTGCGTGCGTGCGTGCGCACGCGTATTTGTGAGTTTTCTTTCATTTATGAGACATGTCTGACATACAGATGAGAATGTTGGATAATATCTACGTAAAGTCTGCCCGAATAAATGAAATGCTAACACTAAACCAGACTGAACTTAGTAGATTTTTTAAATAAAATGTTGCAACTCCATCTGAAGGCTTTGTCAGGCCCTGCAGCTTCACTGGGCACCGCTATGTGAACTTAGTGTTTACTCCTATACACTGCTTCAGACTACTACAACTTACGTGGTGCCGACACACAACTGATAGCATTGTTGTGCCTACTCTCGGGCTTAACTCCCCCTGTCAGTCTGCTGCCTGATTTCGGACACATTACGTTTTGTATACATGCATGCATGTATATGTAATAACATTATAATATAAATAACTCTACCATTGTCATCATTGAGATGACATTATACTACTAGTACCAGACTGGGCATCAGACGACTGGAGCACAGCACAAAATTTAAAACAACTGATTTAAAAGTGGAAATTGGATATGCATTAGAACACGCTACACACGCACGAGCATGCACACACACACACACACACACACACACACACAAACACAGGGCGATTTAGCATACTCGTTTTAACTGGAATCTCTAGCAGTTTAGTTCCTTTTGCCTCTCACTTATTTCCTCTGTCACCCTCACAATCAATGCTGATGTACACATTAGTGCATGAATCACCGAGTGAGTGTGCGAATTCCTGTAAATGTCCATCCAGAATACTAGGGCAAAGTGTGAGGCTCTCACTATCCGTCACGACTGCCAAGCTTCCCACGGAGGCGACAGCAACTTACAGCCCAACCTTTAGGAAGACGTCATCTATTCTAACCAGCGAAAGATTATTCTCATGACTGAAGCTGAGCATCTTCGGGTGTTCCCTGGCCATCGAGTTTTCTTTTCCATGACTGCGTGTCCTCTCGCCACATGGCTTTCTACTGGCGTACGAGCATTGGTTATAAATTTTAAGAAAGAATCCTTCTCAGACATAAGCACTGAAAGTATCATTTCCCAATCCGTGACTTATTTGTTTTTTGTTTTTTGTTTTTTTAATTATGGCGTTCCGTTGAGCAAAAGTTGCGGAGTTTAATGAAGTAAGACTTAAGCCATGTCTATATTAGGAAACCCCTCCTTCCTCTTTTCCTCACAAGGCCAGTCTCCTATGTTCTCACTTAAAACTGCTTTGACTTGAAGGTCTTTCACAACCTGAAACTTATTTTATGTATGGCTTTCTTATGAAACACACACACACACACACACACACACACACACACACACACTTTTCTAGTTTTTAATATTATTATTTTATTTATTTACATTTCAAATGTTATCCCCCTTCCTGGTACCCCCAGCCCATCCCCCTCCCTTTTGCCTCTAAGAAGATGCTTCCCCACCCATCCAGTCACGCCCACCTCACCCCTCTAGCATCCTCCTTCACTGAGGCATCAAATCTCCACAGGGCCAAGTGCATCCCCTCCCGCTGAGGCCAGATAAGGCAGTCGTCTGCTACATATGTAGTGGGAGTCACAGACCAGCACATGTGTGCTCTTTGGTTAGCACACACACACTTTTGATACTTGAGTGCTTGGCTTGGAGTTTTCTGCTCTGTCCAGTGGCCAAATCTTGACTTTGGAACTGTCAATAACATATCTCAAGTATTATAATATTAGACTAATTTCTATTTCTGGAAAATGATATCTTCCCATGTTTTTGTTCTCCTAATTTTCTTAGATATTCCTCACCCAATATATTCATGGCAAATTATGTCAAGTCCGATGGAAAATCATGGTAGGCATTTCCATCAGAATATCAATTAACTTGTGATTATTATGAGACTAGGGGTTTTATGATACCATGCAAACCAGCCAAGAGTCTCCCAGCCCCACATGAACATAGAATGAGGCATGGGCCCAGCTGTTGCTCTGTTTGCCCTTGAGCCCTAGATCTACTAAATGGAAAATCCAGGGGTTGTAAGTTAGCAAACCGTGTTTGTGAAAGTCCTCCAGGTCACGATGAGAGTCTAAGGTAGAAATACAAGTTTAGTCGGTCACCTGCTGATGGTGCCCTCAGTTTGCTCTGTTATAAACCATGCAGATTACATTACACAGGTATAAAAAAGCCGACGGATAAATTTGCAGAATGGAATGATAATCCACAGGGCAATTGCACATCATTTTACTTGACGTGGACACATGACCCTCATAGGACTTTCACCATTTTTCACTGCCACTGTGTCATAGGACTTTGTCATTTGCCTACAGATGCATCACTTGCAAGTCCTCAAACTCCAGCCCACAACCTTTCAACAAGAGATGCCTATTGTAAAGATATAGAGTTAAGGAAGACTTAAAACTATCATCCCAGCTACCCGAGATGGAGCCTGCCGAAGGGTGGCAGGCTGACAGTCTTCCCAGCATAGTAACCTGGAATGTGTACTTGTGCTATGTGTACTTGTGGTTCGACCACAGGAGAGCTGTAGATGGCTATTGCATATGACTAATTGTGTGCTCATGATTACATATTGTTAATTCAGGTACACTATTCCTTTCCTGCACATTGCAGATTTTTGCAAGCCAGCCTAGACAATATTTTTTAAAGATTAATTCATTTATTATATATAAGTACACTGCAGCTGTCTTCAGACACACCAGAAGAAGGCATCAGATCTCATTACAGATGGTTGTGAGCCACCATGTGGTTGCTGGGAATTGAACTCAGGACCTCTGGAAGAGTAGTTGGGTGCTCTTAACCGCTGAGCCATCTCTCCAGCCCAATTTTGTTTTCTTTTTAAAGACAGGTTTCATTTTGTATTCCAGCCTGGCCTAGAGTTCATTGTGAATCCCAGGTTGGCCTCAAATTGACAATCTTCCTGCCAGGCACGTGTCACTACACTCAGTTTGGATCAGTTTGGATTATCACTTAAAATGTCGTTCCTTGGTCTGATGAGATAGCTGATTGATAAAGGCACTTGCTTCTAAGCCTGACGACTTGAGATGTATCTCAGAGCCCACATGGTAGGACAAGCGAAGGGCCACCCGTTGTCCTTTGATATCTCCAACCGTATAAAGGCATGTCTCAACACACACGCACTAGATGAGTAAATAAGTAAGTATAATTGTATATATTGAAAGTTTGGAGTACAAGAAGGGCTATCTGGATATGGAAAAAGGAATTGTTATTTCCACTTGGCAAAGAGTAACATTTAAAGATAGTCACCCTTACTGGCCGGTGGTGGCATTCACCTTTGATCTCAGCACCCAGGAGCCAGATCTATATGAGTTCAAGGCCAGAGTGGTCTATAGAGAGAGTTCCAGGATAGCTAGGGTCTCGGAGAAACCCCGTCCCAAAAAGCAGTAACAAACAAGCATGTTGCCTTTGGGGATAGGTGAGGCTTTATGGTTGGGTGCAGAGGAGAGGTGTGTTGCTTTTGTGAAATGGGGCTTTCTATGCACCAGAATTCTGGCTGTCATCTGTTTGTCTTCCTCTGAGTATGTCACCGCTAGATGCTTCACTGAGTCTGTCTCTATGAGTCCGTGGAGCTTGGGCACTGATACCTCAAATGGGAGGCTCCTGGGGCTTCAAAAGAAAAGGGCTAGTTCCTTCTTATCACAGGGCAGAGCCCCAGCCTTCTCCCTGGAGCAGATCCCATTCTTGCTGACAGAACTGGGCTTACAGCGGCAACAGAGAAAGCTGCAGGTCCGAACACCATTATGTTGGTTCCACCACTGATTGGTAATATGACCTTAAGCAAGTTACTCTATCTCTAGAACACGTTTTCACAGATGTGGAAGCCATCTGCTCATCTGCCTTGCTAAAGGGAGTATAATGGCGTCCTTTCAGAACACATGAAGGTCTCCCGATGAAGGATGCAAACATTACAAGAAAGGCAATTACTTATAGATGAAGAACTGTCCCGGGTTATAAATGTGCTGCCTAATAGCAGTGTTGTCTGTGGACCGGGCTAACATATCTATCATCTCATAGGCCACTTGCCTGAGATTGAGATTCTACTTAGTTTTAACTAACTTTCATCTTAACCGTCTGTAGGAAAACCTTCATGCTTTCATCTTTAAAAGAAAGTGAGGCTATGGAACACGTATCTCAGTGTCTCCTATCTTGCTGCTAGTCAGGTTCTCCTCAATGACTTGAGTAAAAAGTAGGACAGTCTATTCCCTACTCCAGACCTATCAAATCTGAGACTGCCAGAGGCCCAGGGAGACTCTTAAGATACAGCTAGTGTGGTGTCGTCAGTAGCGCTATAGCGAATTATAGAAATGGGCATTTGTAAGCCTTAGTAAGATGCTTGAAGGTGTGCGTATGAGGGAGGGGGAAGGCCAGGGATCTGACCCAACCAACCAGCTTGCTAACGTCCAGTGTTCCCTTCAAGACTCTAAAAAGAAGAGAAGCACTGTGGCACACACAAGGGCGTGTGTGTGTGTGTGTGTGTGTGTGTGTGTGTGTGTGTGTGTGTGCACGCAAGTGCTATAGCACACCTATGGAGATCAGAGGACAACTTAGGGGAGTTTGTTCTCCCCTTCCACCACTTTGGTTTTGAATTCAGTTCATCAACTAGAGGCAAGCATGTTCGCCCACTGGGCCATCTATCTGTGGCCTGCAAATTATTTTTTAATTTAGTTAAACTACAGATGGGAGGGAAGAGAAAATTGCAAACATATAACTATGCCACGGAGATGTGAAAGACAGACAGCTGTTGGGAGAAGAGCCAAGTCTTCCTTTACAGTAGGTAGTTGGTGTTATAAAACGAGGGGGAGCCTCAACAGGGTTAAGGATGGTTTTGGACATATGGCCTACACTCTCGTCCATTCCTAGGCTGCTATTGCTTCAGGCTCTGTTGCACAACATCCATGGAGAATTCCAAAGCTTCAGAAGCCCCTGGGCATCCCTGTTTCACAGATGTTTTTCTTAAGGGATGATAATTGGATTCTCTCAGAAATTCATGAAGATCCCCAGAAGAGGATGCAGGCAAGGCGGGAGAAGTGACCACTGCGGAAATGTTCTGTGCTAATTCCTTCTCATCCAGAGAGCTGATCTGATAATACAAGTGAATACCACTGGGTCTGCTTTATAGCAGATACCAAACAGGAAGTTGTGGCAAATAATTTATTTACATGCAAATCTAATAAACAAACAAAGTCTACATTTATAAATATCACAGAAACTGTTAGCATCCCTTCCTCCTTCAGAGTGCATTGTTTGTCAGTTAGTTTGTTTGCGAATTGGTTTGGGTTTTGTTTTTGAAAGTTTCTCACTACAGGACCCACACTGGCCTTGAACACACAGCAATCCCTCTGCCTCAGCCTCAGCTTTTCAGTTACAGCCATGATCTCCATTCCACCCCAACCCCACACACATCCATTGCCTCATCTTTAAATAGCTCAGTCAAAATTAACTTCAGTCTTTTGAACAAATTATATTTGTTCAAATCTTTTGCTATGTGTGGCCTTGGACCAACCTATCTGCCTGTTTTCCTCACAGGGTCTCAGCAGCTTTTCTCTTCCTCACACAGGAAATGGTAGCCAAGGAATGAGCTCAGCCTTGGCTGGGCTGTTACCACCCGTGAAATCTTTTCTGTCCCCAGTGCCACTTCCACTTTTCAGAATGGCATGGCATCACTTCACGAGTGTCCTCATCCCATAAGGACCCTCTCTTCACTCTCAGAAAACTTCCTCATTTTTTAAGGAAACGGAGGTTTTGTTTCTCTCCTATCTAGCTCTAAGTTCATCTCACAATCCACTCTCTATTTCCTCCTTATTGACTAAGAAAAAGCTCCCTGTATCGATCGTCTCTGCCTTGGATTATCATTCCTAAACCATTTTCTTCAAGCCTTGAAGGAAAATAAAGCAAAACAAGACTCAATCTCCCTCAGTCACCTGAGGCTCTTTTCTTCTTTCCTAAGTCAATCTCTTGAAACAGTACTTCCAAACGCCCGTTCCAGATCCACCATTCCATTGCCCACTTCTCTATCAACCACTCTTTCCCCGAGAAACGCAAGGGCCATCGGGCAGGCTGCACAACCAAAATGTGTGCCTGCTGCCCCAGGCTTTCTAGAACCCTCCAGTGTATGTCCAGCTCTCTCCTGCTGAGTAATTCCACACGAAGCCAGTCCTTCAGGAACTTCAAAACTGTTCTCCGACTCGGTGATAAGATTCACCATCACCTGAGTGTCTGCGGTGGGAACCTGAATTTCTTTCCTTTATTCTCCACCTTCCAGGGCTGTACTCACCCTTTGACCTTAGCTATGTCTCTGAAATGCAGCCTTGATACCAGTATTTGGTACAGACCCTCATCTATTCCAAGAGAAATATGGGTGTCTCCTGAGAGGCTCTGCCAGAGCCCTACCAATACAGATGAGGATGCTTGCATGGGGACTGAGCACAGGGACCCCAATGGAGGAATTAGGGGAAGGACTGAAGGAGCTGAAGGGGCTTGCAACCCCACAGGAAGAACAACAACATCAACCAACCAGACGTGGCAGAGCTCCCAGGGACTAAACCACCAAACAGTGAGTACACAGGGAGCGACCCATGGCTCCAGCCACATATGTAACAGAGGATGGCCTTGTCGGGCATCAGTGGGAGGAGAGGACCTTTGTCCTGTGAAGGCTCTTTTGCCCAGTGTTTGGAAATGCCAGGGCAGTGAAGTGGGAGTGGGTGGGAGGGAGGGGGAGCATCCTCACAGAAGCAGGGGAAGGGGAGATGGGAGAGGGGGGAACCGGGGAAGGGGATAACATTTGAAATGTAAATACATAAAATATCCAGTAAGAAGAAGGAGGAGGAGGAGGAGGAAGAGGAAGAGGGGGAGGGGGGAGGGGAAGAAGAAGAAGAAGAAGAAGAAGAAGGAGAAGGAGAAGGAGAAGGAGAAGGAGAAGGAGAAGGAGAAGGAGAAGGAGAAGAAGAAGAAGAAGAAGAAGAAGAAGAAGAAGAAGAAGAAGAAGAAGAAGAAGAAGAAGAAGAAGAAGAAGAAGTTGTTACATCAGCGAGCTCCTTCTTCCCCCTGCCTCTACTCACACCCCTTCAAATCTGATCTTAAAGCTGGGCACATTTCTTCCTGAAAAGGTAGAGGTAAGAGGATTGCTGCATAGGCTTGAGGTCATCTTGGGTTGTATGTGAGTTCGAGGCCAGCCTGTTCTACAGAGTGAGACCTGTCTCAAACAATCGATCTAACTAAATCTGACTTTCACGCACCAGCAGAGGCAACACGCCATAGAGTGAATAGCTGGTCAGGTCCCTCTTCTGGTCAACATCACCCTGAACTCTTCCCAGCATTTATCTCTAGCTCCTCCCCTAGGCACAGAGCACCTGGACACTGGCGATGTCATCTTCCTTGAATGTAATGGTGACATCACCTTGATCATGGCTTTTAAGCACGGTGTAACTCTGACCTGCTGATACTGTCCACTTTCCCGGAACTCACAGACCCAGACAAACCTCGATTTATCTTCAAAATCAAATTGGAAATCTGCCTAGAAGGTTCTGCTGAGTGACTCCTTGTCATCCGTCACTTGAATTGACGTAAGATGCTCCCTGTCCCGTAACTTCTGCATTCACACAGCCCTTCATCCAAATCCCCAGTGGGTCTATGTCTACAGTGCAGCTGATGACATGTTTAGGTGTCCTTTCCAGCACAGTAACTCACCGAAAATGCCTTCTTCTTGTTGGTTCCGGGGAACAAGAGGTCAGCACAGGGCACATAAATAAGTCTTCATACTTATTTGCTGGTTTGCCATTCAGACATTAGCTGTACGTCATGCATACTTTTCCTGCACACCATATCAGACTCCCTCCAAAGGACTCCAGAGAAAGCAAATGCAAAACTAATCTTCCACACAAACAGAACACATATGCCACTAAACTTAGAACGCATACCTCAGAAATTCCCTAGGGGCTCCCATTTGAAAACTGCTCTGAGTTCCACGTGCTGGCCATTTATTTTCCCTACGTTGGGGGAACCAGAGGGTTCAAATAATAATAGTTTGTCAAAAGGCCCATCCTAAAGAAATGTGTTTAAATTATGTAGTCACTTAGCATGAGATAAACTGCGGAAAGGTGACCCATGACATGAGTGTTTAAAAATCTAGGACAAAAAGGATTGGCCTGAGGTGTAGGTGAATCAGGCTGAGCTGCTGGTAGCACCCGGGGGCTAAGGAGAGGTGATGTGAGGTGAACAGTTCCCTTCCTTTTTACTCCATCCGGGCTAAAGCGCGCACTTCCTCTGGGAGTGCCACAGGAAGCATCAGGCACATTCACAGAGGGGCTCTTCAAGGTGAAGTGTACACAGGACCAGGCTTACATGGCACAAAAAGACTTAGTTGACTTAATCCAGCTCAGCGTGTGACAGAAAAAGTCAACTGTGAGCAGTCTGGATCTCAGAAGTTATTTACTTACTGGACAGAAAGATAAGACTCAAATTACTTTGGAACTAATTGAGAGAGAGAGAGAGAGAGAGAGAGAGAGAGAGAGAGAGAGAGAGAGAGAGAGAGAGAAAGGGGCTGTCTTGAACTGTGCTTGGCTGGTTTCCGTGGGTGACCCCTGTGGTGCTGTGTGTGGCTTGTCTGGGTAAGGGGAGCAGGTGAGGAAAGAAAGGCTGTTCACCTCCCTGGGGAGCAGGTCTGTAAACATCCTCAGTACTGGGTAATTCCTTCTGAGTCACCGGTTCTTCAACCATGTCCATGTATGTAGCTAAATGAACAAACCACGAATAATAACCCATATAAAGCTTCATCCTACATACTCAGAAACAATTGTCAGGTTGAAGGAAATGCCCTTACAAGGAAAAATGGTGAAAAGCCTTTTCCCATTTAAGAGCCTCGGCATAGAAAGAAAAAAAAATACAGCTTTGATGTTAACATGTTTACCCACCTTCAAAATGTTTGACCCAAAATTGTTCCTGTCTAAAAGAAATTCAGGGACAAAAACGAAGCAGAGACTGAGGGAATGGTCGACCAGTGACCGGCTCAACTTGGGATCCATCCCATGGGTAAACACCAAACCCTGACACCATTACTGATGCTATGTTGTGCTTGCAGACAGGAGCCTAGCATGGCTGTCTTCTGAGAGTCTCAGAGGATGCAGACAGATGCATATATTCATGGCCAACCATTGGACAGACCAGGAACCCCTATGGAAGAGTTAGGGGGAGGAACTGAAGGGGATGGCAACCCCATAAGAAGGTCTACAGTGTCAACCAACCCGGACTCCTGAGAGCTCCCAGAGACTAAGCCACCAACCAAAGAGCACATGGGCTGGTCTGAGGCCTCTGGTACATAGCAGCAGAGGACTGCCTTGTCTGGCCTCAGTAGGAGAGGATGCACCTAATCCTGGAACGACTCCCAAAGACAGAGGGTGTGGGGGTAGGGGGGACCCCTCTCAGAGGTGAAGGGAAGGGGATATAAGGGGGAGAACTCTGGGAGAGGGGACCTGGAGGGGCGGCAACATTTGGGAAGTAAATAATTAATTAATTAATAATAAATAAAAGAAAAAAGATTTTAAGACAGGCCGACCGAAGTAAGGAAAATGGGTGGGAAGGAGATGAGGCAAACAATAAAAAGGAAGTGGGTTTCAGTTTTCAACTCTGGGGCACCGGGACCTGGACACTGCAACGTGCAAACATGGAGGACCAAAGGCATTGTCTTCAGAACGGAACTCACAGCCTCTGGGTGGCCGATCACAGCGACATTAAATGCATCCCAATTAGCCTTCTGTGGCCCTACAAAAAGACTAAAAGAAAGTGACCAAGAGAGATCAGGAAAAGAGAAAGAATTGTGAAGTGGAAATTTCTGGTTTCTTTGGAAAGTCGGTTATTGTCAAAGAACATTTCGCTGAAGCAGGCACAGGTGAAAGGATTTTTGCTAAAGCAAACACGTGAAGGGGCCCATGATATGAAGGACCCAACAGACGGTAGATGACACTGGGTGGGATTGGTACACTTTACCAGTGCTTATTGGTCATAATTTGTCATGACTCCATAGAGAGAAATGCACCAAAAACCTGGTGGTGCTCCTCGGACTCAGCCAATTGGACTCGGCTGATAGGCAGTGATGTCAGCAGATACGGACACAAGTGGTTTGTGTTGAGGAAAGACCCATATGGGTGATATATGAGGGGAGTGTAAGTTGGACTCAAACAATGGACAGCAACTAGGGGATTGCCAAGCTAGCTTTGCAACACTTCTTGGTCCTTCTTGGTCTCCTCACTTTGTTGAGAGCAGCACCACAGAGACCTTCTCCCAGTGTCCCTGCTATCCCTGGTTACCCCTGTTGACTCATCGCAATTTCCCCGAGGCCTGGCTGTTTCTGCTGTGTCATGCCACCACTGCTGATTCACGTTTGCTATCCCTGCACTACTGAACCAGACTGCTGGGCTATTCGTGAAGTGTTAGAGGGTGAATCAAGCTGCTACTGCTGATTCCTATGAACTGAATTGCTGATTTCCTGACAAGCAGATTGGAATTGCTCCAAAGAACAGTTTCTACACAGGTCTACTTCCCCTGTATCCTAATAACCTTTATTTTCCACCATCTCTGGTGGGTGGCGGGCCAGAAGGGAGGTTAAAGTATTTAAGAACCCTTATTTAAGAAGTAGGGTTTGAGAAAAAAATTAAGCAACAGAATTATATTGAAAAATCCCTTTAAATTTACCATCAAATGCATGCAAATTGTTAGATAATAACCTAAGGGAAACATTTTAAATATGGAAAGACAACAGTAATTATTTTGCATATACAATCATCTGAGACCACCCACAATTCAGGAGATCAATTTTAAAATTTTTTTTAATTTACATTACAGTGTGTGTGTGTGTGTGTGTGTGTGTGTGTGTGTGTGTTCATGTATAGATCAGAGAACAAATTGTAGTCATCTTTGGTATCTGGCACCTTTACCCCCTGACCCATCTCACCTGCTCAATCTCAAATATCTTCGCTGTAAAGCTGGATAATAGAAGCAAATAAAAAGTTTATCACATCAAATATGTATCTCTTGATTTAATCATGCATAATAAAAATGTGATGTTAAATTGAGTGTAACTTACGGAAAGGTACTGGTAAAAAAGCATCGACATATAAAAATGTATTGGTAATGAAGATAAAAACAGTGTGAGCACAAACTTGCTCTTACAGAGTGACCACAGAGAAACAAGAAAACAAGAGCTGCAGATCAGAGAGAAAAGCCTGGGAGCAGCTATGCCAGGAGCCGGAGGGGTCGTTTCCTCCGATTTCCAGATAGAACCCTATCCCTCGTAGACAGACATCATTTTATAATAAGAAAGATTCTTATTGAAAAGTCAGTACCGAAGTCGAATAATCTGCTTATTATACTTAAACACACAATATTTTCCCAAATAAAATGCTTGTATGAAACCACATGATTGTGACATACACTATGATCTCAGCAAACACCCAGTTTGAAACAAGCAACTTAGGTTGTCTAACAATTACCTCTCTTCTCACTTAAATACTTAAAATCATAAAGTTTTACTTCCTAAATGATAAATAGTAAATTTGGTTTTCCAAAAAGCAGGTCGGTATATGCCAAACTTGTTTTTTGAAACAACGAATAGAAATAGAATTTCTCTCTCTCTCTCTCTCTCTCTCTCTCTCTCTCTCTCTCTCTCTCTTTCTCTCTCTCTCTCTCTCCCCCTCCCCCTCCCTCCCCCTCTCTCTCTCCCCCCACCCCCTCTTGTACTCTGTTTTAAAAAAATAAACAAAACTTACTTGTATGAGACTTTCCATTTAAAGTGGGTCTTATTTTTTTTAATCCATCAGGTGGATCATACATTTAAACTTGAATTGTATTTTTCCCTTACCAGCAAAACAAGCACTGGGTAACCGCGTTAGCTTGGTCACTGCCTAGTCATCATGTTAAAGATGAAGTCTAATTGGTAAGTTATCTCAAAATGCGATGAGGAAGATGTCTGCCCTCGGCTGAACACTGAGCTTGGGGCTTTAACTACTGTCACGTCATCATTTACCTGGCTCCTGAGGCTGTACCCAGAAGACTGGAACTGAGCACTGGAAACAGTAATCGGGGTGGATCACACATAGGAATTAAGAGCTATTCCACCATCTCTGAGTTTGAGGCTAACCTGGTCTACAGATCAAGACCCAGGACCGGCAGGACCACACAGAGAAACCTTGTCTTGAAAAAACAAAACAAACCAAACAAAAACAAAACAAAAACAAGCAAACAAAACCAAAAACTATTCTACCCCAGTTTGTGGTGAAACCTGTCCAGCTCTAGGGCCATTGACCCTCGTGCCACAAGCAAAAGCAACCAGTCTGGCCATCGGGCCTGCACAGCCTCTTGAGGACTACGTAGAGTTTGCTGAACTCCTCTTAACCCTCGCTCCCGATTTCACTCTGTTTTTATTTTTTCTACTCAGCCACTGGAGTAAAGGGGGTGTGGTAAAACTCAGACCTACCCACGTTGCAAATAACGAACAATGAAGAAGAGAGTCTGCAGAGATTAAACTCGAGGTGCTCTGCCGAGGAGAAAGTATGAAATCTGCTCAGCTCAGAGTGACGGCTGCCAACACATAGATAAAACGTAGACATCTTCAGCCGGGAGGAAGAGAAAAACGACAGTTTAATTTCCTTTGCCTGGTTCCCCACATCTCTATTTGTAGGGGCGCACTCTGTGGTGTGGGAATCCCTGAGACAAGCAAGCTCCAACTGAGACGAATGAAACTGAATCACGGAGGATAAGTTAAGTGATTTCAGTACAAAATATATATTAATTATGAGATGTGGGACATCGGGAAGTAAACCAGACAAAAACATCACAAAACGACTCATTAAATAGACTCTTAACAGGTACAGAGTCAGGTCCTTCCTTCTTTGTGTACTAATTTGGAGGAAGGGAATTCAAGTGTATGAACGGTCAGGATACCTCCCTCCCACTTGGCAGAGCCCTTTGCGAAGGTGAATGTGGTCAGTGTGTGTACACATTGTATCGATATGGCACGTGTTCACGAGCATCAAGCCACAAAGGGAGGCAATTCTAGTTCAAGCAACTTGGTCTTCTAAAAATAAAAGAGCTAGACATAGCTCATATCTGAACTCTTAGCAGCTGGGAGATGAAGCAGAAAGATGAAGAGTTCCAGGCTATCCTTGGCTACATAGCAAGTGTAAGGCCAACCTGAGCTACAAGAAATTCTCTCTCTAATAAAGGGGGGAGGGGCTGTGGTTCTGGGGAGATGGCTCAGTTTGTGAAGGACCTGGAGTACGAGCGTGAAGGCTTTGGCACAGATGCTCAGCATCATGTAAAAGCTGGGTCCAGCAGAACCCATCTGTAACTCAAGCGTTTGGAGAGGCAGGAGGCAAGTAGAGACAGGTGGACGGCAAGGTTATCTGAATTAATGAAGTCCAGGTTTAGTGAGAAACCTTGTCTCAAAACATAGGAGTGGCTGGGGGGCATCGGGAAGAGAGAGATAACTCAGCAGTTAGAGAGCCCTTGCTGCCTGTGCAGAAAAGCTAACACTGGTTTCTAGCACCTACGTGGCAGCTCGCACCTCTCTGTAACTCCAGGAGATCTGCCACCCACTTCCTGCCTTCACAGGAAAGACGCACTCACATTTATGCCCATAAAATACATCTTCTAAAAGAAGAGACACTTAACATGTGTGCATGCAACATGTGCATACAACACGGGGATGGAGAGGAGAGGGGGGAAGGAGAGAGGAGTACTTTAGCAAAAGCACACTTTTCTTCTAATTTTAGCATCTATAAATTTGGAATGGGCTTTTAAAAGGAGAGAGTCTCGGTCTAGTGTGCCCCATGCTGGCCTGAAACTAAGCAACCTTGGACTTCTATCCTCTGCCTCCTACCTGTCCCCCATGTGTGCCCCCCTGAGCAGTTTTGTGCACTGCTGGGGAATAAGCCTAGGGCTTCATGCAGAGGTAGGCAAGCATGCTGCCAGCTGGACCACAACCCCTGGCCCCAGAGCGTGTCTTATAAACAAGGGAACCGTCTCCCAGGTGTCATCAGAATGTGGTCACGCACGCATAAACCTGTCCATAGCTGTCGCTTTAAGCTTATTTGTGGTTAGTCTTAAAGGACACTTCGCATGTCTTCCAAAATCACAGACTCCGAACGGAAGTGAGAAGCCATAGTGTGAGTAGAACGGTGTGGAGATGGAGCTGCAGAGTAAGCTCAGTGTCCGTGGACCAAGCTTGGAAGGATGTCCGAAACCTCGGCTTGATTGTCTAAAGCCACCTCCCATTGTTTTCATCCCTACCTAAACAATGGGTAAAGGAAGCTGAGCTGCCTTCTACCACAGAGAACAAATAAAGGACTGCCAGTCTCATGCCAAGTAACACCGGAAAGCCTTCAAAGGTACCAAACCCTGGAAGAAAGTGAAGACATAGCAAAGCCGTGTGGAGCTGGTGAGCATCTGGATACAGTTCAGGATGACCATTAAGCAGAACCTCAACAGCTGGCAGAAAACTTTTCTAAGGGCACGTGAATCACTGGGGCACGTGCGGCTGAGGTCACAGTCAGTTCCATGGAACCTCACGAACCTGTCTTGGAACCTGTCTTGAATGCCCTCTCCATAGCTCTCTTTCTGCAGAAAAGGCAACACCCCAGCTATTCCTGAATATGCATTCTCTCCCTCAGGATTGTGTGATGGCTAAAACAGAGCAACTGGTTATAAGTCATGAACAAGGATAGTTGAAATTATAAGAATATGTTTTTTTTTACTGTGTGTGTGCCTGTGTGAGTGTGTGTGTGTGTGGGGGGGTATGTGTTAGTGTGTATGAATGTAGAGGTCAGGGGACTTGTGGAAGTTGGGTCTCTCCTTCCTCTATGTGAGTCCCAGGGAGTAAACCCAGGCTGCCAGTCTTGGTGGCAAGTGCTTTGATCCACTGAGCTTTATTTTCTTTCTTATTTTCCTTTTGATTTTTCAAATAAGTTTGACTAGCTGTGTGGTGGTAACACATGCCTTTAATCCTAGCACTTAGGAATTAAAGGTAGGTAGATCTCTGAGTTTGAGGCTAGACTAGTCTACAGAATGAGTTCCAGGAAAGCCAGGGCAACACAGAGATACCTTGTCTCGGAAAACAAAATAACAAATAAATAAATGAATTGACTGACTTAATCTATTTCTTGAGAGAATCTAAAAGGCACAGAAAACCACAGGTTTGAAAACATAAGCATCGGTGGATACAATATGTCAATTCATATAAATTTTGTGATTTCACCCTTTTGCATATTTGGATTCTTGGATTGGGACTTGGAGGAAAAACTAGTCTACTTCTCTTCCTTCCAGAGTCAGTGTCCCTGTCAGTGTTACTATTGCTGTGACAAGAACAAAACACTGTGATCAAAGCAACTGGGGAGGAAAGGACTTAGTCAGCGGAAGCTTCTACATCATAGTTCTTCATCAAAGGAAGTCAGGACAAGAACTCAAGCATGAGCTGATGCAGAGGCCATGAAGGGGTGCTGCTTACTGGCTTGCTCAGCCTGCTTTCTTATAGAACTCAAAACCATAAGCCTAGGGGATGACCCCACCCAACATGGGCTAGCCTTCCTCCAAGAATCACTATTTAAGAAAATACCCTACAGGCTTGCCTACAGTCCAATCTTATGATGGCTGTTTCTTAGTTGTGCCTCTAGATATAAAACTGTACAGCACAGTCCTTATATCTGGGTTTTTTTCCCAGGAAAGTAGCAGGGAGAGATGTTGGTTGTTTGTTACTATATTTAAAAAAAGACTTCTTTATCTCTGCCCAGGACTGACTGAAGCACTTTCTAAGCACAGGATGGACAAAGCAGGTGGAAGGTACAGTCGTGAACTCTCCATACATAGTCAGAAAACATGAATGGAGACAGAGAAATTAAAAGGTAGCTTGACTTGATTAAGCACAGACTCCCCAGCCTAGCAGGGAAAGTCAGTGCTCACGTGATTGGCAAATCACCAGTGCCATGCACTTCCCTAATCCCCTGTCAAACTACTCTGTCAGCAAGACCCATGCTTCCCCAGGTCCATGCAGCATGCCCATGGAAATCCAGCCCATCCTTAAAAGTCTATCCAGTCAGCATATGATAATCATTGTCCCTTTGCTGCCCAGAGGATCCACTGTTCTGGCCTCTCTCAAATGGTGCATCTTCTGGGAGCCCTCTTAGATCCATATGACCTCTCTTGACCTCTCTTCGCCTTTCATTCCCTTCACTGACATTTAAGAACTCCTGACAACCTTCTACTGTGAGTTGGATGCAATGTTGGGCACTTTTCATATAGTTGTATAATTTCACGCTCACGTTTTCAAACAAGAGTTTCTGGAGGGCCCCTGGGCGTATGAAAAAAAAAGAAAAGAAAAAACCTAGTGCTCATAAATTCACATTCATGGCAATAAGTCCACTCAAGACCATAACCTAGATTTATTAACTTTTGCATCTGGGACTATTTCCATCAATATTTCAGCAGCATCTATTTAATGTAATTATTATTTATATCTCTATTACTTCAGCACAGGATGTGAATCTTACTTCATGTATAGCTTGAACACAGAAATGTCTGGCCTAAATATGGCTCATATATGTCACTCTTGGGTATATTTCCAAAGGACTCTAAGTCAACATACCATAGAGATACCTACACATCTGTGATTATTGCTGCACTATTCAAAATAGCCAGGAAGTGGAAGCAGCTTACATCTGCAAACAAAATGATAAAGGAAATGTGGTATATATCCATGTAAGTTTACTCCATGGTGAAGAGAAACACTATCATGACATTTCCAGGCAAATGGATGGAACTAGAAATCATTGCTAAGTAAGAGCCAGACAGAGAAAGACAAACTCTTCTCCCACGTGCCAAGCCTATGTTTAAAATTAAATATACATATGTGTGTGGTACTATATGCAATTTTATTTAGGCATGCATGCACGTACATGTATGTATGTGAGTGTACATGTATGTGCATGCATATATGAAGGCCAAGGTCAACCTTGGGTGTTGTTCTGAACCACCCTCCACCGTATTATAAAGACAGGGTACCTCACTAAACCTGGGGCTTGCTTTTTCAGCTTGATTTGTTGGTCAGTGAACCCCTGCAATCTACCTGCTTCCGACCCCAAAAACTGGCTTTATTTAGAAAGAAATTCAATCAAATGCATCATTAAGAGCCATTCCTGGAAAGGAATTTTTACTAAATATAGTGCCAGTGGGCTCAAGTCGAGCTCTTGGCACAGAACAGTTCCTGGGGAAAGAGAGGTGTGTCTTGCTCTATCTTCAGTTAACATTTTGAAGACTCGGTTCAGTGATTCAATTGTTGTGCCTTCATTTGGACATTGGAATTTACCCAGCAAGTTGTTTGTTTGTTTGTGTTTGTTGAACCCATGATCAGCCCATACATGCTGTGAAGTATTTTGCCTTTCTTGTTCTTGTTCTCATCCTGATTTGCAGTAAGAGTTTCATACATGCCCACTTCATGCCCTGTCAAGAGGTCAGCCTTAGGACCGCTGGAATGTTGTGCCTCCTTGACCTTTGAACATAATATTTGCATCATCTCAAATCCACTCATACAGAAGCTCAAAACCAATCCAGTCTCTGCTGAGGGACAAACACAGAGAACTGTGGTCCTTGGCTTCAAGCCTTTTCATCCATGACAGCATTCCCCATTGTGTTTTGCTTTCGTCTCCATCCCTCTTCGCTCTCTCTCCTCATGCCATACTTGGTAAGTCTTGGGCATAGGTTCCAAACAAGAACTCACTCACCTGGGCAGGATGTGACCTGGGGATCATTAATTAATTCACTGAATCCAATGGCTGAACCTGCTGACTTCCAATATGTTTACATACGTCAAGTTTCTCATAAGATACCCAGAAAATGGCGATCTTATAAGATCATCTCTTAATGGTCCACAGAGAGTGACTCAGAAAGGAAACACAAGTCCCTCAGACTTTTCAAGACCTGTGAAAGTCTTGCCTCTGTTATCGTCATCACTTGAGGTGGATCCACAGGGCAGCAGATGGGAGCCCTTCAGGCTGTACTGAGCCTCACAGCTCCCTTCCCAGGAGCCCAGGGGACCAGGGGACCAGGGGACCAGCCTGCTTGTCATTTCCAGCCTCAGAGCATTCCTGTTCAGTCCAGCTAGAGCATCGCACCCTGCCACAGAACCCCAGAGAAAGGCCAAGCCGTTATATCACTACTTGGGTGGGCTACATTACTGAACAACCATTGGCTAATTCGCTTCTGAAGCAAACTAGGAAGGATTATATATTGTTTGGACTTTCTGAGAAGTTTGCCTGTCTCCTGCAGACTGACACCGTTCAACACGCAGGGCAAGTGTTGAGCTCTCACTCCATGTAGTAGAACGAGATGCTGTAGAATCCTAAAGAAGAGTTTGGTACAAAGGTGAAGCTTGTCCAGGGCAGAATAAACTGGACTCCATGTAAGTGCTATCAACAAGGCTAAGATCTCTGTGGAGAGTTGCAGTCCCAGGGGAGTAGCAGAAGGCAAACACAGAAGGAGGGGGAAATCGTAGGCAGATAGAACGGATGGGAAAAAGGAAGGAGGTGGCAGTCAAGACTGGCACCTTTCCTGCCTACTCCCAGAAGAGCATGAGTGTCTCACTCAGGCTCCTTTCCCTAAAATATGTCACCTCTTCTCTTGTTTTCCTGGCCTCTTCTCCCAGACTGGTTTTGACTCCATGTTACTGCCCTAGAAGCTTTCTCCATCCTTCTTACAGAGAATTGAAAGTTTCCTTTTGGAGAATTCCCAGAGCCCTGGGGGCATATTTTAAATATATCTGTTGTGCCGGTGATGTAAGCACAAAGCCATGGGCCAGATCTCTAGCACACAATGAATCCAAGTTTATTAGTGCGCTCCCATAGTCCTAGCACTCAGAAAGTATCAAAATACAAAATATCTTTCTATTTCTAAACTCAGCATAGCACTTGGAAGATGTTGAATCAACTAAAATCGGTTGGAAGTCTCTTGGAGGGAGAAAAATTAGGAGAAAATGTACAATAGGTGAATGGTTTATTTATTTTGTTTTGTTTTTTGTAAGTTAGGTTCAGAAGAAAATCGTGCAAGTGTAAGCTGTGAGAGTTGAATGCACAGTGAGATCTCAGGAGCGAGGTTAAAGGGACAGACAGATGGACAGGAAGGGAGTGATGGAGGCAACAATGGCCTCACACTTCGAGATCTGGGGAAGGAAAACTGAGGAGAGAAAGATGAAGGAAAACCAAGCATCATGGGAAGTGAGGACTTCAGGAGAAGGCTTGTTGCCGGCACCACAAATACTGGAGAGAAAATGGGAAGAAGTTGGGGAAAAGAGATTTCACGAACAAAAAACACTGGTAATATGACAGTCAAATGACAGAGCCAGGTACACAGGGTGGTGGGCAGAGAAATGAGAATAACCAAAATAAAACTCTCATCTGCACAAAACAGAGGTTGGTGGTGAACAAGCACGGACGTCCTGGGTGATGCTCTGGAAGGTAACGACTCAGAAGAGCAAGAGAGGGCGTCTCTGGCGAGTGCAGAGACGGAGACGTGAGGGATACACTTCCTTCCTATAAGGAGAAAATGCCACGCAGCAGGATCCCTAGATGCAGAAGAGAGGAAAGATGAGGATTCTTGCTGATTAGCATTCTGGGGCAGCATGAGAAACGGGCGCTATTCACACACAGTGCTGGCCAGAGGCCTGAGCAGCCAAGACCCCAGAAGTGTAGCTGGACCCCAAGGCCGGCCAAGAGTCTCCCATCCACAGCCTGGTTGTTGAAGAAATGAGTGATCATATAAAAGAGATATATTTTAGGGAACAAATTTCCTCAAACTACTTTAGCAGACCCAGCCACCACTCAGAGCTCTTTAATTTCATTAAATTGTGTAAAACCACAAACTCCTCTCCCACCACTCAGCGATACGGCTTTAAAATATAGGAGAGAAAGCAATTTCTGATTGGCTGTTCTAAAATGCTTTTCTGCTGAAAGCACAGTGATTGGTTTATGCTGTTAGCATAAATTAGCATAGCCTCATTTATTTTAGTAGGGACCTAGAGAGAGGACTCCTATTGTATTTAAAATTCTGTGACAATAATGAAATTTCTTATTAACTTACAAGGCAGGTCATTAACAAAGAAGTTAAACAAAGCTTATATAATAATTTAATGTTTTTCATTCAATGAGGAAAAAACACTCCGGCACACTCACATGTTCAGTCACTAGACAAAATAATCTTTGTAAAAATGTGATAGGCCCTTCCTCATATATAAAGAGGGAATACTGAAACCTCCAACATTCTGTCACTCAGTTTGTGTGAGATGAACTGAGAGGGGACTTTCTTCATCCCTCAGAGGGCTTTAGAGCAATATAAGTGCAGACACAGCAGAAAAGGCATCCAAACACCCTTCAAATGAGCCTTTCTTCTGTCTCAGTTGTTTTCTGGTTCACATTATGGGAAATCCCAATACACAGTTATTAACATGACATCACTTAATGATAATACCCAAACCACTTAGGGATTCAGTACACTGGAGGAAGAAAGGGAAAAGGAGAGGGTGGGACTTTTTTTCAAAAGGGGGGGGGACTAAAGCCACTGGAAGGTATTTGGCCTTCTCCCCTTCCCAATTCCAACAAGTCTTGCTCTAAATTAGGAAATCTACATGTCTAAAATGTTACCACTTTCACTTAAAGAATCTGGAAGAGTCTCCAGGGCTTTGGTGGATTAAGATCCCAGAAGGAGGGTTATTCAGGAGTATGACACATCCCTCTTCTACCAGCTGCTTTACTCTGGTTGCTAAAAATTATGCTAAATAATATAACAGATGGGGCCTGTTGTGCATTCTCCTTAAATATACCCAGATGTATGGCTACACACGGGGTGAGCATCACCTCAGCTACTCAGAGATAAATGGAGGAGATCATATTTGCCTAAATTGGCAGCAAATTCTTCAGCCACTCATTCTGTAACACTCTGACCCCCAAGCGCCTAAGGTCTGGTCCCCACAATTGTGTGGAGGTGTTAGCCCCATCACAGACTGTATCTCTAGGCTCTGAACAGACAGACAAGGGCAGCAGTCAGGAAAGGCCACTCTGTAACTGAAAGTTTTGAAGTTGTTTCCAAGCTGCTGGCTTTGGCTGCTCTGCTAGAAGCACAGAGTACAGGTGCGTATCTGACAAGTGGGTGTCCCCAGCTCCCGGGAGAGGAGGAAAGCTTTTAACCCAAGAAGGATGTGGAGACACCACCTAAATATGTGATGGCAAAGCAGAGAAGACTCTCTGGTCAAGTTCCCGCAGCTCACAGCTGAACAAAAGCAAAGACACCACACCGTGCCACACTGGGCCGATGAGGAAATGAAGACCGACTCAGCAGAACAGCTTAAAGCCTCCTAGGGTCTGGAGCTATTTATTCAAGAACATCCAAACTGCTGAGTGTAATTTCTGACAAAGCCAGGAAAGTTCCATAATGAAAACTGGGTAGGTCAAGAAATCCAGAGAACACAATAACGACTATAACTTCTACTTCCCGTACGCACAAAAGTGATTTTTTTAAAGTCCTAGATGTTTCCATCTTTAAAAAAGAGATGCATGTGGCCAATTATAAAATACGAAAAAAAATTAGCTTTAGAGTAAACCTCTATCATAACAGGGAAAATAAAAATGAAATTGACGGGAGCCTTGAATTTCATCATCTGTTTGCAGAAGCTCTTTTTAAGTATATTTAATGGAGTACTTAAATCTCAGTGGAAACCCACTGCCAGTAGCCATTTTCAGAAGAAGTTGGTTTCTCTATCGGCTGTGTGCTAATGAGTCTGATGGGCAGCTCACACTCAGGATGGGGGTAATGACTGGTTAGAGTCACCCCTCACCCTGACCCTAACTCTGTGTGCCGGCTCTTCAGACTGTCCCTATGAGTCATGCTGGGTATGAAAAAGGAACCCTCCACGAGACTTGAAAAATCGATGCTATTTTCAAAAAAATCGTCAATGTGGACAAGACAACGCCAAACACGAGAATATGAATATCACCAAACATAGAAGCAAAGTGTTTTGCTTATTTGGAAAGTGACAGATCATAATCTAAGAGAGTGGATTATGGATTTGGGCTTGTGAGTCACTTTATCAGCATTGGATTCCAATGGGGAGGATGTGTTACAGACACAAAACTCTGCTATCTCTAAGACACTCTGATTTAGACGACTGTGATGAGTCTTCTAAAGCTAACAAGACTGACTGATGTTCTCGGCTACACGTTAGAAGAACTTGAGTCTCACTGGAAGCCTGTGGTTATAATCTGAATTTCAAATATCCACCAAACATCCGAAAGCTCACACTGGGGCTTGGTACCCCACCTGACTGTCTACCGTAATAGGTTGGTACCCCACCTGACTGTCTACTGTAATAGGTTGTACTGCAGTGGGTTGCAACCCCTCGAGAGTTAGAACAATCCTTTCACTGAGGTTGTTGCAAAGAGGTGAATGGTGACTCGGATGTCATTTCCCGCTTGATGCTGTTGGGCAATTCAGTGTCGAACGTTAGATTGGGAAGTATATTTCACAAGGGCAGTGAGGAAAGCGTCAAGAATATTAGTTTGATTTTAATTTGAATTTTAAAATGGCGATGGTCATATACACTCACAAGGCCAGTTACCATCAAAGTTCATAGTCAGGCCTTGGGGAATAGAATGGTATAGGTGGAACCTGGAGATTACTATAAAGGGAAAGATTCCAAAATTATACTCTGGGGTTGGGGGTTGTAGTGGTTTGAATAGGTTTGACCCACAGGGAGTGGCACTATTAAGATGGGTGGCCTTGTCGGAGAAAGCGTGTCACTGTGGAGGTGGGCTTGGAGGTCTCCTAATGAAATCAAAGCCTCCTCCTGGCTGCCTGCAGAAGGTCCCCTTCTGCTGTGGATCAAGATGTAGACCTTGCAGCTCCTCCAACCTCATGTCTGCCTGCTCACCGCCAGGCTTCCCGCCATGTTGATAATGGACTGAACCTCTGAAACCGTAAGCCAGAGCAATTAAATGTTTGCCTTTTAAGAGTTGCCTTGGTCATGGTTCCTCTTCGTGGCAGTAGAAACTAAGTATGACAGGGGCCTTAGCATTACATAGGAACAATATAAAGCAAGAAAACTTGAGAAATAGATCATAAACATTGGGGTTTGGTTACACTACAAAACACCATGCACAAGCAGGAGATGTGAGTCACCTGGTGAAGGTCTGTACACTTTGGCGGTGAGGATGATGAAGAGGCATTCAGATGAGGATTAAGTGAGCAAAACCAGAGGCGCACTGGTAAAACCGCTATGAACAGACCTAGGCCAAAGGGAAGAAGTGGTGATGTGTTACTAAGTATACAGTGCTATTACAGAAGCAGGAAGCAGTGTGATGGGAAACCTCAGTTACATCTGATTGCGTTCTCCAAACCAAAAACAGAAAGTCTGGCACAGTTAATGCTTGGGCTGAATGACAACTTTGTTTCTTCAGAGAGGAAGTAACCAGGGGAACTGCAACTTGGAGGGGAAAAAAAAAAAACAAAAAAACAGTTCTGGAACCTTGGGTGAAATCAATGACATCATAGCCATGGCAGAGCTGTCTTAAACTCATGGCTTCCCCACAACAATGCTCACTACCTCTGCAAAACGTACTCGCTAATGCCCAGAGAGAGGAGAGCAGTTCAACCCACTATTTTAACCAGATAATATGTTCATCAACCCCCAGTAGTGTTTCCTTCCAACCAATGCCAGTCCTGGATAGGGCAGATACGTTGTTTACACTACATATTTCAAGTTGAGTAAATATTAGTGCAAAAAGAAAAAAGCCATTATGAATTAAACTTTTCACAGTTTGATGACTACTGAAAAACAAAACAAAACCCTGCAATTAAATTGTGTGTCGGCAAAACAGCTGGATAGGTTGTTTGAAAACTTTAAATCTGCAAAGAATACAGATACTGGTGGGGTCTGCTGCCACATTTCTTCATGAAGTCATGTCAAACTTTAAAAAAAAAGTGTAGATTAAAAGTTAACCATGTTCCAGTGGATGGCCCCATACACATCACACACACGTATGGGCAGCACTCATTGGCTTTAGTAGATTCGTTTTACAAGGAAGAAGAGAGAAAAGATTGCAATTTTTTAAAAAAGGATATTTTATCTGTGAGGAGCTAGAAGGAGAACTTTTTGAACACAATCAAAATACGTTGTTTGCATGTATGAAATTCTCAAAAAGCAAATTTAAAATATTATATTAAAAAATCTAGTTTGAAGATAACGTTTCAAAACTTACAACTCTTTTCCAACAACAGCACCCCTGAAAAAAAGATTTCTATCCTAATATTTTTAATATCCAGGTAGGTCAGGGCTGCCAATCCGACAGTAAAGCTGCGGTTTCCGGGAAGCAGGCTTCAGACGGCTAATTAGAAACAGAAGCAGGTAGCGCACTCCGTCTGCAGGCTGCCTTTCTGTGTGCAGTCCCTGACTGTGATTCTATAGTGGCAGAACAGCAGAGGCTCAGGGCAAAGGGCTCCCACCGTGGCCTCTGCTTTCAAATGGACTGAAAATGGAAAAAACAAACAGAGGTTCTTGGAAGCAAACAGAAAAGTCTGGGACGCTCCAAAAAGGTGTCAGATAGATTGACAGTTACAACTGATAGAAGTCACAGAAGGGCATTGGGGGTGGCTGGTGAGATGTCTCAGAAGTAAGAGCGCTAGCTGGTCTTCCAGGAGACCAGGGTTCAATTTCCATCATCCACACAGCAGCTCACAACCATCTGTAACCCCATTTCCAAAGGCTCTGAAGCCCAGTTCTGAGCTCCGCTGGCACCGGGAGTGCACATGGTACCTATAGACATGCACGCAGGCAGAACGCCTATACATATAGAATAAAAGTAAGTAAATCTTTAGAAAAAACACACAGAAGGACCATTGGGGAGGTGACATGGTGGGGCTGGAAGGACAGGACTGCTCGCCTTTTGTCACTGGAGGATGCTGAAACCAGTAAACCTAATGAGTAGAATAGCACTTACGAGTGATTAGGGAGGGGCGGAAGGGACAGAGAGTGTGGGTGCCAGGCTGAGAGCGGGGGCGGGGGGGGGGTAGGGGGGGAGAGGATGGAGGATGCAGGAGCTACAGCCAGGGCACGCTGGGCACACATGTGGAACTACCACTGCAAATCCCGTTTACTCATCCAGTTACTACGTGATAATAAAAGTAAATAAAAAGTCCACTGGGGAGAGTGAGTATTGCCTAGTGCGGCTAGGAAATTTACTAGTAGGGCTGCTAAGCTGCTGTGAACCAAGAGACACACTAGGAGCGTTGAACGATCAGGTTCAAATCTGATTCGCCAACAGATGAAAAGGCACTAAATGGAGAGCCACACATAATGTGCTTAAGCCTCGAGCTTATGGTTAATGCCAGGAAAGATTAGGCTAATAGGTGGTTTGAAATTTCAGGGTTTAAAGAAAATAGATCATTCTTTCTAAGCTAGCAAACAGTTGCTATCAAATTTATTAGAGAAATAATAGAGACATTTAGCCTAAAAGCATCATGGGACCCAGAATGCCTGCCGCTGAGAGGGAAGGAGCATAGACTCTACTCTCAGGTCTTTTTTAAGGGACCTGGCTGAATAAGAAAAAGAAATTGCCAAAAAAAGGAACAAAGTTCAAAGCAAAGGATACATTGTCTCCTCCTCTCTGTCAGATCCCCCGACTGTCAACCAAAGCCCCTGAGATCTCTGTAAAACTGTGGCAACCCTTGGAACCCAGCTTGTTTAGGAGGGTTAGGTAGAGAAAGCACACAGTGACAGAAGGCAAAGCTCCTACGGTAAGGAAGGTGTCACGAGATGAAGAGGTCTGGTCTGCCTTTGGATACCTTTGGACATGCTAAGAAAAGCATTGATCTCTTCTGCTACAAAGAGACAACCTTCCACGAAATGCATAGGTCCAAGGAGCAGGCAAACTCCCATGAACTTTGCAAGAGAGCCTACTGGAGGCTGGGAGAGGAGGCTGGGAAATCATGATTTACTAGCTTTGGAGTTTGGATTTACGGATCGCTATGATTCGGATATGGTTTGAATGTGTCCCCAAAGGCTCATAGGTTGGAAATTTGGTCCCCACTGTGGCAATGTCAAACGTCAGTGAAACCTTTAGAAGGAGGACTCTAACATGAGGTAATTAGGTGATTAGGGTTATCAGCCTCAGAAAGGATTAATGGAGCATTTAAGGGACCACAATGAGTTCCGCTAGAGAAGGTTCTTATAAAAGAGGAAGCCAAGGCCCCAGGCTCTCTGGCTTCCTAATCAGCTAGATGGGTTGTTCAGTCTGCATGTGCTCTGGCTGGCTACTGTGGTGCCCTCCAGTTTGGGATGCTTACCAAAGGCCAAACAGATGTGGCTGCTTAAATTTGGACTTTCCAACATCTTGAGTGCCATAAATCTCTTTTCTTTATACACTGCATGGCCTCAGGTATTTTGTTATAGCAACAGAAAACGGGTTAAGACAAGCCTGATGAAGAGGTGGGCATAGACACTATAAATGGTTTCACAATGTTATGGATTCACTGAATGCCGCTGAATGGCATACATACAAATCATTAAAATAAAAAATACTGTGTGTCAAGTATGTTTTACCACAATAAATAAAACAAAAAGGCCTGCTTTTTACCAGAAACCATGCAGACGTAGATCTGAATTACAGGTTGTGGTCATTTGGTCTGTCTTCCTACACAGACTGCCGGACCCTTGGTACTGACCAGGGGTTAATGACAAGAGCAGCTGAGCCTGAGCCTGGGCAAGAGAGCAGGGCTTCAGAAGACTTGGCACGGGAGCCAAGTCTGAGACAAGTGACGAGAGTGGGAACTAGAAAGAATTCAGCCCTGGCATAACTCACTGACAAAATAGCTTCCTAAATATGGGCTGACTGGCTTTAGGAGATATGTGTTCCTACTGGTGGGGACATGGGAAACTGCTCATGCCTTTGGTAAGAGCATTCGAGAATGAGACAACTTTTACTGAACTTTAAGTTCCCTCCCCAAGGGCAAGCAGGTGATGTTTATTCCTCTAACATGATCTCCTAGAACCATGGGTTAGTTTCACAACATCCCCACTGATTAAGTTAAAATAAAAAATAATAAGGGCAGTGGAAAGGAACTCAGACGATTTAGCTGCGCCATCTGTTCTTGGGGACACACAGTTGGGACATTGGAGTAGGTGACAAAAGGAAAGAATCCTTAGCAGTGAGAACTGTCAAGGATGAGGAGGATGACAGTCATCTGGTCTTACATGCATGGAACTGGTTTTTGAGAATCCTTCAGTTACCCAGAAAGAACCATTTGGGTACATTTCTTTCTTAGGAAGATCTAATAAGGACCTGAGGTGGATTCCCCAGATCCCATGTAAAACAAACAAAAAACAACAAACCAACAAAACACAGGGCACAATCCAGTAACCCCAGCCTGGGGGGAGGGGGGCAGACCCCCGCCGCTCATTGGCCATCAAGCTCCTACTAGCCTAGCTCCAGACCAGTGAGACACCCTGCCAAAAAGAGAAAAATGGTGGGCAGAATCTGAGGAACTGTACTTAAGGTAGTCCTCTGGCCTCCACAGTACATGAACAGGCCTGTCCGAGTCAGCTGGGAGTCCAAGGTCAGCTCACAGTAAGCTCTGGGCCAGCATGAACCAAGAGTGAGACTCTGTCTCTAAAAACTAAAAACTGTTTACAATATTGAAAGTGTTCTGAATGTCCAACAAGAGAACAATGGTTAACCAAATTATAGGACTAGGCACGCTAGCTTTCTCATTGGCCAGTAACGTTTAGACAGTCTGGGGCTGAAGAGCTACTTCAATAGTCAAAAGTTAGCATTGCTCCTGAAGAGAACCAAAGTTCAGTTCCCAACATCCGGTGAGGTAACTCACACCTACTTATAGCTCCTACAGGGAACTACCTTCTACAGCACTGCACACTCACATGCAACACGCCGAAACCCACACTCAGACACGAATGCATACACATAACTTACAACAGCAGCCATGGCTAGAGAGAGACCCCATCGTATATACACGCCTGATAGTGGTGCAGCCCTTTAACCCCAGCACTCGGGAGGCAGAGGCAGGCAGAGTTGGAGGCCAGCCTGGTCTACAGAGAGACCTGGTCTCAAACACACATTGAAAGATTGCTCAGCAATAAGGAACTCATATGTTATATAACTATGGTGCATATAGATTTGAATACAAACTGATCCAAATTTTTATTTTATATGTGGGAATATAGAAATGCATATGAAACAGTAGAAGAGAGAGAGGGGGGTATAAAGAGAGAGAAGGAAAAGAAATTACTTATCAATATATCAAATGATTGTGGGTAATTCACTTTTTTCTTTTATTTGTATTTTCCTTCAAGCTTCAGGGGTTAATTTTTATTGAGAATCACTCATTACTTAGAAGATTTTAAATAAAAGTGGTGGCTTTTAGTTCGTTTCCTAATTTTGTTGTAAAGCTTTCTGGGTGTATTAGAGTCTTGATATTTAATGAGAAAGTGGCCTTGCATCTCGTATTGAAATAGGATTGTTGCTCAAAGAAATAGACTTACAGCAATTATGCTGTGAAGAACATGGTACAGGCATGGACTGGCCCTCACTCTAAAACCAAGTTGATTGTTACTTTCCATTTTATATATCGAAGACTTGAGGCCCAATAAACAGTTTGTGCAAGGTTTTCCGAATAAAACCCGAATGTGGGCTGCTTTGAACCCTTGTGACATTCTTCCAACCAGTCACCTGATCACCCAAATCTCCTTTGTGAGTGTCCAACCAGGCATTCACTTCTTTCTTAGGATAAGATTATGTCAAAGTTCCCTCTTGAATCTATCAAAACTAAACTGGGACAATCAACGTGTTACACATACTCAAATGAAAAAAGGCAGAAAAAGAAAAAGAAAACCCTAGAATTAAAGCCAGATCTTAATTTGGAGATTGAAGATGACGATATCCACAGAAAACTACACAGAATGAGACTGGGTCTCTGCTCTGCCATAGACTAGCTATTGGCCAGTGATCGCAGTCACGGGGCGGTCCACAAATGCATCATCAACACCAACATCATCGACTGCTAAGTCAACATCAATAAAGTGAAAAATATACTTCAATTCTGTGTTTATTTAAAACAATTCTATCATGCCTAAAACTCCAGCACTCAGGAGGTTGTCATAGAAAAATTCCAAGTTCCAGGCCTCCCTGGACTACATAGTGCGTTCCAGGTCAACCTAGGATAGGATATATTATGAGATCCTGCCCCCCACTCCTTCCCCCCAGAGCCCCACCTTATAGTGAATAAGAGTCCCATACTAAAGGAATCCATTGGTCCTGTCCATTCATGCCATGTCTTTGTTAACTCACAGGCAGGTCTCCAGACGGAAGAAAATTGCGCCCAATATATTATCGTGGCTCTGACAAGGGATCAGAACAGGCTTGTGGGAAGGTGACTTTCCCTGCGGGCATCCAGGATTGTTTAGCCCACAGAGATGAAATTTACAAAGGGAACTGAATGATGAGAGTTAATATAATTTCTTCCACCAGAGTAATTTACTTCCATTTCTGGGCAGGCAGGTCCTGGCCACACGGTCTTTTCTCTCCATCATTCTCCTGCAGTATAGCAGGGGCCATTAAGCTAGGTAAAAAGATGAATTGCTAGGGATGATTATGCATGCCTCCAGCAGTCCAGGAAATGTACTCAAGAACAATAAAAATATCCGATGACCTGTCAGGGAGATGCTTATGCAAATGAGGGCATTGCCAATCTATGTGTGCTTGCTCGTGGAAAGCATATCATGAAATATAGATGGGAAAACTGGAGCACTGAAAAAAAAGAAAGAAAGAAAGAAAGAAGAAAAAGAAAAGAAAAGAAAAGAAGCTGGTTTCTGATTAGGATATGCTAAAGATGAAAATTCATGCTCGGATGCCTGAATCAGCTATAAAAGGAGACCCTGATGGACATAGATCAGCACCCAAGTTGATTTCTTTAGGAAACTCTGTGAGATGACAGCTCCTGTTTACTCTCCAGAATGATACTACTGGGTGCTGAAAATTCTTTGTAATCCTCAGTGTAAAATTCACTATAAATCTACATCAACAGAATCTTTCTGCTCTTAAACAGTAAACAGAGGTGTGGTGGGTCTCTCACTTTCAAGGGATCCCTAAGAGCTGACAAAGAAAGAAATGGAGGCAACCCCCCTGTGGGAACCGGCTGAGCTTAGGCACCCTGCAGCCCAGACTCCTTCCTCTCAGAGGGGTAAAGCAAAGGGCTTTCTCTTCCGGGAGCGCTTTGCACATAACACATGAGATGTGAGCTCTTTACCACAGCTTCCCTCGGGCTTGGGCTTGCCCTATGCAGAATTTAAATGGCGTGTGCCCCATATCAGATGAGCCATCCGCCTGCTATATCAACTTGAACCTTTAAATGGTGTATTTGAAAAAGAACTTGTCACTTGGACCCTCCAGTGTGTCCCCGAAGTCTCCCTGCTTCAATAAGCTGTTCAGATCAGAAACTTCAGAAGTACTCCCCTTTTCCCCCTCCTTTTATTGAAATCAGGTTCTTTTCTCACACAGTACATCTTGATTACAGTTCCCCTCCCTCTACTACTCTTAGCTCCTCCCACCTCCCCTCCCACCCGGATCTACTCCCTGTTCTGTCAGAAAAGGACGGGCTTCTAAGAGATAACAATATTAACAAAATACAGTAGGATATAACAAACAAATAAAAAAAACACATCAAAGTTGGACAGGCAAGCCAACAGAAGAGCCCAAAAGAAAGCACAAGAATCAGAGACCGTTTGCACGTTCAGAAGACCCATAAAAATACTTAACTGAAAGCTGTAACAGCCCGGGTAGTCCTTAGTGAATCCTGCAGACTCTACCTCCCATACACGTGATAACACCACTTGCTTCAACTGTGTACAACTCCCACACAGACCAAACCATGATGTCCCCGTGAATGCCAGATAGCCCTCCTATGGTTTCCTAACTGGCCTTCTTTCTTCTTGTTCCTGTTAAGAATCTGTTCTCTGGGGTTGGGGATTTAGCTCAGTGGTACAGCACTTGCCTAGCAAGTGCAAGGCCCTGGGTTCGGTCCCCAGCTCCGGAAAAAAAAAGAAAAGAAAAAAAAAAAAAAAAGAATCTGTTCTCTACTCAACATTTAAAAGACATTCGGAACTCCCTGCCCCATCATGCAGAGTCATGACCCCGGTGCCCCTGGAAGCCTGGGAATCCCTATGCACTTTGACCTCTCTCTCTCTCTCTCTCTCTCTCTCTCTCTCTCTCGATATCTCGCCGCCCATTGCTCATTCTTCTGTGCTTCCTGATGTTTATTAGCACGTGCTGTCTTGTTCCTTCTAAATTTCTGCCTACCACTCTACCACTGGCTTCCTGATGAGAGTCCCACAAGGGCAGAGATCTAGCCTTTTTGTCCACCACATTTCCTAAAACAGGGAACATATTCTAAACTGTAACCACAATGAAGCCTGGCAGTGGATGCCTCACTGTGAGAAGTAAAGTATAAAAATGAATACAAATTCCTTTCTGTTTGCAAGTGGCTGGCTACGGATTTTTTTTTTTTAAAGGAAGAGATTTTATATAATGTAAAAAGTATTTGCAACCTTAGAATCTGAGGTTGGGGAGATAGTTCAGTGGCTAAGATGCTTGTGGGGTAGCATGAAGACGTCAACATGATCTGAAGAACCACGGCAAAAGCTGGGCACCGGGGTGCAGGTTAGTCTTCCCAGCACGTGGGTGTCAGAGACAGCTTAGCCCCATAGTGAGCACCAGATAGCAAGAAACCCTATCTAGAAAAAAAGAAAAGAAAAAGAAAAAGGAGGGAGAGGGGGGGAGAGAGAGGGAGGAAGGGAGAAAGGGAGGGAGGGAGGGAGGGAGGGAGGGAGGAAGGAAGGAAGGAAGGAAGGAAGGAAGGAAGGAAGGAAGGAAGGAAGGAAGGAAGGTTGGTTGCCTGGCGTCCAAGAATACACATGCACAAAATAATAAAATCTTTGACTGTAGTGAAATTGATATGGCATGTTAATCCAAATAACAAAATGACAACCAGCTACTAAAAGTTTATGGCCCACTCACAATTAAGAACCTTACAAGGACTTAGGCATGGTGGCACACGCCTTTAATCCTAGAACTCAAGGCAAAGGCTGGCAATCTCTGAATTTGAAACCAGCCTGGTCTACAAAAAATTGAGTTCAGAGAAACCCTGTCTTTAAAACAAAACAACAAAACAAACAAACAAAACTTTACCTGTGTGTGGGTGCCCAGGGGCTAGAAGAGAATGACAGACTCCCTGGAGCCAGAGTTAGAGGAGGTTGTAAGTTACCAGTGTGGGTGCTGGGAGCTGAACACAGGTCCTCTGGAAGGACAGTAAGTGCTTATAGCCACTGAGCCATTCCTCCGCCCCTGCTTAAGAGACTGACCTCAGGTCTCTTTTATCAGGGGTGGCAGGAGACATGTACCCACCAGCCTGCCTGCCTGCCTGCCTGACTGTGCCTCAGGTAGCAAGGAGTTAGAGTCGACTTTGCATCTAGAACTGAAGAATATGTTGAACTAGGGGAAAGCAGAAAGGCTTGTCATTTTACAGTTCCTAGTTATAGCTCTGAATTATCATTCTGATCTGGACTGGAAGCTTCCATTTTGGGATTTGGGGGTTGGTTTACCTTGGATTGATTTGGTTGGAAACCACAGGTTAGGAAAAAAGAGCTGAGAACCAGAAACATGGCCACCTGAGTTCCAGTCCCTCATCTGCCGGTCTGAGTGGTGCGGGTGAGCTCATACACCCCCTCAGCTTTCAGGAAGAATGGATGCTTGCCCCCCCCCACAACTCTTGCCATTACTGTGGAACCTCTGTGAATCTGTGAGCCAAGTACAACAGTTTATAAGAAATGACACGTGAACAATAGGTAAAAGCCAAACTTAATTTTTTTAGTTTATTATATTTTTTTAGATTTTAATTTATTTGATGTGTGAGTGGTTTTGCCTGAATATATGTGTGTGTACCATGTAAGTGCCTGGTGTCTGCATAAGTCCTAAGACGGTGTCAGATCTCTGGAACTGGAATTATAGGTGGTTGCAAGCCACACTGTGTGGGTGCTGGGAACCAAACTGGGCCCTCTGCAAGAGCAGCAAGTGCGGAGGCCACTCTCCAGCCACTAAATGTAATTTTAAGATTTCTAATAGCAGCATTTAAAAGGTTTTCAAAACTTGAGAATTTCACTTTGTTACACTATACCTGATCCAGTAGTGACAACCTTGTATGACTCCAGTATGAAATGGCTGTTGGTGACATAGTTCAAATTCTTTCCCTCATTTTAATACTTCAAAAATTGGTATAGCTTAAATCTGCATCTTCAAAATTCACAGTAAATCATCAAACGGACATTGCAGTGAAGGCTTAGAGGATCCTAGCTCGCCAGAACACACAGCAAACTTTTAGCCTATCTTCCTCACAGGAATCGACTTAAAAGCATTAAGACTCTTCATGGAAGGTTGGCATCCCCATGTTCCGTGGGACCCGACTATGAAGGGGAAAGAGGCATCATGAGAAGAACATGGCTCTGGGCAGGAATCTCCAACAGAAAATACAAAGGTATGCTGTGTGTTTCTCAGAGTTGGGAGATGCCCAGAGGGCAGAGTGCTTTCCGCCCAAGCAGGAAGCCCTGAGCTTGATCCTCAGTACCCACACAGAAGCCAGGCACAGTGGCACATACTCTGTCCCCTCCCTGCAGAGGAAGATGCCTGGGCTGGCTGGCTGACCAGTGTAACAACAGAGTGAGCTCCAGGGTCAATTAGAAACCACGTCTCAAAAAGAATGAGGTAAAGATGAATGAGGAAGATATCCAATGCCAACCTTTGGCGTCTCTCTCTCTCTCTCTCTCTCTCTCTCTCTCTCTCTCTCTCTCTCTCTCTCTCTGTGTGTGTGTGTGTCTGTGTCTGTGTCTGTGTCTGTGTGTCTGTGTGTCTCTCTGTGTCTCTTCCTCTGCCTCTGTGTGTGTATGTCTCTGTCTCTGTCTCTCTCTCTCTCTCTCTCTCTCTCTCTCTCTCTCTCTCTCTCTCTGGTTAAATAGAAATGATTTATGGCACTTTGTGCCCTTGAGAATGGGACCAGGTGGGTGGGGCTCTTAAAGGTGCACCACGGACTCTGTGGATAGAGTTCAGGAGCTCCAGAAGTTGAAGAGGGAAGAATAGCATCTTTATTTCTATTAATCTCCAACTGCAATTCCGAATCCTGCTCAGTGGTGAATAGAAGCAACAAGCACTGTAGTTTTGGCAGACCCTGTTATCCGCAGAGATCACACCTGTTTTCACAGTACACTTTAATTCCCACAAATCCTAGAACAGCACTTGTTCAAAGCGACAGTTGTTAATTAGCCTACTGTAAGACCTTTGTCATTGAATAAATGAATAAAGAATCACATATCTCACGATAGCACGGGAATTTTTAAATGTTTTGATTAAAGCAACCGTAGCAAAATTGGTTTGTTTTTCAATCCTGCGATAACGTGGGTTTCTTTTTGTTTTTTATTTAAAAATGTCATTATGATAGGTAAATAAACAAAATGTCGTTCTGAGAAGAGGTCTAAAAGAGCCCATGTTGCATTTGTACTAATGAAAATATGCTCGTCCCCGAACAATGGTAAGTTCCATCCGCCCAGTCACATGGGATCATGGAGATCTGAGGGGACTTCCCTCTTCAACTCTGAGCCCTACCTGATTAACGTGCACTCGAAATGCAGCTTCCAGCCACTGCCCAGTGGCTCTTACTTCAAGCACCTATGCGCTACAAAAGCATAGCAGTGCACGTCTGTCATCTCTTAGCACTTGGGAGCTGGAGGCAAGGAGGACCAGGAATTCCAAGTCAAACTCATCTGTACAGTAAATGAGGCCAGTTTGAACTACGTGAGAGTCTGTTTCAAAAGCATAAGAAATGAATAATATAATGTAATCAATGTAATGTGCTCCTCAGATCTCCCATCCCAACAATTATGCTAATCAATTTACTTTCCTTTGCAGAATAGACCGTTGGCTTTCACATTCTGCAATGTAATACCTAGCTCACACATTTGTTCTGTAGACTAATTAATGTTTGAGTGTTTAAACACAATGCCGCTACAGAAGCAATGGCATTACAATGTGTTGGGACACTCTAGCATTGTAATTAGTACTAATTAGATTCTTTTCAACAGCTTGTTGAATTTACAAATTACTGCATGTAAGGTATTCTGCTTTCCTTGTTCATTATGAAAGACTCAGACACAATAGTTTAAATAGAAAGAGTTACCGTTAAGTAACGGTTCTCAAGATTGAACACCAACCACTCCCCTAAAGCCAGGAAGGACATTAGGAAGAGATCTTTGTGGGAACTGCCAAGCCATTGAACGTGTATTCCATGAGCCAGGTCATGACAGATGGCCAGAAGTGGCTTTGCACTTCCCTTTCCAATCTCGAGATCAGTGAAATCATATTGTGACTGAACCAGCCATAGTAGGAGTGACTTCACTCCATCCTTCTTACCCCTCTCCCTTCCTTCTTCCTTGCTCCCACTTTCTCCCCTCACTTGTCTGAGACGTCTTTCTAGTTCACCTGTCTCCATTTTACATAGGAGAAACTCAACGCAGTTCACAGATCAAAAAGTTACAAAGAATTCACATCAACAAGTCGTCAGGAGATTGTCTTCACATTCGATAACACCATAATAAGCCACTTATACCTTGCTCCTCAACATAAATATTTTCCTTTCTAGTGAAGAAGTTTCCTAAAGTCACCATTTTCTTTACAGAAAAAGAAAAAAAAAGGGAGGGAGGGTTGCTGAAACAATTCTTTAACCTGTTTGTTTTACTAGCATTTGGAGACATTTTAGTTACTAGATTAATCGATTTATGATCTACCATCCCAGCCATTAAAAAATTTCATCTCAAAAAATAGCAGATCAGGGGCTGGAGAAATGACTCAGTGGCTAAGGATGCTTGCCGAGCTAATGTGAGGACTTGAGTCTGAATCCCAGCATACATGTGCACACGATGGGCATGTGTGCCTGAACCCCAGTGCTGGTGCAGGGCAGGGTGCAGAAACAAGAGGATCACTGGGCCTGCCAGTTGTCACTCTAATTAAAAGATGTTAACAGGCTCAGGGAGGGAGTCTGCCTCAAAGGAAAGTGGAAAGTGATAGAGGAAGATACCCAATGCCCCTTGTCCTGGCTAGGTTTTATACGAACTAGAGTCATCTAAGAAGAGACGATGGAATAATTGAGAAATTATTCCATCAGATTGTTTTGGGGGGACATCTGTAGGATATCTTATTAATTGCTAATAGATGCAGAAGAGCCCAGCCCACTGTGGGCTATGCCAGCACTGGGCAGTGATTCTGGTTGTGTAAGAAAGCAATCAGAGCAAGCAATTGGAAAGCAAGACAGGGGGTTGGGAATTTAGCTCAGTGGTAGAGCGCTTGCCTAGCCTGGGTTCAGTCCCCAGCTCCGAAAAAAAAAAAAAAGAAAGAAAGAAAAGAAAAAAGAAAGCAAGACAATCCCACCTTCGGTGCCCACTTCCAGGTTTCTGCCTTTAGTTCCTGCCCTGACTTCCCTTAGTGATAGACTGTAATTAAGATATACAAGCCAAATCGGTCCTTTCCTCCCCCAAGTTGCTTTTGCTCATGATATTACAGCAACAAAAAGCAAAATAGGACACTCCCATGGCCTTCATACACCACCCAACGGTGTACACACAAACACATGTACATAGACCACACACATACACACACACACACACACACACACACACACACACACACACACACACACAAAGAGTAAAACTTGTTTAAATAAAAAAAGCGGATTGTTTAGAATGGAGTTATAAAACCAAAAGCTCAGTAAATGTTTTAATTTCTACTCTGGGGTAAGTTATAAGAATGAATTTATAGAAGACAGAAGAATATTAGCTATCACATTTCTTCGTCTGAGACATTTACTTGCTGGGTACATAGGGGGCACTTAATAAATGTCAACTTTTACTACTGCCATTGTTGTGCCTCACACGGAGAGCTGTTCTTAATTAAGACCTGACATCTCAGTTGGTTTGCACAGGTCTTAGTCATGCTCCAAAATTCTTATTTACTTTAAATTTAAACAGGACATTTCAATCCTTGTTACTCATTTAATCATTCTCTCCGACACAGTCATGTTAAATATTTATACTCCAGATATTACACATTTGCCATTGTTGCTAATAAAAATCTATCGTTATTTTAATGCTAAGCCTGTGTCTCTTTGCTTAGGCAATTACTCAGACATATCATCTCACACTCTGAGCATGACTTGCATAGGAAATCATTTTTTAAACAAACACATTCAATCCAAATTTGGAAAAAAAAAAAAAAAACGCTCGGGATTCTTTTGAGCAAAACACAGAAACTGTTGCTTGCCTTGTGTGAGTCCCAAAGTCAAGGGGACCTGACCCTACAAATGACACATCCTTTCAAAAGAGAAGTCGTGCTTTGCCTTCATCTCTGGACCCACACCGTTCATCTGCCCAGGCCCAGACCAGCCCTGGGGTGTCAACAGCTCCCCCAGGTCCCCACAGTCCTCTGGAAAGGAACAGAGAAGGCTGTGAGCAGGTGGGTACAGCTTCTTTCCCCCAGAAGTTCCAACAAGGAACAGAAACATGGAAGTTGTGTAGTCTCCCAAAATACTGGCAACTGAGAGTAAGTATGTTTCCTTAGTTCTCATGTTGTGACACGTGTGCCTTCCCCGTCATGTGGAACATGTTCCTAATTACCTCAGGGTGAGCTTGATTCTTTGGTTTGCTTTGGACTTTGCATTAGCCGGGTCTGAAGGTCTGGAGCAACCTGTGGTTCAGGGCTCATTGCTGCCCCCCAAGAACTCTGCCCCGTCTTGTGTATGGCAAGGGCGTTCTCCCTTTGCGAGATGGGAGTGTGGCCCACCTCTGTCAGCCCCAGAAATTGCCTGGCCCTATAAATCCATGATCTCATGGATCTGTTCATAAATCTAGACTCATGATCTGTTGTAGAAGACCGCTTTCTATTGTTTCTTTGGTAGTTTTCCTCCTTGATTTTCTTTATTCTCTAGTCAGATGTTAAAATTCTTACTGACTCACTATTGTCTTCCTCACTTTTCCATCTTCAGATGTCTGTGTTGTTTTCTGAAATATTTTAAATTCATTATCCAAGAAATGAAAACATTAATTTTTGATCACAGTATTTTTTTTAAATTTCTGAGTCCTTTCTTTTTTAAGTTTTTTATTTTATTTTTTTATTTTTTTGTATATGATGTTAGGGGTGGGGCCTCATGCTCATGCAAGTGCCTGGCTGTGGTGATGTGTATGCAGAGGTTCAAGAACAGATTTGTGGAGTTGGCTCTCTCCTTCCACCTTTGCATGGGTTCTGGGGATTGAATTCTGCCGGGCAACAGACTTGTCCCTCGCTGCCCCAAGAGCACCTTTTCATATTCCTTTGTCATTGTTACTTGGTCACATTCTAAGCTTGTTTTACAAATGCAAGACTTCTCTGCTGCAAAGCTGGCTGCAGATGTCACAGTGAAGCCAAGTCAAGACCATGGTGCTAGGACAGCAATGAACTATGACCTCGAGCCCCCTCCCACCAAGTCTCTCCCACTTATCACTATCTTAAACACGCCAACACACCACCCGTTCTCAGCCCCTTCAACTCTGCCTTTCTTCCCCTCCTACAAGGACCCAGCAGGCTCTTGCCCTGGTTTTTCTTGTAGACAGCAACTATGATCTTCTTAAATACAATTATCTAACACACACCTCATCTCCCACCTTAGCACCATCACCCTGTCATAAGCCCCCTTTATTCCTTTCACGACCCTTATCAAATGTGTGATGTTATTTACCTCCCCAGTTGCCACTTCCTTCCTGTCTGTCACTCCACCTGACTTTGTTCAGGAATCCCATGTTCACACTGCTCACCATGTTCTTCAGAGAGGCGCCCACCCAGGAGTGATCTTCCCTGGGTTAGTTAACCAGGCTGATTCCACACTCTTGCCAGTTATGTTGGTTTGACTAGGAATGCCACCACCACCACCCCCATAGACTCGTGTATGTGAATGCCTAACCCATAGGAAGTGACACTATTAGGAGGTGTGGCTTCACTGGAGGAAGTGCGTCACTGTAAGGGTGGGCTTTGAAGTCTCCTATGCTCAAGCTATAGCACACAGTCTCCTTCTGCTTCCTGTGGATGAGGTTGTAGAACTCTCAGCTCTTTTCGCCAGTACTACGTCTGCCGGCATGCTGTCATGCTCCCCACCATGATAATGGACTAAACCTCTGAAACTGTAAACCTGCCCCAATTAGATGTCCTTTATAAGAATGGCTGTGGTCATGGTGTGTCTTCCCAGCAGGAAAGCCCTAGGATGCCAGTATGACTGAGGAAGGAATGTATGACTTGCCTTTGGCCAGTGGGGCTGGAAGGCAAGTGTGAAAATAGTGACAAGCACACATGGCCTCCTGCATAAAGAGAACCAAGTAACTACCCATGAAGATAACAAGCCTTCTCAAGAAGCCAGTGCTGTCTGCACTCCTGACTCAAAGTCTGACTCTCGGTCTGATCTAGAGATCATTCCTCTCTGTAATGTTGAAAATACAGAAGAATGTGTGGAACTGCACCATCAGTAAACTCCAGACGACAGGAAAGTCCATCTGTTAACCAGATAATTGGCAAGCAAAGGAAAGACTCATGAGGAAAGCTTTAGCTGAGGAGAGACTTGAAAGAAGAAGTGTGCATAAGCATATAACACAATAGTGGTATCACAAGGAAATATGCAGAAGTCCTGACAAAATCTGAGCTTACTGGCCTGGTAGGCTGTGATTGGACAGCCCTGAGTACCCTGCGTGTAGTCCGTCCTCGAATCCAGGATGACAGGGACTTTCCCTAATCATAATATAGCAGGAGTGCCCTGTGTCTACCAACCTACATTAATTACTTAGCTTGTTGTCATAACAAAACACCTGACAATCAACAGAAGAGAAAAAAGGTTTCCTCCGTCTCAGGATCTGGGGTGTAAGTACATCAGAGAAGAAGGTTCTGGTTATGAGTAGCAGGAACATGTGGCAGCTGTCACACTCGTTCATGGTCAGAGAGCAAAGACATGAAACTGATACTCAATCCCCTTCTTTGATTCAGACTCAGAGTATCAGCCCCTGAGGCAGGCATGTGCGCATTCAAAGTGGGTCTTCCCTACTCAATTAAACCTTTCTAGAAATACTCACAAACATGTTTTGTGTTTATGAAATGCGTTTCCATGGTGATTCTAAAGCCAGTCAAGTTCACAATGCTGATTACCCATCCCAAGGCCTACGCCATATGCGATGGCTATTCTTGATTGTCAACTTGACCACATTAACTGGAATTAAAATCCAAGTGACTGGGTTCACCTGTGAGGGATTTTTTTTACTTAATTAAATCATTTGAAGAAGCAATCGATTCTATTTCATGTCTTTTAAATGGGAAGATACTTCTATAATTCGGATATTTTTAGGTGGGAAGATCTAGCTTGAATTTGGGTCACACCTCCTGCTGGAAGCCTATATAAAGACATGGAAAAAGGAAGCTTGTTCTCTCTTTGCCTGCTTGCTCTTGCTTTCACTGGCAAGTCCATTCCTTCACTGGCCTTAGGGTCTACCTCTTTGGAATCCCTGTGTATACTAAAGAGCAGCTAAGACATTCGGCGTGAACTCAGGACTGAACAATTATTAGATTCTTAGACCTTACACTGGTAGGTAGTCATTGATTGGCTAGCTAGATCATAGCCTGTAAGCCACTCTAATAAATCCGAGATAGAGAGAGAGAGAGAGAGAGAGAGAGACAGAGACAGAGACAGAGAGACAGAGAGAGACAGAGAGAGAGAGAGACAGAGAGAGACAGAGAGAGAGACAGAGAGAGAGAGAGGCAGATTATATAACTTCTGTTCCAATAGAGAACCCTAACTAACACTCTAAGTCCCAGAAGCTTCTAGGGGCTCTGGGCATTCTAGCAAATCCTGGCTTACTATTTTAAAAGTCTGTACTCTACTGAGAGGCCACATAGAAAGGCCACCTGGGGGCTGGGGATTTAGCTCAGTGGTAGAGTGCTTACCTAGGAAGCACAAGGCCCTGGGTTCGGTCCCCAGCTCCGAAAAAAAGAACCAAAAAAAAAAAAAAGAAAGGCCACCTGAAGAGGAAGAGTTCCTTGGGTGCGCTGAGTCCCCAGCTGACATTGCCAACTAAATCAAGCCACAGGAATAACCGCCACTGGAGACAAATAACCATCCAGCTGGATCGAGTTGAAATAGTAGAATTATAAGCAAGTAAACGTGAGTGCCGGTCTCTTTCAGGTAGTTTGTTGCTTGTCAATAGACAGCTGTAAGAGGGTGGCTGTTCTGGAGTCACAGGGCACATGGAGACTTCTGCCAGTGAAGTCCTTCCTGCAACCTGAGGGATGGCTGCATAAACAGCACTGACTTACAGTGATTCGCTGAGCTATGTGTCTGCTCTGGGTGGTTTTCTGCATCTGTGTTTTATTTTAAAAAATAAAAATAGTGTTTAAGAAGGAAAGGGAAATAAACGTCCACGTGGCTTGGCAAAAAGAAATAGGCTTTTACTTCCAAAATTCCTCCAAGCCTTTTAAACACCATTTCTGGGATCATAGCAAAAACTACTCTTTATTTCTGACCGCACAGATTTGCTCCCCACAACACCAAGCATAGAACAACCAAGCAACACAGGCGTCTTTGGGTCCTAGTTCTGGCAATTTGTGAGACAGGATTAATTGCTTTCATCTCTCTAAACCTTTTATGTTTCTCCTGTGAGAAAAACCATGTAGTGCCGAAGAGAAGGGCGCTTTAAAAAGCTGGCTTGCATTTTTCCTATTGCCAGCAATTTGCCATTCTCTTCCAAATGTATTTCCCAGTTTTCAAGAACAAAATCTGTATTGCATTTATGTGTGTGCCTCTGTCTGTGTGTGTGTTCATGCCTGTGCCTGTGCAGGGGTTGGGGGTGGGGGGCTCGCCTTTGTGTGTGTGCTTGTGTGTGTGTGTATGTATGTGCTTGTGTGTGTGTGTGTGTGTGTGTGTGTGTGTGCTTGTGTGTGTGGATTTATATGTGCCCATGTGCATGTGCCCGTGTGCATGTGCCCATGCCAAGTGGAACGCATGCCTGTGCATGTGTGTACGTGTGTGTGTGTGTGTGTGTGTGTGTGTGTGTGTGTGTGTGCGCGCTCAGGCGTGTGCATGGGGGGTGGGAGGGGTGTTGGTTCTTAGTTTAAAACTCTTAGCATCTTAGCCTTCATGTTCTATGTTTTCTAAAAATGCCTTAAACAGCCTGTAACAGATGAATTATGCTTTATTCTTGTCTTCCTCTCCACACCCCTCCATTCTCTATTCGCCTCCACACCCTCCCCTCCCCTCTGGCTTCCCTTCCCATCCCCACAGCAAACAGTTGTCATCTGTCCCTTACTACTTCTTTACTAACAAAACATTCTCCAAGTTTCTGTTTAGGAGATAAATTCACCACCATAATTCACGCTGCATATTTTATAAGGCTGCTGCAGTACATCTATTTTAATTAAATTATAAATAAAATAAAATACAATAAACCCTATCAAGTCCAGAATTTTCTCTCATTCTGAACATTAGATTTGGGTTTTCTTAAGGATTTTCTTCTTATTCTCAGAGCCTTGGTTCCCATTCATAAAGATGGGTAAAAGCAGAAGGTAATTATTAATGATAGAAATTACCAGTCTTCTGTAATTAATGTTCCTTACTTCAAATCTCTATGCACTTCAATACTTTAGAAAGATTTAACATTTGGGAGGGGTGTGGTTTGGTTTGGTTTGGTTTGGTTTTGAGTTTCATTTGTTGTTGTTGCTGCTGTTGCTGCTGTTGTTGTTTCAAAACAGGATCTCTTTGTATAGTCCTGGAACTTGTTCTGTAAACCAAACTGACCTCGAACTCAGAGATCTGTCTGCCTCTGCATTCTAAGGGAGGGGATTAAAGGTGTGCATCACCACTGCCCAGCAGATTTAAGGTATTTTTTAGACCAGAAGAAGTGTATCCTGGGACCTCTCCTCTCTTCTTGTAACATCTCTCTATTCTTTCTTGAGCAGCAATCTCTCATCTTAGAAGGAGGCTGTTCCAGGCTGAGGACAGAGAGGGCTACACCATGGTTAACCATGAATAGTGCACCAAGCACTTGAGAGGCAGAGGCAGGCAGACCTAAAAGCTAAAACTAAGAGTATACTCATACCATTTTCTACTGTCTTCAGATCTCAAAGAAGACCCAATATGGTAGCATTTAGTGTGTTGGTTGGCATACTGTGGGTCACAGATAACAGAAGACAACTATATTAGTTAGATTAAGGCTTCTCTGTGTACAGTAGCAATTCTATAAACAACAATGGCTTATATAAGATACAAGTTGATTTCTCTCTTATTAAGGTCCAAAGGAAAGTAGTCCCAGGCTTCATTTGAAGGCTCTACTTATGAGAGTTCCACAGGAGCTGACGATGCTTTTATCCCTCAGCTCTGCTCTGTACAAACTCCTAAAAAAGATATGTCATTGTCCAAAATGGCCGATCCAGACAAGTTTACATCCAGCCAGCATCAAGGACAGGATAAAAAACATCACTCCTGCCCACTTTGACGTGTGGACCAATAACTTTCTGGAAAATGGATATGGTACTTTACTTACATCCCATTGACCAAAAGCCACTTGTATGTCCCCATCTTGATGCAAAGGAGGCTGGGAATATCTTTATTAGGTTCATTTGGACACTTCAAAACTATATGCTCCACTATTGAAGACAGAAGGGAAATGATGTTAGGAGATCACTAGCTATCTTTCTCATTCTCTGGTTGTTTTTTTTTTTTTTTTTTTTTTTTTTTTTTTTTGAGACCAGGTCTTATTTCCTCAAGGCTAAACCCTTTCATCTTGAAGGGGAACATCTTAAGACATGGCATATAAAAGAAGAGTGAAACAACAGGATATTTTAGGACAGAATTTTTACAAGGAGGTAAAGCAGCAGGATGTTCTAGGGCAGTGATTCTCAACTTTCCTAACACTGTGACCTTTTAAAACAGTTCTTCATGTTGTGGTGACCCCCAACTTTAAAACTGTCTTCATTGCTACATCATAACTGTAACTCTGTTACTGTTATGAATCATAATGTAAATATTTGTGTTGAGAAATACAAAGGTTGAAAAAACCCACCATCCTCCATGTATGTCAACAACTGGAGATTTCCAGAAATCCCTGAAACTGAGCAGATTCACTAGGCTTCTCACTCACCAAGAGTATATAAGCAGTAAACACTCCTGAGAGTCTGTCTCAGACAAGCAAAGCTGCAAAGAAGACTCTGTTAGACACGTCCAGAAGCCTGGAAGAAGCACTGCCTACCTCAACTACCCAGAAGAAACAAAGATCAGTGAGCTGAGTTGTCTAGAAGAGACTCAGACCAACTCAGTCACCTGCAAAGGATGCTTTCCAGCCTGCTGAGCTGTTTGCAGGCTGTGTGGTGTGTTCTAGGATCCTAGCTTTTGTCATCTGTCACCCATGCTGAGGTGGACTTTGGTGATGTAGCTTTGAGATCTTTCTGCTCCTGTAAGCAACCCTTCACCTATATTCCTATCAGTAAGCCCAATCAAACTTGTGATTGAACAAGTTGGACTTTGGTGGGATCCATATTTGGTCTGTCATTACATCCCAATCTGGGGTGAATAGATGTGTTGTTGTAAAATTATAAAAAATAAAATGCTGTCTTTTATCCCCCACTAGGTCTATCACCACAGTGGCCCAAGATGTCTGCTAGATATCTTGCCAGGAGCACACATCACAACTCCATGGTGGCCACACACTCTCCCAAACTCAATTCTCCACAAGAAAGAACACGCAACCCAAAAACCTTTGATCCAATTGATAAGATATAGTTGCCCACCTAAACATACAAAGCCCTGTACACATCCATCCCTTAAGAACATTAATAACAACCTGTGAGGGTACAGCGTGGAGTCTTAACATCAGCTTCCATGTTGTCTCCACCACAACTTCTCTCTCTGTCCCTGTCTCTTCCTTTCTGTTCCAGTCTCCTCCTCTTCCTTCAAACTTCTCTCCCACCCATCCTTCCTTCTCGTCCAATGACAGGCCTCCTTCTATCCTGTACCTGCCCTCACCTGTATTTTACAAATTCAATGGGGAGAAGGTTCTGGTGAAGTCACCTGAGTCCTGAGTACTTGACTAAGCAGTCATCCTTGGGGCAGTGGAATTAGCATCAAAATACAGATAACTCTAGGGCAAACCACAACATAGATGTTTGTTGTTATCTCCCCAGAAATAGTCACACAGCACTCATGCAGCCCAGGATGGCGTCAAATTTCCTATGTAACCTAAAAGTAGATTTGAATTCCACCTTCTCCTGCCTCTGCCTCCCAGATGCTAGGACTGAAGTAAGCCAGCAATCTTTGCTACTCCAATTCAAAGAGGATTTAGCATCTCACAAAAGAAGTGCCCAAGCCAAGTTCAAACAGGCTACTAACTATTTCATTAGGGTCCTGTCTTTCCCGAGACTTCAGCTTTGCAGCTCAGTGACAAGTTCAACGAAACTTAAAGGGGAGAGCACCACTCTCCTTGACTCCCTTGAATGTTATTGTAGTCCATGTTTTTATTTTTATTAATTTTGAGATAGGGTATCCTATTTATCCCTGGCAGACCTGGAACCATGTGGGTCAAGTCAGATGGAGCAATCATCTGCCTCAGTCTTTCTAGTGCAAGGACTATAGGAACTTGGCCCAACTTTTCTCCCTTTGTATATATACATACCTCTGTGTTAATATGTATGTGTGTGCATGGGGGGCCAGAGGTCAATGTTGGGTGTTATTTCTTTTTATCACTCTCAACCTTTTCTTTTCCTTTTCTTTTCTTTTTTCTCTCTCTCTCTCTCTCTTTTTAATATTTATTTATTTATTTATTTATTTATTTATTTATTTATTTATTTATTTGAAACAGGGTCTCTCACAGACCCTGGAGCTCACAGACCGGGCTAGACTGGACGACAAGCGCACAGGAGCTCTTCTGGCTCCACCTGAGTAACAGGTATTCAGCCCAGCACCCAGCTCTTTACATGGAGGCTGTAGACCAAAGTCAGTTCCCCCAACTGAACAGCAAGCACTGAGTAGAGAAAGAACCCTCCTAGAAGCCAGAACACTCCCCCTGGAGCATCACTGGCTAGACCCGCCTCCACTATAATCGTTGGCTAGGAGACCCTGCTTCTAGGATGGGCACAAAACAATCTCACCCAATCTTTGGGGTGCATAATCTAGACTAGTCTCTTCAAGACAGTGCTATGTGGAGGAATTTCCATACCTAAACAAAGGGCTCTTTTAGGGAGCGGAATGGGGAAGGGATGTTGGGTTGGTTTCTGACAGTGGCTGCCCTGCTCTGCATCCTAATTGTCTCATTGGAGACACTGCCGTTGCTAATGAGAAACCTGGACTCTGAGTCCACACTTATTATCCAGAGAGATCAGATCTATTCAGATGCCCACCTCTCAGTGACGACTGAAAATGAGTGAAAACTCGCACAGGTCCTGAACACACAACGTGGGCAGATGTCTAACAGGAGCTGCTCACATCTCCACCGCCCAGAGGAACATCGCTTCAGCTTAAACTTCCCACCTTGTTACCTAAGTGAACCCTTCACGAAATATGAGAGCATTGTCCTGAGGAAAAAGTGTTTTAAACTAAAACCCAGAGCAGAGTTGGGGATGTAGCTCCCTGGTTCAGAGTAGACTGCTCAAAGGAGACTAAATCCTACAGGTTGTCCTTTGACCTCGACATGTGTGCCATGCCGTATTACATGTACTCCCCCCACACACTCACACACAGTCACAATTAATTAACTAGCTAATAATTAATTAAAAAGAGCACACTGCTCATGCAGAGGACCCAGGCTCAGTTCCCAGCACCCTAATCGGGTGGTTCTCGGGTTCCTGGAAATTCAGTTCTGGTGGGGCTAATTGCTCTCTTCTGGCCTCCCACACATGGGCACCCACACATGTATGACACACAGAAACCACAAAAGCACACAGACCTACACATAAATTTTTAAAATGAACCTGAAACTCATTAAAGTCATCGACTCGTTGACCAACATTTCAAAGGAAGTCACTGAGCCCTTCTCAGGCTGCTGTCATCTGTACCAGCAAGTTCAGGAAAAGATCTTTCTCTTTCTCTTTTTCTCTCTGCTTCCTTCTCTCCGGCCCTTTCCTTGTGTAGCCTGAACTGGCTTTGACGTCATGACACTCCCACCCTTGCCTCCTGGGCTCTATCTAGCATGACAAAAGTACATTGCAGCTCCTTTGAAGAATGCTTTAGTAAGCCCTTGCTTAACTACTTCCTGCACTCAGGTGTCACGTTGGTAGCAGGCCCCTTTAACCACCGAGACTGAGAAGGTCAGGAGCAGTTTCCTTAACTACTTCCTAGTAGCAGGCCCACATGTGCCCAGCAAACCCTTATGGGGGCTGTGTAACCCGGTTTTTGACTGCCGCATTGCTTCTTCTACGACTTGTCAACAGTCCTCTAAGGACATCTTATGTATGAGAGTTCCGATTTAGTTTTTATTGTTATCATTTTGTTGTTGTTGCTGCTGCTGCTGCTGCTGTTGTTGTTTTTATTCTTTAAAAATCCAAAAGAAGAAATTCAAACCAGGTGAGGTGCACACCTTTAATCCCAGCACTCCAGAGGCAGAGGCTGCTGGATCTCTGAGTTCGAAGCCGACCTGGTCTATAGAGAAAGTTCCAGGACAGCCAGAGCTACACAGAGAAACCCTATCTCACAAAAAAAAAAAAAAAAAAAACAGAAAGCAGCAATCCGATAGTATTTTTTTATAGTATTTTTAATTTTCTACACTTACCTATTCTTTGAGGAAGTGGGAATGTAATATCATGGCACAAGTGTGAAGGCTAAAGGTGTGGATCTCTTCTCCCTCCACAGGCATCCTGGGACTTGAACTCAGGACGCCAGGCTTAGCAACAGCATGTTTACCTGCTGAGCCATTTCACTAGGCCTTCTTTTAAATCTTGTATTACATGTATTTGTTTGTTTGTTTGTTTGTGGGGGGAGCATGTGTACCACCGTGTGTGAGATTCAGTTCTCTCCTTCATCATATGGATGCTAAGGATCCGAGTCAGGGCCTTGGGGAGTGCCTTTCCCCACAGAGCTGTGTCATCAACCCTCAAACCTTTATTTTAAAAAGAAATAAGGTTGGGCTGGAGAGATGGCTCAGAGGTTAAGAGAACTGACTGCTCTTCCAGAGGTCATGAGTTCAATTCCCAGAAACCACATGGTGGATCACAACCATCTATAATAAGATCTGATGCCCTCTCCTGGCCTGCAGATATATATATATATATATATATATATATATATATATATATATATATAACACTGTGTATATAACAAACAATAAATCTTTTTAAAAAAGAAATAGTTATTGTTTCAACAAGAAAAAAACATTGTAGATATGGTTGTTTTTCTGTTCCAAAGGCAGTGGTTCTCAATCTTCCTAATGCTGTGACCCTTTAATACACTTCCTCACATACAGGTGATCCCCTCCCCCCAACCATGAAATTATTTCATGGCTACTTCCTAACTGTAATTTTTGTTACTGTGATGAATCACAATGTAAATATCCGATATGCAACCTCCAAAGGGTTCGAGATCCACAGTTTGAGAGCCACTGATCTAAAGTTTTAACAATGCCAGTTTTGGGGAGTCTTGGGTTTTTTTTTTTTTTTTAATATATAAACGGCATTAAAATGGCCAGAAAGATATCTCAGAGGTAAAGCAGCTGTCAGGTAAGCCTGGTGACCTGAGTTCAACCTCTGGAAGTCATGCAAAGGTAAAAGGAGAGAGTCAGCTCTGTGCCTTCTGACCTCAGCATGTGTGCAAGAACACACCCATCCTCACACATCACAGGCAAAATAATAATAATTTTAATGACATAAAAAGAGAAGAACATCTTACGCTGACCACTGATGCCTAGCCTGAATGAGCTTCATCCCTGATTAAAGGCAAATATAATACTTTTACACAAATAGTAAAGGCTACCAGAGGGCATCTTGAGGACAAGTCAGTCTCCGCCCTGCTTATTAATAAATATCTCATCATGGGACGTTACTAGAAGTCCTCTAAGCCATCTGAAAATTAATCCCTTTTAGGGAGCATTAGGGTATTGGTTAATATTCAAAACTGCCACATTTGGAATGAAGTAATTCCATAATACACCTGGCCTTGCTTTACCAGAAGACTGACTGAATTCTAAGAAACAAAGTCCTGTCAAAACATCCACACCAAGGTTTGAGGCGCACAGACCAAACAGCCCTTGTTAAATGATCGGCCTGAAAGTAAGCATGGTTAGAGTGTTACCATTCTAGAAGTACAGCAGCTTCAAACAGATACAAAGTCAGCAAGGCTTAAAATTTATGGACTAGTTATCCATGCCCCAGCAGAGTATACCAAGGGCCAAAGAAAGTTATTGCTTCAACAGCAGCTTTCAAATCTGTTTCACTGTGGCTACTTTATGGTGAGCAGATCGTAAAATGGTATTTAAACTCGACCTTCAAACCTCCAATTGTTTTACTTACAATTAACTCAAAGCATGAGGATATTTATGAGCTAAAGGACAGGCAGAGGGATAAATGCAGGGTTATGGTTTATTTAGGGACCTGAAGCTTCAAAACTGCTGGGGAAATCAGAGCCCCGTGATCTTCGTTTGCTCATGCAGGAACAATTCCAAACTCCGTGCATTTTTCCAAGACTCTTTTCCCTTCTGGAGTGATCAGTACTGTCACGTGAAGCAGAGGCTCATTTTGTCTGGAGGTTCTTTAACTCCTTTCTTCCCTCCCTAGCATACATTACCATGCAAGCCTCCTTCCAAATATAGAAAGAGAAAAAACAATCCAAGAACTCCAGATGTAATGACTGCAATTTTTACTGACTTAAATATGATAATTGCATGGACCTTACTTAGCGATTTTGTGTGTCTATAAAGGTTGTTTTAGAACAAAGAGGCTAACACCTTTTCTTCTTTGAGTATGATACTTGCATCAAAATCACGACAAAGGTCATGACCTTGAGGTGTGTAAACCAGGTGCATAAGGCAGCTCATCTCCCACCTTGCCAGTGGTCCTGATGCTTGCAACTGGCTATGCATCAACTTTAAGTGCTTCTTACTATGCAGTGAAACATCTTATAAACTCCACAAGCACGATTTTGCTCAGAGACCAATGCAAGCCTCGTGTTAATGTTCAGCACTGGGGAAAACAGCAAAGAATAGAATTTCTAAGACTAAGCGGGCTAAGTCTTTAAGTAAAATAACATCCATCTTTTCTCCCTTGTGCAGAGGGCCAAGACCACCACTGAGGGACAAGTGACTGCGTTTATCCCCTAACATTGATGACTCCCTGTCTTGAAGTGAGCAGAAGCAAGAATCTGGAAAAGCAATTATAGCCCTGCCTTTAATCTGCCTTCATATGGCATCCTTTAAAAATGTTTTGAAATGCTGTGACTGACAACAAGTATGGACTTAAGAAACAGATAAATGTATTCCTTTTAAACATCATCTCGTGGTCCAGAAAGGAGCATCAGGAAAATTTTAACTGTTTCTTCTAAAGAGTTACAGTAAAACTTGGAGCTTAATACATACTTTTTTAAATTCACCTTACATCCAGTTCACTGCCCCCATCCCAGTCATCCCCCTCCTGTAATTCTTTCCCACAACCCCCTCCCCCTTCTCCTCTGAGCAGGTGGAGGCCCCCCTGGGTATCCCCAACCCTGGCACATAAAGTCTCTTCGAGGCTAGGCACATCCTCTCCCACTGAAGCCAGACAAGGCAGCCCAGCTAGAAGAACTTATTCCCTGGATAGTTTTCGGAATAGTCCTCCTTCAGTTGTTCGGGACCCACATGGAAACCAAATTACACATCTGCTAGCTATGTGCAGAGAGGCCTAGGTCCAGACTGTGTATGCTCTTTGGCTGGTGGTTCAGTCTTGGAGAACCCTAAGGGTCCAGGTTAGTCTGTTGGTCTTCCTGTGGAGTTCCTATCCCCTTCATGGCCTCAATCCTTCCTCCTATTCTTCCATAAGAGTTCTCAAGTTCCATTCACTGTTTGGCTGTGGGTATCTGCATCTGCCTCAGTCAGATGCTGGGTGGAGCCTCTAAGAGGACAACCATGCCAAACTCCAGTTTGCAAGCATAACAATGTGTGGGCTGCCCACTGTCTCCCTATTTATTCTTTATAGTACTTCAAGCTCTAGCCAGAGCAATAAGGAGGTCAAGTGGATACAAATCGGAAAGGAAGACGTCAAAGTATCGATATATTCGGATGATATGATAGTATAAATAAATAAGTGACTCCCAAAATTCTTCCAGAGAACCCCTACAGCTGATAATTTTTGCAAAGTGACTGATACAAAATTAACTCAAAGAAATCAGTAGACCTCCTTTAATACATACTTTTAAAAGTACTTGGGGGGTTGGGGATTTAGCTCAGTGGTAGACCGCTTACCTAGCAAGTGCAAGGCCCTGAGTTTGGTCCCCAACTCCGGAAAAAAAGAAAAAAAGAAAGAAAGAAAGATAAAAGTACTTGGGAAACCAGGAGTGGGACACTAAATTCACAACTAGCGGAATGTCTGTGGCTGAGGGCAAGATTGGGGTGGGTGGGGTAAGAGCCAAATACAACCAAAGATAAGGAGTCACGACTTCCTGCAGTTTCTGTGCCGCAGAGTTTTGGTTTCTTCTGCCTGCTTCTCTTTACTGAACCATTCTGTATGCCAAGATCTCCTAAGAAGACGTTTCTCCCCATCTATAATTTTAACAACTGTTGCAAAACACGCCAAGCTTCCCCTTTCATTTTCCTCCCTCTGTGGGGAAGGAAGGGAACCATCCCACCTGAAAAGATAAAGATTTCGTCCTTTCTGCTTCTGATGAAATCGCCCTGCAATTGGTGTGAAGTTCGGGAGAAGGTGTGGCCTGCACTGCACTTTACAAAACTAGGCCAATATGACCCGGAGGGAAATTCTGATAGCCCAGGAACTCCCCACCACTACCACTAAGGAAATCTCAAAACTCGAGGGGATATCCCCAGTAACCTCTGAGGGTCACCTTTAGAAATTACTCAGAGCCAAGAACAAGCAAGCAAGAAATCTCCCCAGAAGCGAAAGAACTGATCCTGAGGCTAGAGGGATACAGGGTAAGAGGTGTGGGGGAATTGACAATGTCCTCTCCTGCCACCCTGAGAATACCTGCCTCTCAGTGCCTCCTGACGGGTCCAGCATCATCCTGTCCCCCCGCCACGCTTGAAACAGGACACCGGTTTCCCTCCCGGAGGCGAGCGCACGTCTAGGAGCCCAACAGTAGCACCAGCTAGCCAGTGCTCCCTCAGAAAACCGGTGTGCAGGTGATCAAGCTAGCCCTGGCTCTACGCCACCCTGCCACCCTGGCCGCCGTACCTCGGATATAGGCGCACTTGCCCTCATCCAGTTGGCTGGAGGCTGAGCCGCCCATGGCCGCGGTGCTGCACCGGAGGCAGAGGACTGACACCAACTGCGCCTGCTGCTTGCAGCTGAAGGTGGATGTGACAGGGAACTGGCTCTGTAATTAAAGGGCCAACTTCCTTGAGAGGCGTCGCCGGCCCGGGCGCCTCCTCCAAGCCCGCGCCCTCGGAAGATGTGTGGGCTGGCCCGGGGGCTGTCTTCCCGCCCTCGCTGCGCCGTTGAGCCACGGGGGCTGTCCTAGGAGCTCCAGGGACAGCTCAGAGTAAAAGGGCTTTCCTCCTCCTCCTCGAGGCTGACTTTTCACCAGTTTCAGGACAGCCCAGACACATGGTGGAGGATTCTCTTCCAGGTGGCTGTAAACTTCCCCCAGCTGGACCGGTACAGTCCCACCAGCTGGAGGTCAGGATCCCATTTCTCTTCCTGTTTGCCAGCACCTGTCTACAGATCACCCCCACCCCCACTGCCATCCCCCGGAATTCCCTTGCAGGGAAGTGTAGGAACCATGGAGAGTCAAACCTTCTTATAACCAAGAAGTTTGATTTGGGAGAAGGGAAGTGAAGGTGAAGCAGAGAAGAGAAATAGAGAAGCTAGAGAAAGCACCAAGATACACTCTAAGGTCTGAACCTGCCTAAGACTCCAGGAAGTCTGTCCTGACACCTTGAGGTTCCAGTCGTCCTACCACACGGTTTCTAATAGGCAAGGACACTGTCTCTTCAGCTTGGCAACCCCAGGCACCAACAGCCTGGGCAGAGGGCTCACCCCGATTTCTTTCTGTATAGTGGCCAAGATTTTAACAATTCCTATCAACTTAGCCAGGCTTTTAAGTCCTCTTTAGAGGACTTTAGGGCTTCTCCCCACCTTCCTCTAAAGATAAGTCACCAGAACTTCCACAGAAATACTTCTCATAGCTTACACATTGAGTCTCTCACACTCTGCATACCAGTTCATCAATAAAATCCTCTCAATGTCCATCAAATTCTTACATTCTTCTCATTTCTCACATTGAGCCTTGCAACAGCCTAATCAGTCTCCAGGCTTCAAAGAAAAAGCCTCAGGGATGGAGGACTTCCCCCTCTCAATTACCAGAGTTCCTGTCCCTGCTCTCTAGGTTCCAGTCCCAGTGACACTCACTCCCCTGCGCCAAGGAGAACCACTTACCCACTTGCTCACTTTTACTCTCTGGCTGCCTCGTCCACTCAACTCTTACAGGCTAACATCTCTGTGCTTGTGAACAGAGTACTGGCATAGCAGTCCGGAAGCTCTGGGTTTGTTTCTCCACACCTCACAAGCAAGGTGTGTCAGTGCAATTCCAGCACTCTGGGGGGTGAATGCAGGAGGAGTGGGAGGCCACCTTGGGCTACATGAAACCCGAATCAAAAAGAAAAAAAGAAAAAAGAAAAGAAAGGAAAGGAAGGAAGAATGGAAGAAAAAAAGGAAAGCTAACATCTCAAAGAGACTTCTTTCAAATCCTTCCTAAACACCAGCCACCCAGCCATTTACTCCCAGGACTCAGGAGGCAGAGGCCGGCAGATCTCTGAGTTCAAGGCCAGCCTGGTCTACTACAGAATGGGTTCCAGGACAGCCAGGACTATACAGAGAAACAGTGTCTCAAAACAACAACAAATATACAAACAAACCGAACAAAAAAGTTTAAGTTTAAGGGCTGCACTCAGTAAAAACCGAGGTCTCAGTGAATACAGAGTGCTTCTGGGTAACCACTCAGTGGTTTATACTGCCCAGTGTCAGACTCCTCGTCAGTATTATAGCTGCTGGGGCTGGCGAGATGTAAGCAGTTCAGAGCACGGGTTACTCTTCCAGATGGCCCAGGTTTGATTCTCAGTCCCCACATGATAGCTCACAACCATTTGTAACTCCAGGGTCAGCGGATCCATCTCCCTCTCCCGGCCCGCTGTGGCACTGCATGCACATTGTAGACAGACATTCTGGCAAAACACCGATGCACATAAAATAAAATCACTTTAAAATCTTCTGGCTGGCTCTTGCAGGATATTTTTTCTGAACGGTACTAATTCCTTTCATTACATAAAGTGATGTAGTTGCACCTCAGAATTCTCTTCTTGCTGTTGAGGAAAACGGATCGGGATATCCTGCCAAAAGTAGTTTTAGTTTGTCATCGCTAGTATAGTTGGAGTTTAGAAATGTGTCTAGTCTGATTTATCCCTCGTCTCTCTTTTGGGCAGTCACAGGTGGAAAGATTTGTATGGAGTAGGATTAACACGTTTATTATCAGCTTTAAACCACTGGCTGTCACGTGACCCGAATCGCTGGCTGTCACGTGACCTGGCCAGGTTGCCTAACTCCCTCCCATCTTGGGCTAGCTGACTTTCCTCACTGTAAAAAAATACTGAGGTTAATCGGCTTACAAGAATTAGTGATTCTTTGGCCCACAGTTCAGAGGCTCAGACAAGACCTTGTGGGCACACTACCTTCCAGCCTGTGTCTGCACAATCTATTATGACGTGGTTTTGTTTTTCATTTTTTTTTTTTTTTGGTTCTTTTTTTTCGGAGCTGGGGACCGAACCCAGGGCCTTGCGCTTCCTAGGCAAGCGTTCTACCACTGAGCTAAATCCCCAACCCTTGTTTTTCATTTTTATTATTTATTTATTTATTTATTTATTTATTTATTTATTTGGGTTTTTCCACCCCACGCCTTGGTGAGACAAGGCTTTGCTATGTAACGCAGACTGGCCTGGAACCTATAATCCTCCTGTCCTGCTTCTTTAGTGCTGCTATACATGCCCTGGCACCTTGCTCAACATCATGACAGGACCATGTAGATAGACGGTTTCTGGTCACCTCGCAGCACCTGGGAATCAAAGGGGGGAGGGGCAGGAAATCCTAGTAAATCTTCAAGAACACACTTCCAATGACCTAAGTTCCCTTCACCAGACTCCACTTCGGGAAGGTTCCATCACCCTCTCTAGCTCTACAGATAAGGGCTAAGGTTTCAGTACATGGACATTTGGGGAACATCCCTATGTAGGTTTGTGGTAGTTTGTATGTGCTTGGCCCAGGGAGTGGCACTATTAAGAAGTGTGGCCTTGTTGGAGGATGTCACTGTGTGTGTCACTGTGGGCATGGCATTTATACCCTCAATCCTAGCTGCCTGGAAGCCAGTATCTGCTAGCAGTCTTCAGATAAGAATGTAGAACTCTCAGCTCATCCTGAACCATGCCTTTCTGGATGCTGCCATGCTCCTGCCTTGATGATAATGCACTGAACCTCTGGACCTGTAAGCCAGCCCCAATTAAACCTTGTCTTTTAAGAGTTGCCTTGGTCGGGGGTTGGGGATTTAGCTCAGTGGTAGAGCGCTTGCCTAGGAGGCGCAAGGCCCTGGGTTCGGTCCCCAGCTCCGAAAAAAAGAACCAAAAAAAAAAAAAAAAAAAAAAAGAGTTGCCTTGGTCATGGTGTCTGTTCACAGCAGTGAAACCCTGACTAAGACAGTGTTTCTTCATCAGTTATGTGGAGGGAGTTTTAGGTGCTTTATGGACTGTTGTCAAAATCAAGTTTCCTCAGGTCTTGAAGCACTTACACAGGATCACATAAGGAGGCCGTGGGTAGACACTGAGTTATTATCAGCAGGAGAAAGACTGGAAATAAAGGGAGTTTCTAGAATTTTAATTGACCCTTCAAATCCTTCATGCTATATCAAGAAAAAACAGGCGCCCTGAGTCTCCAAGCAACTCAAAAACTTTATGAACTCAATTCACACAACTCGAACCAACTAGTTTAGACATCTGTGAAAACATTGGTTTCTACCTGCATCAACACATTTTACTTTGAAATAGTCCCCCTTTTTTTTCCTTTTCTTTTCTGAGACAGTGTTTTTCTGTGTAGCCTTGGCTGACCTCGAACTCACTTTGTAGGCCAGGTTGGCCTTGAACTCAGAGATCCATCTTCCTCTGCCCCCCACATGCTGGGATTAAAAGCCCAGCAACTTTGAAATATTCTTAAGACTACTTTTTTTCAGATCAGTATCACAACCAAAAAATATATATAACCCACATATAATCCACATACCATAAAAATCACTCATTTGGATAATCTTTTTAGAGAAGAAAATTTTTAATACAGATTAATACTCTTGGTTGGTTGGTTTTTGTTTTTTCAGACAGAACTTCTTGATATTGCTCTGGCCACCCTAGAACTTTCTCTGTAGACCAGGCTGGCCTTGAACTCAGAGATCTTCCTGCCTCTGCCTCCTGATTAAAGTGCTGTGATTAAAGGCAGGAGTGACCATCTCCCAGCCTATATTTAATGCTCTTAAAACTTGTGTGTTTGGGGCCTTCCTTGCATCTCGTAGAACTATGAATTCCTATGTTCCATTTGAGATAGAGGCTTCTTGGACATTTCGTTGCTTGCACAGAGAAATTGTTTGTATTTCTTCAAGCGCCTTGCTCTGCCGGGCCAGCCTGGAGCTGGAACTCTGGTTGCAGGATGATTGCTAAGAACCTGAGGTGTTACATCAGTGATCCAATTTAATCTTCACAAAGCCACGGAAGGAAGTGCTATTGTTATTTTCGCTGATGAGGATGAGGCTAACAACTGTTCAAAGCAAACGTATAAAACAAACAAAATCAAGATTCTGGACAAAAGAATCAGCACAAGGGATGAACTGTGACTTCAGGTAACCCAGAACACAGATATCCTTACATACACTTCTTAGACTCCTTACTGTCATTCAATGACATCGAGAAATTGAAATGAAAGTTAAAGCTCATCCACCCACAAGCCAGTACCAGTATTTTTACATAAACCCAATTAGCAGCTCAGTCTAAATTCTTACAGATTTATAGATTATGATTGTATATACAGCTGTGATTTATAATTACATGTAAATTCACAATAGTTATTTATCCAAGTGAGATGGTGTTTTAATATATTCTGGAACCTGTCATAATTTTATCCCCAATATTCCTACTGAAACTGATATCGAGGTCCAGATGAGTGATGTCTCACTGTATGTAAACGGAACTTTAATCAGTCACCAGCAATGTGTGCTTGCCTGTTTCCCTTCCGCCTCGATCCCATTACAGATTTTCATGGTATTTATTACTATTTTATCAGTCATTAGTCTGATATTTCAATACTTGTCAATTTGAACATCTAAATAAGGATGGTATTCTGTTGTCCAAACTCCTGAGGCAGAGGCCACTTTTCTAGCCATCCATGTGCCCTCTTTGGAATTTAGCATTAATCCTCTGGCTGTGACATATACTCCCAATTAAGCACATTGCTCTTATCAAAACATATTTCCCTGTGCTTTTTCTTGAGTTTTCTCCTTTGAATACTGGGCTCACCATATACAGGTAAGTCAGACAATTGTGGTTCTGATTTTGTGTTTTCATGGTGTGTGTGTGTGTGTGTGTGTGTGTGTGTGTATGTGTGTGTATGTGTGTGTTTCTCATGCTTTTGTTTGTTTTATTATTGTTTTTGTTTTATTTCTTTGTTTTATTTGCTTGTTTTCTATATATAGAGAGGAACATGTTGTAGAGTTGGAAGATTAAAAGGGGGAATCTAGGAGATGAGGGAGGGGAACCACAATCAAAACATATTGTACTTTAAAAAAACTTATTTTCAATTTTAAAAAAAAGTATGCACTATGCCCAACACAAATCCAGCTTCCTAAGGTCTGTATTTTAGACCTTTAAACTGAGGGTATATGAAAATTAAATATCATATATAATGTATTTTGCAAATCATGTAGCATATATTCTCTGACTGAAGCCAGTGTGATAACATCCATGAAAAGGTACTCTGGCTATTTTCTTAAATCAGTGTTGATTCTTTCTCAGCATGTGTTTATTACAATACTTGTGTGGCCACCGTCTAAAATTAAAGGGAGGAATTAAATTAGTAGAAGGAAAAAAAGTAAACTTTTAAAAAAATTACTTATATTATTGTGTGTACATGTATGTGTGTGTACACTGGAGTGTGTGTCTCTGTGTGTGTGTGTGTGTGTGTGTGTGTGTGTGCACGCGCACTAGGGCCACAGCACTTACTTGGAGGTCAGGAGAGAACTTAGTGTAGCGTCTTCCCTCCCTCCATCTTTATGTAGATTCCCAAGGGTTAACCTCGGGTCTCCAGGCTTGCATAAGTGCCTTTACCCACTAAACCATCTCACTGAACCATTCAGCCCTATATTCTAATTTTGTATTTGAAATTTTATGTGTATACATAAGTAATATATATAAGAATTTACATAACAACTGTTTGCACAATACAATATAGAAAGCTAAGCTTGCTAAAATATTTTTCAAGAGGGTACAGGCAGAAGGGGACCAACCTCTTATGATGCTTCTATGGATGGGGCTCAGCTGGAGCTCCCAGAGCAAATGAAGTCTGATTTTTAGAAAGATATCAATTGGGTTTTCCTTTTTTTTTGTTTGTTTTTTGTTTTTTGTGAGTGAGTGGTAGCATACACTTTTATTCCTTCACTCGGGAATCAGAGGCAGGTGGATCTCTGTGAGTTCAAAGCCAACCTTGTCTACATAGTGAGATTCAAGCCAGCTAGGGTTACATAGTGAGATCTTGTCTCAGAAAAAGGAAGACGAGTGGGAGGAGGAGGGAAGAAGAAGAAAATGAAAGAGGAGGTGGGGGAAGGAGGGAGGGAGGGAGGAGGAAGGAGAAGTTGAACAACAGCAGAACAAGAACAACAGGAGAGAGAGAGAGAGAGAGAGAGAGAGAGAGAGAGAGAGAGAGAAGACACATTATTTTTTAAGAACTCGTTCAATGTGCTTTTCAAATGTGAATCGTAGCACATAAAGGCTTAGAGCTAAAAATAGCAGACCCTAGAACTAGAGACCTTTAAAGGTGCCTAATACATTCTCAGATCGGACAAAGACTAGAGTGGCACAGATTCCTCTGAGAAAGCTACAGCCATATTGCTCTCAAGGTAGCCAGATTCTGCAGGAGGCCAAGCTCTAACCCATCTAGGAGTGGGTCGGGGGAATGGGGAGAGCGCCACCTGCCGGGCTGCCAAAGATGCTCCGTGCACGGGCGGGGCTGCCAGGCAGAGAGAAAAGCACCAGTCCTGTGAGTTTCACCTAGCCCAAGCTAAGGCCGGTTAACAGTCATCCGACACTATCATGGATTTCTTACAAACGTTTCCTTTTCTCAGATCACAAATGAATTACTGTCCTAGAAGAACGTTTCCCGGAGTTCCAGTCAATTATTCAATACTGCAAGCTTGTACAAACTGTGTGTGACTTACGTTTTAATATTAATTTTAATTCATTTTATAAAGAACGGATTCCTGTGCTCTTTAGAGTACAAATCACCAACTCATTAATTCTCCTGGTCAGGTGTCAACCGTCGCTGGAAAGTGGCTTGCCAGGTGTCTGATGTGCCTCCGTGGAGACCTGCGAAGAAGCATTGGTTGGAGAACCTGGAGGACACGTGGAATCAGAGAGGCTGGTTCATCGAGGTGAAGAGGGATGTCGCAGCACGGTGCTGTATAAAATTTCTCCATATGGTGAGTTTAAGATACAGGGTGAGTTTTGCAGTCATGAATGGTGTGTAGAGTGGGAAAGAAACATCCAGATATTTATCATGTCTGCATAAAAAGAAAATACCCAGGCCTGGATGGCATGAATAAGTATACCTGGTTAAAGCCGTCTTCATCCACACTGTTAAATTCTCTCTCCTGTTTTGATAGAGTACTACTTATTTCTCTTGGGCTACACTTGGTAAGACTATCGTGTCAAATAGGATTCTGTTTAATCAGATTGCTTTCCACTTAAAACTTTGTTAGAATCAGCCCACTGCCAGAATGGCATTTGAAGGGGAGGAATGAGTGAGGAACCTTGAGTGTTTACATATGATAATTATGGTAATTTATTCCTAACCCAGACCAATCACAGCCTTGCCCGAGAATATTGCAGTTAAGGAAGACTGGCATGCCCAGAGGGTTGCTATGTGGGTCGGTGATGACTCTTGAGGTGCCAAATGGGTATTTGTCAACCAGAGGGAGAGCCCCTGGTTGAAAGAAAAGAATGTTCTGGTGACATCTCAGTTTTATCCCAGCTTATCCAGCTCTGCAAAATAGTAAATCTGCCTGAGCTTTTGTAGCTTTAGTTTTTGTTTTTGTTTCTTTACTTGGATTAAGCATGTTGGAAGGGGATATCTGTCCTCCCTCCTAGCTTCGAGCATTTTGATAAATGTAGGGCTTAAATAATGTTTATTTGCGAGATTAAAAGTCATTCTACAATCTTATATCCTTATATGTGGTTAGTTAAAACAGATACAAGTGGACATCATTTTTCTGTGACTGACTGGCAGTGTGTTACAAGGGTCAGTTCCCACGGCTTATGGCCATTTATTTCCTTACTGATTTGCCATTTTTTATAGTCCACTTGGAAGGTGATTTTCTTTCATTCAAGACATTTGATTGATTATCAACTGAGTTATACACCGATGCCAGTTTAGAGTTAAAGGTAGCTGGATCAAATTTGGGCAAGAGAATCAGAGTTCTACAAAGCATGACCTACACACACACACACACACACACACACACACACCACACATTCACACACACTCACACACACCACACACTCACACACTCACACACACTCACACACACCACACACTCACACACACCGCACACATTCACACACACTCACACACACTCACACACATATGCTCACACTCACACACTCACACACACACCACACACATTCACAAACACACACCACACACATTCACACACCACACACACTCACTCACACACACTCACACACACACACACACTTCCAACTTACTCTCTTACTCCTTTTTAAATTAGATTCAAAAAATGTAATTTTTGAGTTTGAACTAAATCAGATTGGCAGGAACTCCTGACTCCCTAATGGCTATGATTTCCTTTGTGTTACTAAAGTTAGAGCAATATAAGTTATAGCGCTTACTACTAGAATTGTTGGAGATTACTACTAAAAGAGCTATAAAACTTCAATTCAGAGGGCGCCTATATGGAAAAACTAAACAAAGTTTCCGTAAGTATTGGCAAAAGCACCGTGAAAAATCAAAGCAGCGGCCGTCTCCCAGGTCCCCTGTGTTCCCTCACTGCTGGCGCTGATGTCGTTTCTGCTTGTTTGTTTGCACCCTTATCCTGATGATTATTAACTACACCAGGCTTGTGTCTGGCACTCAGTAAAGGTTTGTTGAGTGAGTGTTTTACACTAGACTATAGTGAATGAACATAGAATATAGTGATATAGAACATATTACTATATAGAATATATATGTGGACTATATATGTGATAAATATGTGACTATATAGAATACAAGATATAGTGAGTGAATATTTTACACCATACTATAGACTGGTACAACACTTTATTTTTCTGCAGTTGTTCCAGATTCTAAGCTGGAAGGAATATCAGGTCACTTCTTTTTAAAACTGTGTTATCCTAATATTGAAGGAATTAAGACAAGAAGAAAGGAAATGACTATACAAAACAACGTGCGCATTGACAATTATCCATTGACTGTTATCTAATGCTTTTAAAACACACACACACACACACACACACACACACACACACACACACACGGAGATGTATTGAGAAAGAAATCAGAAATCAACTTCAGGCCTCTACATGCATGTACACACACATGTACATACCTGTACACATCCGTACCTACATACATGCAAAATACACATTTGAACACACACTCACATCACACACATGCACACACCAAAAAAAATGATGATGGTGGTGGTGATGATGGTGATGGTGACGGTGATAATGATGAGTGAAGAAGTGAGACAGGAACAAGTGTGACTTGTTTAATAAAAAGAAAAACAGCTGAAGTGCTTCCCCTGCAGTAAAGAAGGGAAGCAGACAATACTGTAACCTGTTATGATCTGTGAGCTGGAAAGGGAGCTAGCATTTAATTACAGAATGTGTTGTGAGACTGTTAAAAAGAATTTGAGGCTGAGCTGGAGAAGTGGCTCTGCTGGCAGAGTGCTGGCTTGGCACATGTCAGGCCCTGGATTCAACTCCCAGCACCACAAATGTGTGTGGTAGTGCAAACCTACAAGCCCAGCACTCAGAAGGTGGAGGGGAGGCAGGGGAACAAGAAGTTCAAAATTATCCTCAGCTACTAACAAGCTCTTGGTCACGCTGGGATATATAAGACCATCTAAAAATAAATTAGTTAATTAAAAAGAGTTCGAGGAGAGAAGCTGTAGGTGACGGTAATCCTGGTTGTTGACTTGACTCCATCTGGAATGAACTACAATCCAGAAGTGGAGGGCTCACCTGTGATCCAGATTTTGAGGCTGGACGACACAGGCTTCTGACCTGAATCTCAACATGGAGATCTTGAGGCATAGCGGCCACGAAAAGCTTAGACCAATACACCTTACAATTTGATTTTCATTGTATTTGTTGTTGCTGCTGCTGTGATAGAGAACAAAGCCAAGGCCTTGGGGGTGCTAAGCAAATGTATTTATTACCATTGAGCTACACCTCTGACCCCTCCTTGTCATTTTAGAAAACTCACTCTGACTACCGAGTCGTGGAGAGTGGACCAAGAATGAAGGATGTGCCTGCGTGCTGCTCTAGATTGTGGTTGGTAGAGAACAGACGGCGCGAGACTCACAGAAGGGAAAACAGCTTCGGGAGGAAGAGTCAGCCAGGAAACACCAACTGTTGAGCCAGCTCAGCGTCCGGCACAGAGATGCCAGATACTTGCCAATGACAGGACTCCAGCTTCTAGGGGAGAGCAAGCCAACTGGAGGGAGAGCCTCACAGGGACAGACAGGATGGTATGAGAGGGAGCTGAGGGCCAAATGCTGCTCGTCTCTGCTTGTAAGGCAAAGAGGACGCTGCTTGAAGGAAGATGCAGAAGGTCAAGTGTGATGGTTTGTATATGCTTGGCCACTGCACTATTAGGAGGTGTGGCCTTGTTGAAGTGGGTGTGTCACTGTGAGTATGGGCTTAAGACCCTCCTCCTAGCTGCCTGAAAGTCAGTATTCTGCAGCCTTCAGATGAAGATGTAGAACTCTCAGCTCCTCTTGCACCATGACTGCCTGGCCAATGCCACGCTCCTGCCTTGATGATAACAGACTGAACCTCTGAACCTGCAAGCAGCCCCAGTCAAATGTTCTTTTTAAGAGTTGCTTTGGGGGTTGGGTATTTAGCTCAGTGGTAGAGCGCTTGCCTAGCAAGCGCAAGGCCCTGGGTTCGGTCCCCAGCTCCGAAAAAAAGAAAAAAGAAGAAAAAAAAAGAGTTGCTTTGGTCATGGTGTCTGTTCACAGCAGTAAAACCCTAACTAAGACATTAAGGAAGGACAAATGCAGTAGAGTAGACGGTATACACACCTGTTTGAAGCACTGTTAAGTGTGCAAGTCACCATATTGTACACCTGTCAGCACTACTCTTCGTTTTCCTCATTGACACAAACAGAAATTTTGTAATCACTAAGCAGCAGCCTGCTGATCCATCCTCCCTCTCCTCAACCACTGCTGACTGTGAGCCTACTCTCTGTCATGGTGACTATGTCTAGTCTGAGCTCCTCAGAGAACATCTGAATAGATCTCCTTTTTGTTTCCATTTTATTTCTTGTTTAATTAATTTTAATTATGTGTATATGTGTAGATATGTGCACCTCAGTGTGGATGCTGGTGAAGGCCACAGGAGGGTGGTGGATCCCCCTGGAGCTACAGGTGGTTGTAAGCTCCCTGATGTGGGTGCTGGGAACAGAACTCAGGGAGGAAGGAAGGAAGAACACAAATGAACTGGGAGGCTGAACCTGACAGCTTGAGTGCAGGAGCAGAGAAGATTTAAAAGAACCATCAGGCATCTTGGAATTGGAAACTGCTAGACAAGTACCAACCTGAGAAGCAGAAAGAAAGTTTCATTCACACTGATCAGAAGGTCTGGTGAGCATCAGCTTTGCCCAAACAGTTCAGTTCGGAAATGCAGGGTTTCAAAACCCTGGAATGTTAAAGCCTAGGTAAAATGTGAAGACCCAGGTAACTATTACCTGTGTAACCTGCCATTTTGTACTGTTACTAGAACTTTCTGTGCTTTGATGTTCTTGGAAACCAATCACGATAGAGGTCAATTAGAACCGCTTTGGTCTACAGTTCCATAGTTACCCACAATAAGCTTGGAGTTTAACAACACTTCCTGTAGTGGTGTTTAAGATTTTATGGTTGTTGCTATTATAAGCTGCCCCTGGAATGGACTCTAATGTAAGATAGAGGGTTATACCAATATAAGAAACTATTTGGAATAGAAGTTCTGTTTTGAGTAGGGGTCAAGTAAAATTTAAGTTCTTAAGAACTGACATCCTACTTGGCAGAGAGAGACATGTATGTGGATAACTGACATCCTGGTTGGCAAGCTAACATGTGCATGTTAGGTATGACCGGTTCCCCGCTACAGGTGGCTACCCCAACCAATGGCAGCAGGTTAAGTGTACAACAAAGACATGCTCCTAAGGAAATCCCCTACCCCTCAATCCTGATTGGTGGAATAACTTGGCACAGATATTTGTATATTTTAGGCCTAAAAGACCCGTAATATCTTAACATTATGGTTCAGCTCCCAAGCCTGAATTGTGGCCCTGATCAATCAGTCCTGGGACATACGCTCAATAAACTATCCTTGTCTGACTGAGGTCAGTGTTCACTGAGATCAGTGTTGTGAGGTGACTCCTGGACCCCAACATAGGTTATATGTATAGCACATGTATAAGCGGTCTCTTCTTTCTTTACCATCTAAAGAAGAATGGATAGGAGATGCTGGAGGAACAAATCCAAAATAGGTGCCCAAGCAAAGGAAGATGGAGAAGCTGAGGGGCAGGGTCAGTCCACATCACCGAGGAAGATGCAGATGGAAAGAGAGAAATCCCGGATTATGTCAAAAGCTTGATTCAGTGAGCATTGCTGGGGAAAGCATGTCCACTTAGAGATGCTGAGGCTGGAGAGACCATACACATGAACTCAGGAGAAGTAAGCAACTGGAACTAAGGTAACCAACGTCCTGTACATGTAAGACCAAGGCCCCAGAGTCTTTATGACCGACGGGTGAGTCACTTACCTATCACTTCTGACTGATCCCATGCTGATGTTTGTGATTCTGAAACCTCAGAAGACATCAGCGCAGCCTCCGCTCAGAATAAAAAAGCATTCTGGCTGGATGTAAAGAGGTAATGGTAACGCCAGCATGTGGAAGTTTTGGCTAGGAGACAGCACGGGCTCAAGGCTAGCCTGGATTACATAGCAAGAGCCTGTCTCAAAAGAAAATGAGACACTCTGAATGCTTTCAGCTCCTACAGGTGGACACTGCAAATGCCTATCCACCCAAATGATCGTTGTTAAACAAGAAGCCCAGCTTCTCACTCAGCAGTGTCTACCTACAACAGTTGGGCCTTGTAGGAACTACATCCACTAAGATCCCAGATTGTTGAATTTGCATCTTTTGATGAAAACATCCAAGAACAGGGCCAGAGGATGGCTCCACAGATGCAGGTGCTAACACCAAGCACGAAAGCCTGTGCTTCATCACTGAGATGCGCAGGGAAAGGAGACTTGACCCCTGAAAGTTGACCTCTGACCTCTAAATGTGCATGATGGCAGAACCCCATCCCCGCCCTCCCACACATACATAAATAATTAAATCTCATTTTTTTAAAGTCAAAAATATAACAAGTTATAGAAGAGCATTTCCGAACCTGCAGGTTGTGACCCACACACATCTGATATCCGCAGTTATATATCTATAACTCATATATATGTCTCAGCCTGGGGTTTCTAGCCCGTCTTTGGTTATTGGGTTCCCAGATGGAAGCCAGACTCAAGCTTTTATATTTACAAT